>NW_011888877.1:1534242-1556882 GCF_000151845.1 Pteropus vampyrus | reverse complement strand
AAGATGACAAAACATGAGGAAATAAGTGTCAAAAAACTGCAATTAATTACAAGAGAACTTGATTGTTTAAGTCTGTAATTTAATTTCTGACAGGTGTCTTTGCTACCTATCTTTTTTGGATGATGTCTATTACATTTAATAATACCATTTTAAAAAATTCATGTGGGAAATCTTTGGATGATGTTATCAGTGTTACTTATTCAAGTCTTGGTGTTTTAAAAGGCTACTGATCAATTTGCTTTAGACTATGAAGTTAGCAAGTAAATAGCTATACAGAAGTGCTATAATAGTTAATGCATCATAAGTAGAATGAAATCCTGAATTTATATGACTAAATGTAGCAGATATTAATATGTTCAAAATGTTAATAAAACTTTGAAGTCGAAGCAGTGTTTTTCTAAGCCTTTATGTCGGGCTTAGAACCCAACAATTAAACCTAAGAACCTGTGAAGTATTACCATTCTCTTAGTTTATATTGACACCTAAACAATACAGCGAAATGAAATGAAACAGTTGCTGAAAGGTGTTTCATAAGTGGGAACAAATGTATATACATTTCTGCTTTTTAATTTGTATAATGAAATTGAAACATTGTTCTTTTCAGATTGTATCTGCTTTAGGTAAACAAGAAGCAGAAAGAAAGTTTGAAACTCTGTTAAATAACTTATCACACCCTCCTTCATTCACAACTGTCAGAGTGAATTCACATCTAGCCTCTGTACAACATGTGAAAAATCTGCTATTTGATGAACTTCAGAAGGTTTGTGCTAGCCTTTTGTTATTATGTACATAATTACATTTCTACAGCCTTAAACTGCTCCCCACTAGAATCCTATGAATGATATAATACTACTCCAGTTTCACAAATAAGGAAATTGAGGCTCTTGAATGTGAAATTGTTCAAGGTTACATAGTGAGGTATGGTAATGCTAGAACTTGAACTCGGCACTTCTGATTTTCAGTTTGGTTTAGTGACTGGATAAGTCACTCAACTCCTAGGCCTCAGTTGCTTCATCATTAAAATACGTGTGAAGAGGTCCATTCTAATCCTAAGAGTCTGTGATTCTGTAATAAGATAGAATGATCAGAAGGGCAGATTGTATAACTGAGGCGAGCCCCGAGGTAGGTACCTATTGATTACCTGTAGTAGTATATTTTTAATGGACATAAAAAAACTGATAGAGAAGTACTTTATTTTTAACAAAAGCAGGAAATTAGGAAAATATAAAGAATATATTTTTTAAATAAAACATCATTTTTTGTTCAATCAATAAAATAGTTTTGGCATAATACTCATTTTCTATGAAAACAATATTATAAAATGCCATTTTATAAGTCTCAAACAGAAAAATAATATTTAAATTTTTGTTTGTATTGTCTTCTTTGCTTTCAAAAGCTGTACATTTTGTATGTCATACACTGTACACTGCAGTTTGCCTCCCAAGAAATGTAAGATGGAGGAAAACAGATGCCTGAGTGCGGCACTTCAAATTGCACTTTGTAGTCATTAAATCTCTTAGAAGTAACTGTGGTAGGTGTTGGCAGACCTATTTCTATCTAATTCCTATCTAAATTAAAAGCAAGAGGCAAGCACGATTAAAGGGCTTCCATTCGTATATCACAGGCTGTTACCTGTTTACCCTAGATATAGCATTCAGAAATTTTTAGAAAACTAACACTAGTATTGATTCATTTTACTTTCATTACTTTCATAGAGTATCATATAGTCTTTAAGAACAATTCTATAAATTTCAGGTTGTGAGTAGATGACCATAAGAAGAACCAGTTGTGGTATATGAGTGTATGAGACCAAAACTTGGTCTCATATAATAATATTTGCAGAAAAAGTAATCTGATTTTTAATAATTGATAGCGATAGTTTTATCGAATAAAGGCATTAGGCACAAATATAAGCAGTTCCTCAAAGCAACTAAAATTATTACTTTTATATAGCCAGGCATATATTCTTTCAGCTAGTAGAAAGGAAACTGAGGCCCATCAGAGGTGTCCATAACTCGGGCAGATCCAGATTGGTTTCTAGCAAATTATTCCTTAGAGCCTAGATATTCTAATATTCCAATCTGATGGGTATATAAGATCTCATGGGCTAGTCACTAGGATAAGGCAGACAGAATCGCTCTGGGTGGGGTTTGAGTCCCTTTCCATAATGGATAAGATTAGAGAAGGTTGGGTTCTAAGCACTAGATAGGAAACTGGGAGTTCAGCAGGAGAGGGGACTTGGAGGAGGTTTTATAGACTATAAATTTTCTCCTTTTAAGTTCCAAAGCTTACGAGTGTCCTAAAGAGATGTCCCAAATGGGATTATATAAGAGTAGGTGCCTTTCTCCAAACTTCTCTGGGTCATTTAATAATTTATAATTTCATTTAGCTGGAGAAGATGTGGAGAAACTGGAACCTTTATACTTTGCAGGTAGGAATGTCAAATGATTTAGCCTCTTTGGAAAATAGTTTGGTAGTCTTAAAAAGTTGCACATAAATTTACTGTACAGCCCAAGAGAGGAATGAAAACATGTCCATGGAAATGCTTGCACATAAATATTTATAACAGTATTGTTCATAACAACCAGAAGGAAAGAACCATCCATATTTCCATTAATTGGTGACTAGAAAAACAAAATATAGAATATTCATACAGTAGAGTACTGTTCAGCAGTGAAAGTAATGAACATGCTCCTACAGCATTGGTGAACCTCAAAAACATTATTATAGTAAGTGAAAGAAGCCAGACCCAGGACACTGTATTATATGATTCTATTTGTATAAAAGGAAAATTTATAAAGAAAACAGGTTAGTGGTTGCTTGGAGCTGGAGCTGGGAATAGGATTGATTGCAAATGGCCTTGAGGAATCTTTGTGTGATGATGGAAATGATCTCCAAATGATGGTTGCATAATTTTTTAAATTCACTAAAAATCATCGAATAGTGTATTTAAAACAGGTGCATTTTCTGGTACTTTTAAAGCTCACTAAGGCTATTTTTAAAAGGGTGTGGGGCAGAAACAAAAAAAGCAGGTGATATGCTTGATTTAAAATAATGTGGTTTATGAAAGTTGTTTGTGTGCAGTTTTATGAAAATCTCGTTTCTGTATCATTTTAACATCTGATAGAAAAGGAGAGAAGGAAAACCTTGGTTTCAGAAGGACTGAACTCTAAAATATTTCTATAGTGTAAAGCAAATAATACTTCTAAAACAAAAAATTGACAAAATTCATTATCTATCTTCTCCTTGGAAAGATAAGTTTACCATAATCAGAATACTATACGGCCATCAAACAACTGGAGAGGGGAAAAAAAAGGAGAGAGGATCGATTGAATGAGAAGGAGTTTACCTTTCAGAGTTCTCAGTAGCTGTTAGATGTGGTTAGTCTGAAATGTTTCTTGCCTGGAAGGAGCAGAAGTTAGGAGAGCTGTTGACTTGATAGAAATGTAGTTAGATTTCTAAAATACAATTTTTTTTCTCTTAACTTAGAAATAAGTTGGTTTTACAAGTGTTTCCAGGTAGTGTATGGATACTACAGGGCTATAATATTGTTACTGCTCTTTCGTGTAAAATGTGAAAATTAGTGAGTTGAAATCTCTAGCCTGTGAGGCAGAGACTTGTTCTCAAATATTTGCATGTAGTCCTCTGAGAGTGTAGTACACCGTCCTTACTCTCCCATCCACTGTTCTGCTCTTTATTCCACTATGTGGAGTGCCAAGTCATCTTTTGGCTGCAACAGTGATGTACTGGTACATACCGAACAGCCCACTTCCTGGGAAAAATAACCTTTTGTGGTGTTTTGCTAATATAAGAGGTGTAAATACATACTTCCACTGTGCTTAATTTCAAGCTACCGACGTGACCATGCAGTTGGGGAAGACATGCACACAGTTGGCTGTGATGAGACTGTGTGAGCTGGCTGCAGCAGCTATACCACTGGCCCTGTACCTATTTATAGTCTGAAGGCCAAATATGATAGAAGATACTGAAAGTCCTGAGTCTTTGCCAAAAAGCATTTATTTCCCTCATCAAAACTGGCATGGCATCTGGTGTTGATAGTGTCTGATAAATATTGCTCATCTCAATCTTTAATGTCCTATTCAGAAGCTTTTTTAGAGTGCTTCATGTAGTTCTACATTGGATATATGTTTTTAAAGTAAGTTACTTAGGTAAACATGCTTCGTATTTATAAAAACAGTAAGCAAAATTGAGCCTTATAAAGAAGTTAGGATACTTCAGAATCAAATTATAAGGAACACATAGTTATTTTAAAGTCTTTGATTTTTATAGTATCCCATGGAATAAAGTGAAAATATCCCAAACCAAATTTCATGCTTTGCTAAATTATGATACTGTAAAGCTCCATAAATTGAAATTTATCAATTATATTGATTGCTTTATAATTCTGTGTTTATTTTTTACAGCAGTTTAATGGATTAAGTGTTCCTATTCTTCAACATCCAGACCTTCAGGATGTCTTACTTATTCCTGTTATTGGACCTAGGTTTGTAACTGTTTCATTTTCAAGTTATAGTCTTCTAAGTAAAAGTTTGTCACAGGTTCTCTTTTACTGTCTAGTGATAATACTGAGTTTTTCCATTATTAGCAACTATATATATACGTAGACAGGAATTCATAAATTTATAAATGCTGACTTATTACTCTATTATGGAAAATATTACAAAAGGCTAGGAATTGGCCCAGGTACCTTGAGAGTAATGCATTTTAGATCCGTTTGGTGCAGTCATTGATTTCCCCCCCTCTACTTTTTAAAAAACTTCCATTTGTTTATAGCTTGAGATTTCACTGCTAAGTTACGGATTTTTTGAGCTACTGCAAAAATACAGTGCAGCATATTTCTTTCATAGCTGATGTGTTTGTAAAATTTTATTCATTAATTCACAATTACGTTAAGTTACTATGTGTGTTCAATGGGAAGAATAGGCATTGTTCTGCTCATGTATTTGGGAGGCATATGTTTGAAAATTGAAAAATAGGCTTTCATATAATAATGGGAGTTCTTTTCCCAAGGAGCATTTAAAAGTCCTTAATTATGGTATAATTTTTTTTTATATCCGTAAGAATTGTAATAAATATAAAGATGCTCATTTTGTTAAAGCTTTAAAGTAATTCAGTGGCCAGCAGTAAAGTAGTAGTTCAATAAATTACGGTTTATCCATGCAGTAGAACATTGTATGCCCTTAACGTGAAGGAATTATATGTACCAGTAAGAGAACATGTTTATGATTAACTATCAGAAACGTGTTGCTATGCATAGGATAATTACATTTCTTTTGCAATTAAGAAAAAATACAACTACACCTATTTATATAGAGAAAAAAATTCTGGAGAGCATAACGTATCCAGTTAACAAGGGTTGACTCAGAGAAGGTTAAATTTGGGGAAAAGGGATAAGAGGAGATTTTCACTTGTAGTATTTGTATTTTATATTTTTACTACAAGCGTGTATTACTTTTGCCATTAAAAAATTGATTTTGTAAGTTACTTATTCTATTTTTAAGGCAAAATTTGCATATAGTGAAATAGAGCGGTCTTAATTAAGTGTACCTTTCCTGAGTTTTGTCAGATTCATACAACTGTGTAGCCAAGACCCAGCCCAATTAAGATACAGACTATTTCCATCACCCCAGAAAATTCTCTTGCATTCTGCTCCCCTCCCAGGAAACCACTGTTCTGATTTATCTCCTATTTAGTTTTAGACCAGTCAGTTACTGCCGTTGATCACTGTCATCGGCCTTTTAAGGTTATGCTTCTTGATTCATCTCAGAATGTATTGTGGACATCTTTCTGTGATGTTCATAATTTTCCCTGATTCATATAATGCAATTTCATTTTAATAGCTACATAGTATATTTTATTATTAAGCTCAATTTTATTTTTCAGCCCTTCATTGATAGACATTTAATTTTTTCCTGTTTTTCATTATTACCAACAGTGAATATTCTTAAGATATTCCTTTGTGAACTTGCATGAGCGTGTCTACAGGATAAATTGGTAAAACATGGAATCACTGTGCACATTTTAGTTTGACACAAGCCACCCTCTGAAAAGTTGTACCAGTTAATGTTTCCAACAGTATGTGAGTGATTCGGATTCTTCTATTCTTATTAAACTGGCCATTTTCTTTAAATTATTTTGATGATTTAACTTTAGTAATTTTCTATACTTATTATTTTTACCTGACCTTAATCATCCTTCCTGGTGATATAGGCTACTCATCAGAACATTAGTGAACTATAAAATACAAATGGTGAGTTACTACAGGAGAACATTGACAAATCATTTAGGGTTGCAGATTCACACCCTTACCTTGCATTTCTAAAAGGAGTGAGTCAGTTCTTTTTTTTTGTTTTTTAAACTTATAATTACTGTTATTATTTCTTTCCACTATGGAAAATGAGAAAGTTCTTACACTTTAATTTTCCCTAAAATTTCTACCAGCCAAATTTTATTTACTGTTTTTTAACATCATAAAAGTTTATCACTTTTTTATGCTATACACACAATTCAAATGGATCCAGTGCTTTTAATCTTGATGGTGTGGTTTATTTCTGAGTTCTCACCTTAATTAATCTCTTGGTTGGTGACTATAGTCATTTATCAGATCTGCAGTGCCTGCTTCCCATCTCCAGAGTACATCTCTATGTGCTCTGTTTACTTTTTTGCTTGAGAATTGCCTGTTTTATATTTAAAGTGGCTGAGTACAGTAGTTTCAAGTTACACGTTATCTCCCTTAGCGCTTTGTAGACATTATTTTCACAGTCTTATGGCATCAAGTTTAGCCATGAAGAAATCTGAGACCCCCAAAATATTATCCTCCTTGAAAGTAATCTTGGTTTTTCCTTTGCGATTTATGGAGATCTTAGTCATTGAACTTTAGAAACTGGGCTAGGATATAGTTTGATTTTTACTATTCTCTTAGTTTTTAATGAAACATAGTATAACTTTTTAGATGCAAATCTTCCAATAGTTCTTTGAATATTTTTGTTATACTCTGTTTTCTATTATAAGGACACTAGGACCCTGTATGTTGGGTTTCCAGTTCAGATACTCCTTGTGTTGGGGCACACCAAGACAACCCTCAGCTTTGGTGATTGGCTGGAAGGCCTCGACTCAGCATGTAGTCATGCTCATGGTGTCTTCATATGTATTATATGAAAGGGTACAAAAGCAAAATCAGCAAAGAGAAAAGACTCAAGGAACAAAAGCTGGAGAAACCTGGACACAAGCTTCTAAGTCTCCTCCCCATAGAGTTACCAGGATGTGCTTAATTCCTCCAGCACACAATTGCGACATGTGTGAAATGGTTGTCTAGTGGGGAAGCTCATTAGAGACTCAGTGCCCAAGGTTTTTATTGGGTGTTAGTCATGTAGGTACACAGTGCCTACCATGTACCAAAATTTCAGGCTCCTGAAAAGAAAGCAGGTGTTCGGAATAAACCGCATATACAATTTAGGAACAATAATTCATTCTTACCATTAGGGAAGATTTTATATCAGAGTCAGGTTTCATCTGGCAGCCAGGGGTCAACCTTGTAAGCAGGCCTTTCTAAGAATAGTCTGTTGTATTAACTCTTACTTCAGAGGATTTGCTATCCTTTATTTCCTGAGCTCTGCAAGTTCACTTTTTTTTTAAACTTTGTTATGGTATTCCTTTTTGAGGTTTTCCCTTTCAACATCTTTGAAAATAGAGATTTGAATTTTTTTCATTTTTCGTTGTACATTTTTTATCTGCATTTTGTTATGGCTTTTTTCTTGTACTGACTACATAAGTCCCATGTTGAATGAATCCACTCTGCTTCTCATTGACTGGAAACAGTTACATTCGCATAGATAGACCGAGTTTGTAATTTGCTCAAGGATGATACAGAACAGGGGTGAAGTGTGTTCTAGACAACCAATCAGATGTGGTTTTCAGAAACACTCTTACCAAGTCTTCCCTAGTGACAATTCTCTAGTCCTGGTGAGCAGAGCTGATGAAGACCAAGGCTCTTTGTGAAGACTTCTTGCTCGTAGTTTTTTTTTTATTGGGGCCTAAATTTTGTTTATGCTTACTTAACTCAGATGAGCAACAAAGCTGGTTGCTATTTCCCTCATCTCGCAGCAGCTTCAAGGCAGTTTTTCCAGGTTCGTTGGAGAAGACTCAGATTGCCTCTTTGCTCCCAGTTCCTCTTTCAGCTTTATCTGTCATGAACAGTTCCTGACCTGGCATCCCCAGAGTCTCCTTTTTTCTAGCCTGAACCTCCAGTCCTGGTTCTAAGTAATAAATATCTGATTAGGCCCCAGGGCCTTGCCTTGTCAGAAACATTGAGACCCTGTTGAGGAATTAGATTTGATCTAGATCTCACTGTGTCAGGCAATTATTCTTCATCATTGACATTATATCTCTTTCTTAGTTTTATTGCAAATGGAATTTCTTCTCAGATTTTCTTGTTTCCGCCATTTCTGTGGTCTTCAGAAAAAAAAATACTCTTTTGCTGATCTTGTACTAGAAGCCCAGTATTACACAATTGTTTAAAATATCAAAATATAGGTTAAATTTTATAGACAGTAATTTTAAAAGTAATTTCTCACCATAAATTCAGTTTGCCTCAGTTGATTTATGATAATATTTAATATACCGATCAAATATATTTTAATGTTGGGAAGGTTTTATCGTTAGTAATTTAATGATATCAAACATACAGTTGTAATGCTAAATTTGTTGTTATCGATATCAACCTTATTAAAAACTTAGAGAAAATTGAAAGCCAGGCTTCTTTCGATGAGTGTTTTTAATATACTTCAACTAGCATTTTCAAAAGAATACATTTAGATCAGTAGAATTTTTTAGGCCAATATTCAATTTGTAATTTTTAAGGATCTCTGCATTTTCTCTCTTAGTGTTCTTTTTGATAAAACTCTCAAAATATTTCTAGCAAATTAGAAAATTTCCTTTTCACGTTTGGATATATAATTCAATAGGATAAATCTCTTGAGATCCAAATGATGCTGGATTTGCCCTTTTAGCCTCCTGATTTCCATCTTTTATTGTTGCTTTTTCAATAGTACTTTAGGCTTTTGATTACTGTTTGTATATTTGAAATAATAGGGTAAATGCAATAGAGTTGTACAAAGTAAATGCACAAAGACTGTTGACTAAATACAGATGGCAGTGCTGCAGAAAAGAAATATTTGGTTGGCAAGGCACCATATCATGTGATATTCCAAAATTATATTCGTTATTTCCCATTTGACATAGAGTTGCTAATCTGTGCAGTTAAAAAAGTGCCAAGTAGATATGTCTATATTTTTATATATTCTTTATTGAAACATTCCCTTAATTTCAATCTTTAATTCCTAGTCACCTCATTTTTACCTGTTTTAATAGTTTTCTCTTAATCTGAGTACGTTCACACTGTTTTTCCTCCAATCTCTATTACTAGACTATTAGAAAATCATCTATCTTTAATGTTGTTTCACTCCTTTATTTAGAAATTTTTCATTAAAAATCGAGCTGTTTTGACCCTTTATCAACGTGTCTATTTTCCTGGCTAAAACTCTGCCCTTCAGCAGAGCTGACTTTCACCTCGATACCTGCATGTGATATTTTATGTGTTGAGGGAATCCCCAAGACCACACCCTAGCCTGATTGTCTAGGAGGACTCAGGATTCAGCATATAGTTGTGCTCATGGCTATGATTTATTACGATGAAAGAATCTGAAGCAAAATCAGCAAAAGGAAAAGGTGCATGGGCGAAGTCTAGGGAAAAGCTTTTGGAAGCTTCCAAAGTCTTTTCCAGTGGACTCGCGCAGGACGTAGTTAATTTTTCCAGCATGAATTTGACAACATGTGAGATTTTGCCAGTGAGGGGAACTCATTAGAGACTCAGAATCCAGGACTTTTTTTCGGGGCTAGTCATGTAGGTACTCCCTGCCTGGTACATACCAAAATTCCAGCCTCCCAGAAGGAAAGTCAGTATTTGTCATAAACTGTATTATTATTTGTACAAACAGTTTAGGCACAGTGAGCTACACTTATCAATTAACAATGGGAACCCTGAAATCTAAGTTCCCAGATGCCAGCCAAGGACCAACCTTATAACCAGGCTTTCCAAAGAAAGGATAGCAGTTCTGGCCTGCTATGTTAACTCTTTTCTTGGTAGTCTTCATTGTCTCCTCTCCATGAAATGGTTATTCTCATAAAAACTTCCTGAGTAACTCTACAAGGTTCCATTTCACAGAACAATTTTTTGAATTGGTGCTATGTCAAAGACACGGAGATGTTACAGAGACAAATGAAACATAGTTGTTTAGTCTAAAAGCAGGGGACTTTTAGTACAAGTCATATTGTGATGAATATCACAGTAGAAGAGAATTAAGTTCCTCCAGAGCATAGAATAGGAAGAACTAAATATTAAGAAATGGGTAAAGATTTTCTCCCAAGTAGATATTATTTCAATTGAGTCTTGAAGGTGAATAGGAATTAGCCTGATGAGATAATGTGGGCAAAGGGATGCTTAAGTAGAGAGAAAGCCTTTCCAGAGATAGAGAGGCATGCAAATATGTTGTGGTTTATCACAAAAGTGATCAGGTTTGACTACTCAGACGGTTTTCAGAGATTGAAAGATGAAGGTGAAGAAGTTGGGAGAGGTAGGCTGTGAAATGTAAAGGAGATTTTTTTTTTTTTTTTTTACTAAGCAATATTTTCTTTTTTGCATAGACTGTTGGGGCCAAAAACCTTAGTTAAGACTAGATTTATATTTTAGGAACATAGTACTGGTAGTAGCATAAAGCTATGTTTTCCAAAGTATGGGCAAGTCATGACCCATTAATAGATTGTAAAATCAATTTCATGGTTTTTTTATTAGCATTTTAAAAAAGAAATGGAATATTTTATAATATGTGATATTATATTCTTTGTAGTAAAGGCATTGTTTCATGAAATGCTATAAGTGTGTGTATAAGATAAACTGCAAGACTGGGGACAAGTTGTTTCCAATAGTGTGGTGAAGTAGATAACCTGGAAATGTTCGCTACATACTCCTAAGAATATTAAACATGAAATGGGCCCCAAAATGCACAGCCGAGTGATTAAGAATATAAGTGAAATGTTCAGGAATTAGACTGAAGGGTAACTGAAAACAGCAGTAAGCGTGCGAGCTAATATTTGGGGGTTAGGAGATGTAAGAGAGGAGATGGTTGATCTCGTAAATGTAGGGTTTTAACAACAGACTGTTAACAGGAGGAGGTGAGAATTATCCAGTAATTTAGGAATTGGATCTCTCTTGCCTTAGAGTCTAGGTTGGAGAAAAATCTTCTGAGAATGCAGAACTGTGGTTCTATACCTCATAAAGGTTTAGAATTCGAATTCATACTACCCAAGTGGTCTTGAAACCTATAATCTGGGGAATTAACATAAAAATTAGATTTCAAGCCAGTTCCTGAGGTGCTTGGGACAAACCAGGCAAAACCACTTGAGAGTGACACATTCAGTCCAGTCCACGCACATTTCTCATGATTTAAGGCTATATTCTGGGAATCATGCCACCGTGAGTGAGAATCAGCATATACAACAAACTGAAGGATTAGATTTTCCCCTAAACTTTAGCAAATGAAGCTATCTGGTAGGGACTATAAAATCAATTTTCTTAAAACGATTAAACACAAAAGTCAAATCTGAAACACAGAAGAGCCTAATTGCGGGGGAAGAAGATAGAATAGAAAAAATTTCCAGAAATAAAAATGTTATTAAAATTAAAAACTCATTTGATGACTTAAACTGTAAGTTGTACTCAACTGATAGAGGATTATTGAGGTAAACGACTCCACGGAAATTATCTAGAATGCAGCAGAGATAAACTGAAAATACAAAGTTGAGTCATGGAAAATAGAATGAAAAGGTACTTCATATTTCTAATGAGTCCTAGATGTAGAGAAGAGAAACAGTGGGGGTAAGATAACATTAAAAATGTAATAAGAATTTTCCAGAATTGATGACAGATTTAAGAAGTACAACGAATCTAAAGCTGAAAGTAAAAATCAATCCACGTCTTGATACTTCAGAATGAAACTGCACAACAACGACAAGATCTGAAAGCAATCAAAGATAAACGGCTGGAAGCTTTTCTGAATCAAGTTAAGAGATGTGTGTTTGATGTCAGGATGGCATAATTTCATGACAATGAATGGATTTAGAAGGTTTAGGAAGAAGGGCTTTAAGTTGATACCGAAGTTTCTAATTTGGTTAGTCAGGCAGATAATGACCCTTTGTTCGAGACTGGAAACAGATGAGATTCAGGGTGTTGCCAAAGATTTGAGGAGCAGTTCAGAGAAAAATAACATTGTTTAGGACTTGTTGAGTTTGAAGTAACTGGGACACCTAGGTATAAGTACTTGCAGGTAATTAGAAATATCAATTCAAATATGGAAGTCATAAGATTGCCAAGGGATAGGATGCAAAGCGAGAAGGCATGGTGGCATGTTTTGGAACCTGGGGAATGAACCTCTTTAAAAAATGGAGAATGAGCAATGAGAATGCATGGGACCAGGAAGGGGTGGTATAAAGCTGAGAAGTTTAGTGAGATTTGATCATCTGGAGATCACAGAAAGAAGATGGGGCATACTTAATTCACCCAGCAAGGAGTCGTGATGACAAATGTGAAATGTCGCTAACCAGGGAAGCTCATTAGAGACTCTATGCTTAGGACTTTTATTCAGGACTGATCACGGTGACACGACTTGACTTTTGAAAAAAAATCTTTGAGTGTTAGTAGTGATAACCTAGATTTTAATGATCCAGAGAATGAATTGGAGGTGAGAAATTGGAAAACATTCAAAGAAAGTTGGGCAACAAAAGAAGAAAAAATTATCTTCATCTATCTAGTTAAATATTAATGTACTATGCAACAATTTACCACTTTAGGCATGTTTTGGAATTCCTTGTATAGTGTGTTTTAGTTTTTGAAGACGGGACTTTATTTCTCTTCTAAGGTTGTGAAAACAGCAATGCTTGTTAAATGATTAAGCACTTTTTGATGCCACTTTATTGCCTTCCATCAGATGGACCTCTTTTTATTTTTTTCTTCAATGTTTATCTTTTTAAAAAACCATTTTCTCTATATTTGTCTTTTACTCAGCTTCTCTTATTTTTTCATGAATGACATTCTCTTGAGATAATCAGGACTAAAGAGGTTATTTAGGGTTTATACTAAAACATCGAAAAGGTTGGTAGATGTTGGAGGTATATTACTACTGTTAAATTTCTCTTATCTTACATTCCTAGGAAGAATATAAACAAAAAACAATGCGAAGCCATTGTTGGAGCCCAGTGTGGCAATGCAGTGTTAAGAGGAGCCCATGTCTATGTGCCAGGAATTGTGTCAGCTTCAAAATGTAAGTATAAAGGTTGAAAAGAAATGCAAAGAAGAAAGTGTGAAGAGACTTTATGTGGCCCTCAAAGTTTAATATATTGCTGTTCACAGAAAAAGTTCATCTACCCCTGATCTGTGTGATTTGAATAGTCTTTCTAGCTGTAGCCGATAGGCTACTCACTACTACAGTCAGGTTAATGGATGAGGTCTTAAAACGTTTTTGGAAAGTGGAATGCAATTTTCCATTGTTAATGTCATCGGGATTTGTTACCGAAAATAATAAAATGACTACAAAACTAGATTTAATTAAGCATATAAATCAACTCTGTTCAGTTTCCAGATATTCTAAATATATACACACATGTTAATGAATGTACGTCCTTATCATTAAAATCTCTGCCTTAAGTTCTATAACAGGAAAGTTGCAAAGAAACACCAACAGGGTTATGGGATTTAGAAAGATTCCTTTGAGGAAGTGTAATGTATGTTTTTAAAAAATCTTTTTCAAGGAAACTTAGAACTTTGAGGATTGAACCAAAGATATCAAGATTTATTCGAAGTCTTTTAAGGGGTGGGAAGTCTCTTAGGTTTTGAGAAAATAATTTAAATAGAAGAGATCTTTCCTGCTCAGCTAAAGACTTCTAATTGAGGTGGGATATTTTGAAGACTATTTTTTTTCTTTGTTTTCCTAGGAAAAAATCTTCAATTAGAGTTATTGTTAGGGGACATTTAAAAGTAAAATGTTATATTTTCTCTTAGGGTTTATTTTGAGACAAGGAGCCAGTTTAGGCTCCTTCATGTGTGCTATTGATGTCCCTGGAGGTCCCTGGTCTAGCTTAAAGAATTGTCACTGATTTTCTGTCAAAGTATATATAATTATAATATGATTTTCTTCTTTCCCTAGTTATGAAAGCTGGAGATGTTGTTTCTGTATATTCTGATATTAAAGGCAAATGTAAGAAAGGAGCCAAAGAATTTGATGGAACAAAAGTATTTCTTGGAAATGGGATTTCTGAAGTAAGCCGCAAAGAAATTTTCAGTGGGCTACCCGAACTGAAGTATGTATGTCATCAAGTGTTGTTTGAGGGAAATAAGCATTCTTTTTGTGGTTCAAAGAAAATGAAAAACAATGTAAAAATATATCTAGTTGCATTATATGAATAATTTTTTTTGGCATAAATTGAACTGGAAAATAATTTCTTAAGCCATATTTCCATCAAGTTTTTTAGAAAAAATGCTTTTAGATAAAAGAGTAAATGTTCAGATTGAAGAGCCTTAAGTAAGCAACTAGTCATATTGTAATTGTCAAGTTATTTTACTTTTCCTTTTGAATTTTTTTGATTTGGAATTTTTGCATATTTGAAGAACAATACTTATGTTAATAAAAGATGAATTACGTGAGCCTGTCCATACCTTTTTTAAACACTCTGATTTTGTGAAAAGAAAAGCTTATAATTTTAATTAAATTTAAAAGAAAAAAATTTTAATTAAAGTTTTACAAGAAAGCCAATACTCACATGAATACTTATGGTCAAAAATTAATGCTTGGATTTACTCAAATCAAATTAAAATTAAAATATAGTTTTAAATCTCTGGTCGCTACTGGCTCTAAATCCATGGACAGTCCAGTTCTTACTTTGCTTAGAATTTTCAGCCTGTTTTAGGGGTTCTGTGGATACCTTCAATTACTCAAAAGTTGGCAGCTACTGCGGACATGCTGAAAACTGGATTTCTCCATCTAGTTGACGGGGATCAGAACAGGTCTCCTTAAGATATGCTACTTTGGCATGTGAATTATTTTTAACTAAAAGCAATTGAGACCTTGCAGGCTCATGAAAAAGTTTTATCTCTCAAAGAATTTAAGTTAAGGGGCTTGCCCATAATTAGAGTTATCACCAGAAATAAATTTTTATGACCTATCTATAGGTCAGGGCAAACATCTAATTATTGAACATCTGTTCTTCTTATCATCTCGTGAATGGCGTATGTGTGACTTTCCTCCCCTCTGAAGCCTCAAGGTACCTTACCTCCTCTTTAGCTCAGAATGTCATAAATATCTCATTTTCCCTTTCTGTTCTGAACCTCTCATGTATGTGGGGTCTCTGACTCTCGCGTATGTGAGGTTCCCTTACATACGTATGTAATTAAAGTTGGTTATTTTCTCTTATTAATCTGATCTGCATCATGTAGATTTAATTATTAGACCAGTGATAAGAACCTAGGAGGGTAGTGGAAAGTTTCTGCCTTAACCCCATAGGACTGGGCCACACACCTCTGATTGATTCCTGGAACATTTTTTCATGTTGGAGCAGTTAGATTTATAGTTGAAATTAATTCTTCTGAAGAAACAGGTTATTGGATTCCCTAGCTCTAGTTAGCAGTACTTTCCAAATAGCCAAGAACAAAGATCTTATTCTTTTTTGAAAGCTTTATGATTATGAAGATAAAGTATATATCTTGTGTTTATCTTTGGGTCTGTAATAGGGTATTGATATTTTGACTGCCTCTTATGGTTCATTGTAAGTGGTACACTCTTCATCCTCTTGTTTTGTTTGATATAGTGGTTCCAGTCACTACTGACAGACCTTTCTGAGTAATGTTTTCTTTGTTGATGGAAGTAGGAAGCAGCCATCTTTAAAAAACTTGATTTTTAAACTCAGGTTTTAAATTCAATATTCAATTATGGTGTTATGATTTCTTTCTCTGCCTATGTGAGAAAAAGTATGTTTCCATAACAAATGCTACATAGACACCCTGTTTCTTATTTATAGTCTATAAAACTTTAGAACCAACTCTGCTAGTATTTAACTAATAAATTTTCACCCTTTGGTTTCTTGGATTCCAGCCGAGCTTGATCATTCATAGACTCAGAAGTAGGTTAACTTACTAACAGACATACTAAAGTACCTATGCAATCTGGTACTTTACATTATCATATGGAGATACGTATTACAAAAATAGATTTAAAAGAAACATGCAGTCCCATACCTGAGCAATAATTGGCTTAAATTATTCTTTGTCATGTTTTAAGTTAAATACTGTATAGATGGACATGTTGTCCTGGTAGGCATGGTACGAAGGAGACAGTCAAATGTACTGTTACCATTGGGGTGATGTGAAATCCAGTGTCACCTCAGAGGCATGGGATGAAGGTCCTCAGTTCTTCCCCGCTGACACAGCAAAGAGTTACAGGTCAGCGAGATTTAGAAGTAAGATTTATTGAAAGTACATTTTAGAGGGAGACAGGCCATGTTTAGGAAGGCTGCGCTATGGGAGGTGAAAAGATAAGAGTATGCTCTAAGGAAGAAGTGGGTTTTCAGCAAAGAGCTGTAATAACGCAGAAGTGGGAAGGTCTGTTTATATTCGGGGCATGACGGGAGGTCCTAGATGATCTGCATGTAAGGTTACCTTGACTGACAGTTGGCTACTAACTCTTTGCCTACTGTGCATGTGCTTACCCAGAATTCAGTCTGTTATAGATTCATGAATTTCCAGCCATAGGCATGATATAATGATGGTATAATGAGGCTGAAGTTATGGACAGGTTAAGGTAGTACTGTTTGCACATGCGTTTGTGGCCGGTTTAGCCAGCAGCTTTTATGGCCTTTGTGCTCTAGGATTTGGGTTAATTTATAACCGTGAAAGAGAGAGTGTTCCTGGGGGATCCTAAAGGAAGGTCTTCAAGGGAGGTTTCTATGTTTACAGAGTTGAGCCTTCACTCCTGTCTCTCATGCCTGCCTAACTACCTAACAGTACCAGAACTCGAAGTGCTAGATGGGAACTGGATTAGGAAGGCAGACACATATATGTTAATTTTAGTATTTTTCAGAGGACTGGAATCCTGCAAGTCAGAAAGTCATTTAAATTACGGAGTGATCAGGTTGCAGAATTCAAGGCATTCAGTAATGAGTCTACACTCTGGATGGGGGGCGAGGGAAGGTGTTGATCAAGTTGAGAGCACCAGCTGTCTCAACAAAGGACTGTTAAATGTGAGGCGCTGACATTTCAGAAGGTTCCTTTGAGTATTTCCTGCTCAGGGACAGGACTATTTGACTAGTAAGTGGTTTTATTTGATCCTGACTGGAGCAAGGACCAGTCTTTACTCTAGTTTAAAGTGCAGATTCAGAGATCCCAAGTAGTAGTAAATAAATGAGGGAGGATAAAAGGGATGGAAAGAAGAAGAAAGGAGTTAACATTTATTGTATGCAGAAAGACGCTAGAACTGAAGGGAATTCCTCCTCATATCCCCTGCAATGACAGTTTACAAATATCTACAGAAATCATTTCACTCTAAAGCACAGCATAAATTTACCCTGCTGTGGCGTAATAAATAATTTAATCTTTGTCCTGGGTTCCTGGCACTGGGCCCCTAAAACCCTTGGAATCTCTGGAGTGATAGTGTCTTTCGTATGCTAATGAGGTGGCTGAGGGTGGGGGCTGGTTGCCAGAGCAACCAACCATGTGATTTGAAGGTTGGAACTTGCCCCATCCCCTGACCTTTGGGGAGAGGAGAGGGTGTTAGAGCTTGATTAAATCACCAGTGGCCAGCAATATAATCAGTCACACCTATGTGATGATACGTACATGGTGAACAACACATCTAGGTGTTGGAGGGCAGTGAGCCAAGAGAGGGCAAGGACGCTCCAGGTCCCTCTCCCATTCCTTGTCCTGTGCATTTCTTCCATTTGGCTCTTTCTGAGTTGCATCCTTCATAATAATATGGTAACAATAAGTAAAGTGTTTTCTTGAGTTCTGTCAATTGTTCTAGCAAGTTATCGAATCTAAGGAGAGAGTTGTCAGAACTCCCAAATTTATAGCTGGTTGGTCAGGAGCATAGGTGGCAGCCTGGAATGTGCAGCTGACATCTGGTATGGGGCTAGTTTTGTTGCTCTGAGCCCTTGAACCTGTGGAGTTCGAGGATAACTTCAGGTAGTGTCAGTTGAATTGTAGGACACCCAGTTGGTATATGGAGACTTGGAGAATTGGTTGGTGTGAGCAGAAAACCCACACATTTGGTGTCAGAAGTGTTGTGAATAAAATTAGCCCACCTGCCTACATCAAGTAGAGTACAAAACATCTGTGTTGATGCTTTTCTGCCAAGATCAGTTCGTAAGCTGTGAACTTGTCTAGCATGCTCTATCTGAAGACTCTGTTCTTTGCCTTCCTTAGACTCTTCTTTACTTGTACCCTTGTGCCTGATTTAAATCCTGATTCTTTTCTTTTATGATTAGACTGTATTTTTTGTGTCCTGCTAATCCCCAGAACGTTATGTAGATTTCCCTTTTTTCTCATTCTCTCTGGTGTGGCCAGATAACACTGGGCTTTCTCTAGCAGTGTTTGTGTGCTTTCTCGTCCCTTTGATAGTATCTGACAACCTTTCCCAGGTTGACATGTTTTTCTGAATCGCTGTCTACCTGGGACCTGGCCCTTCCTGCTCTCATCTGTTACACTGCCACTCAGAACACGGGACAAAGGTGGAAAAGACCATCTTGAGGATCGTGTCAGTATCGAGGAATTATTCTCTAAGGAGATAAGAGCAGTGTGACATGTTTGTCATTGCTTAGCATCAGCATGATTATATATTTCTCTTTCATAGAAGTACCTAGCACAGTGCCTTGCAGACTGAATTGTTTGTTGAATTGAAAAGCTAATAACAATGATCAAAATTCTGTTACCAGAAAGATTAGAATGAATAAATACTCAGATTTCTTTGCTTTTTAGTCTGTTCAGATCTTAAAAGAAACTCATTTGTGCCCAAATGAAAAATGTATGTAACTTTATCCTTTAGTTCTCTTGATGGTCTCCTACTGCACGTTAAAAATTCAGAAACAATTCACAGAAATATTCTAAATATTTTGCTGTCTAGTAAAAAGAGGTTTTAAAAAGGCAGAGCATCTGATATTTGACATGCTACTTGGGTATGTTGCTAGAAATGGAGTTTGTATAGGCGATGTAATTTATATAGAATAACATATGTCCTACTTTTCAGAGGTATAGGCATAAGAATGACAGAACCAGTATATCTCAGCCCTTCATTTGACAACGTACTGTCCAGCTACTTATTTTTACAGGTAAGTATTTGTAAAAATAAAATATTTAGTGACATTAAAACATACTTCAGTGAATTACTTGAAATCTAAGGTGTTTTTGTTTTTACTTCTAACGTTTACTGTGGTCTATTTATATATTTTCTGATTTACTTTTGGTTAAGCAGTAAGAAAAAACTTAGTAAGCACTCTTTCTCAACTAATTTTTAACTATTTTTTTACCCTTTGTGCCCAAGAGTGCTTTAATATAAAGCTTGTAATTGTTGCTTTCCATCTCAAAATATTAATCTGTAAACAATGCATGCATTTGCTATACATATACATGTTTGTAACTTTGAGTAAGATTCAAATGGTTTGTAACAGATTTTTGTCGGGTGGTTATCACTGTGATAGTGATTTGTTTTGCCTTATTCAGTTTATCGAGTACTTCTGTGTACATTAACTGATTTTATTTGATACAGTCTGGTTAGGTGATGTTATTATTAATGTTGTTATTACTTCAAATATAAAAAGATAACAAAGATCAGATCTGTTAGGGTTCTTGGACAATTTTACACAAGTTAATGGAGAATTCAGATTTGACATCTGCTTTGCCTGCTGTCTGGGTGGGGAAAGAGCTCAGCAAAGGAACAATGGCACCTGTCAGCATTTTAGTCCCAGACAGAGCTGCCCTTCCAGCCCTCACCCTAAAGCCGGACAGTTCATTTCCTCCCTGTATGTCTCTGGTGCTTTTCAAGCTACTGCCCCAGCACTGGAGCTCAGAGCGAGTGAGTTTGTGAGTCTGTGTGTGGGCCCTTTAAGACCTGCAATGCCTAGGTTTCCAGCAGCCTTTGGTCTCACTCAGCCACAATCTCTGCTGATTTTAATAACAAAGTTATGGGAACTTCTCTTCCCAGTACTGGAGCCATTGGCTGGAGAGCTCAGTGTGGGGCTAGGACCCCTCACTCCTCCAGGGAGACCTGCACCTGAGATATTCCTCTCATTTCTTTACTGCGTCGTGGGTGTGAGACTAGCCTGTTTCGTGTCTCCACCTCTCCTCCCAGTCTTGTGGCTTCTTTCTATCCTCAGTTATGGGGAATTCTGTTTAACTAGTCTTCAGGCGGTTCTCAGTAATAGTTCTGTAATTTAGTTCTAATTTTGATGTCATGGGAGAGTAGGTGAGCACAGTGTTTACACTGCCATCTTGACCGGTAGTCTTCAGAATCTTTTTAGTTCGATGTAGTCTCACTTAGTTTTTCTTTTGTTTTACTTTTGATGTCAGATTCAAAAAAATCATTACCAAGACCCATGTCAAGGGGCATACTTCCTATGTTTTCTTTCAGGAGATTTATAGTTTAAGGTCTTACATTCAAGTCTTTAATCCATTCTGAACTGATTTTTATATGTGGTGTAAGAGAGTAGTCCAGTTTCATTCTTTTGCATGTGTTTGTCCAGTGTTCCAAGCCCCATTTATTGAAGAGATTGCCCTTTCCTATTATGTATTCTTGACTCTTGTTGTAAATTAATTGACCATGTATGCATGGATTTATTTCTTGTTTCTATTCTGTCCCATTGATCTGTGTCTGTTTTTATGCCAATGACATACTGTTTAAATCACTGAAACTTTGTGATAGAGTTTGAAATCACAGAATGTGATGCCTCCAGCTGCGTTCTACTTTCTCAAGATTGCTTTGGCTGTTTGGGATCTTTTGTGGTCCCATATAAATTTTATGATTGATTGTTCTGTTTTTGAATATTTAAAAAAAATCACTAGATGATTCTGTTATGTAATGAGGATTGAAAAATACTGTAGAGATAGGTAGTAGACTAAATTATTTTTAAAAAACTGTCATCATTTAAAACTTTCGTGAAGCCTCTTCACTTGGACTGTTTTATAATTTCAACTTACTGCATGACCAGAAGGTTTTTTTATGTTACTTATATTTGGAAATTTCTGTCTTCTTTGACCAATATATTCTTATCTTTATTAGGAGTTAAGCATAATCATTTGTCTCTAGATAAAGAATTTTCAGTAGCCACATGTTTTAGTGTTTTCATATTAGAGTTCAATTTGTAAATGTTTTTGCAATAAACTAGATCATTGAGAAAAACTTGTCTGTAATAGGTGGCGCTGTTTTTCTGGTTCCTAAATTGTTTGCATTGAGTTTAATGATTCCTTCATCCTCAGAGAGGGTGAAAATTTGCTTGTTTGTGTCTCCTTTCTCACCATTGATTTTGTTTTGAAGTGGTGATCTTGGATTCACTTGAGAGCATTGTAACCTTCTCACAGTTCTTGAGGACATACTAATGGATGTATGTGTTTTGCTGTAAGAATGAATTGAAATCTTTAAGCTTTAAAAATAAATAACTCTAGGCTTGTTAGCCTCTACTTTTTTCTTGCCAAGTATTTTTAAAAATTACTTTGTGATATTACTCTGTTTTATTTAAGGCTAACTCCTGTAGTAGCAGCCTTTATGTAATTAACATTAATAATGATTTAATATAACAGTGCTATAGGCGGAGGTATATTTGGGTTATATAATCTCATATATTTCTAGGTGTCTATCAGAAATAGCTAAGATTATTTTACATTTTACTTTTCTCCTACTAAAATGTGGCAGTGGTGAGAAGACAGGAAGCCAAACATGCCTTTGAGTGGCATTAGCAGCATAAAAATGGGATTTTAAAATGGGAATTAGATAATGAAGCACCTGAAAATACAAATTCTTGTACATTTTCTGGGGAAAAGATCCAGAACCTTTTCATATTTCTAAGAGGTCTCTGACCTCCAAAATATTAGAACCA
Source organism: Pteropus vampyrus (assembly GCF_000151845.1). NCBI lineage: Eukaryota > Metazoa > Chordata > Mammalia > Chiroptera > Pteropodidae > Pteropus > Pteropus vampyrus. The sequence continues at coordinate 1,534,679 of NW_011888877.1, read as the reverse complement.
CTGAATTGAGAAAGGGTGATATGCTTTTTTTTTGCTGAATTGATTGGGGGAAGTACATTGTGTACATGCATGTGTGTCTGTGTGTGTGACTGTCCCATGAGATCATAGGATAACCTAGGAAATTGTAAATTTCCTGACACTAGTATACTTACGAAGAAAACTCATGCTCTTGACAGAGGGTGTTGAACTGGATTACCTCCAAATGTTTCTTTATGTTCTCTGATTCTGAAATTGAAAATGATTTCGAATCTTTGATAATTGATTTTTTTTTTCTTATAGAATTTGCCATCTGCTGTAGTAACTCATGTTTTGGACCCTCAACCTGGAGAGAGGATTCTAGATTTGTGTGCAGCACCTGGAGGCAAAACAACACACATTGCAGCACTAATGCATGATCAGGTGAGACCGTCTTCACAGCAAAATGACTCTCAATGTAT
>NW_011888877.1:1523747-1532967 GCF_000151845.1 Pteropus vampyrus | reverse complement strand
TCTCAGGCTGGTGGCTGCCTGACTTGAACTTGTGCAGTTTTGCTGAAGTAGACTTAAGTGAGGAAGAGCGATCGGAGAATGGTGGGGAGGGGGCGTGCTTGGGTAGAGCAGTTCTGCACTGACTGACAGGACGTCAGTTTTCCGTGAGTGATAGAAAGTAAGACATTGGCAGTTTTGAACAGAAGAGTGGCTTAAGCCTACCTATTATTTAATACATCATTTTGGCCACTGCATTGAAAACAAGCTGTAAAGGGCACGGTTAGAAGTAGAGAGACCAGTTAGGAGATGGTAATTCCGGGAAAAGTCACTGAGGAGGTAAGATGTGGTCAGATTCTGGATTTGTTTTTGAGGTGGAGCTATTAAAAGTTGTTGATAGATTGCATGTGATTTGTGAAAATAAGAGAATAATTGAGGGTAACTCCTAAGGTTTTTGGCCTGAGGAGTTAGATAGAGGTTCTGGATAGGGATGACTACAGGAGGAACAAATTTTGCAGGAAAAAAATCAGAAATTTAGTTTTAATTATATTAAAATGAAGTGTATTAGACATCAAAGAGATGACGTTGATCAGGCATTTGGATATCTAGAGTATAGGAGAGAGGTCTGGATTGGAAATATAAATTTGGATATAAATTATCTTCAACGTACAGATAATATGTAAAGCCATAAAACTGGTATGGGTGGCAATAGAAAGTAGAAGAGGCCGAAAGACTGAGACTCTTGAGTACTGTACACCACCATTCTGAGGTTAAAGAAATGAAAAGGAATGGCCAGTGATGCAGGAGGACCAGAGGAGTGTGTAACCCTGGAAGCCATGTGTAGGAATGGATTGAAAGACTATGGGGAGATCAGCCGAGTCACATGTCGTTGCTAGGTCACGTGAGAGGACTGAGAACTCTCTGGCGATTTAGCACTGTGTAGGTGATTGGTGACTTTGTTAAGAGCAATTTTGGTGAAAATGCTTGCTTACATTGAGAATGAGAGGAATCAGAATGAATCGAGACAGGTCTTTTGGCAGGCAGGGGTGGTTTTCACAGGAGAAGAGAGAGGTGGGGCAGTAATGGGAAATGAAGTCAGGGAATTCTTTTTTTAAGATGAGGGAACTATCTATTGAGAAAGATACACATTTAAAGGGAAAATTGGTAACACCAGAGGGAACAGTGAAAATTTGGGGAACAATATCTTTAGGTAGGTGAGATGGGACAGGAATTGATGCACAAGTGGCTATAAGTGGTAGCAGGAGAGTACATTCGTGGAAATAGGAGGGAAGGCTGAGGATATGGGCGCAAATGTTGGTGGTCTGGGAGACATGGTAAGTGACAGGAAGTCCTCTTCTGGTTGTTCCAGTTGTCTCAGTGAACCAGAGAGCAAAGTCATCACATTTGACTAGGGATGGGGGAGAAGGTAGTAACAGTTTTTAGAGGCTATGAAATATTAATTGAGGAAAATGGGAGTGAGAATGGGCTATGGACACGTCATAAGAACTCTAGGTTGCACTAAGGGCCCCATGAATACAGTGGCCATGAATTTAAAGGAAGTTTAGTTGGGATAGTTGATGTGCTTTTTAGCTGCATGGGGATAAACATGAAGTTGGTAACGAATCGGACTTTACCACAGTTGTGTTTTTGTCATGTTAAATGCATTACACAGAAGCATGCTAGTTAAGGATGTATATAGGGAGTGATTATGACGCACCGTGGAATCTAAGCTGGGTAAAGAACATAGCAAGGACAGTAAGAGTGAGGACAGTGGATCCGTACATACTTTCTAAATTGGCTGAGAATTATACAGCTCTAGTAATTCTTATGCATCTAGCAAACTCAGCAGTTTACATAATGGTACTACTAATTTATAAATAAAAATTACCTGCTTGAGCTATAAGACTTTCTGACATAGAAAAATACTTTCACAAGGCTTATCAAAGCCCTTCTACTCTAGCTAATTTACTTGGTAGACTATCTGTATTCCCATTCCCCAAAGCGCCACATGATAGACTTTATTAGGTGGTCCATTTATTTTTAATTTTTCAATTAGAGTTGACATAACAATATTACTTTAGTTTCAGTATACAACATAGTGATTAAACATTTGTATAACTTATGAAGTGATCGTTTTGTTAAGTCTAATACCCATTTGGCATATAGTTAATAATATTGTAATACACAGTTATTACAGTATTATCGACTATGTTCTCCATCTGTACTTTACATCCCCATGACTGTTTTTATAACTGGTAGTTTGTACTTCTTAATCCTCTTAGTTTTTTCTCTTAACCTCCATACCCCCCCCACCCCACCTGGCAACCATTAATTTGTTCTCTGTATCTATGAATTTGTTTAGATTCCACATGTAAGTGAAATCATATGATGTTTTTCTCTGACTTTTTGCGCTTGACATAGTAATCTCTAAATCCATACATGTTGTCATAAATGACAAGATTTCATCCTTTTTTGTGGCTAATATTACATTGTATTTGTGTACCACAACTTCTTTATCCATTTGTCTATCAATGGACACTTAGGTGCTTCCATGTCTTGGTATTGTAAGTAATGGTGCAGTGAACATAGGAAAAGGGTACATATATCTTTTTGAATTAGTGTTTTAAATTTTTTCAGATAAATATTCAGAAGTGGAATTGATGGGTATCTCTATTGAACCTCCATACTGTTTTCTGTAGTGGCTGCACCCATTTACAATCCCACTAATAATGCACAAGGGTTCCCTTTTCTCAACATCTTTGCCAACTCTTGTTGTTTGCTGATTTATTGATGATTGCCATTCCAACATGTGTGAGGGGATATCTCATTGTGGTTTTAATTTGCATTTCCCTGATGATTAACATCTTCTCATGTCTTTTGGCCATCTGTATGTCCTCTCTGGAGAAATGCCTATTCAGGTCCTCTGCCCATTTTTTAATCAGATTGTTTTTTGGTGTTGAGTTGTATGAGTTCTTTATATAGTTTGAATATTAACCCCTTGTTGGAGGGATCATTGGTGACTATTTTCTCCCATTCAATAGGTTGTAGTTTCATTTTGATGGATTTTTTTGCTCTGCGGAAACATTTTAGTTTGATGTAGTCCCATTTGTTTATTTTTTTTCTTTTGATTCCCTTGACCAAGGAGACACGTCCAAAAAAAAAAAATTGCTAAGAGCCATGTCACAGAGTTTACTGACTGTTTTCTTCTAGCATTTTTATGGTTTTAGGTCTTACATTTAAATCCTTAATCTGTTTTTAGTTTATTCTTGTATATGGTGTAAGAAAATAGTCTAGTTTCTTTTTCCTTTTTTTTTTTTTGCATCTATGTCCAGTTTTCCCCACACCATTTATTTAAGAGACTGTCTCTACCCCATTGTATATTCTCGTCTCCTTTGTCATAGACTAGTTGACCATATAGGTGTGTGTTTATTTCTGGGCTCTCTATTCTGTTCCAGTGACCTATGTGTGTTTTTATGCCAGTACCATGCTGTTTTGATTACTATAGTCTTGTAGTATAGTTTAATATCAGGTAGTGTGATACTTCAAATTTTATTCATTTTTCTCAAGATTGCTTGGATTATTTGGGGTGTTTTGTGGTTATTATGGGATGTTATGTGGTTATGCTGCTTTGGGGTAAAATGTCCTAAAAATATCAGTTAAGTCCATCAGGTCTAATGTGTCATTTCAGGATACTGTGTCCTTGTTGATTTTCTGTCTGGATGAGCTACCCATTGAAGTCAGTGGAGTGTTAAAGTCCCCTAGTAAGACTGTATTACTGTCACTGTCTTCCTTTATGCCCATCAATATTTGTTTTATATATTTAGGTGCTCCTAAGTTGGGTGTGTAGATGTTTGCAAGAGTTATATCCTCTTGTCGGATTGAAACCTTTATCATTATAAATTGCTCTTCTTTGCCTCATGTTACAACCCTTATTTTAAAATATATTTCATCTAAATATGTTACCTCAGCCTTTTTTTGGTACCATGAAATATTTTTTGCATGAAATATTTTTTCCCAACCCTTTCAGTCTATATGTCTTTCCATCTGAAGTTGTTTTTTTTTTTTATGGGCAACATATGTACAGGTCTCGTTTTTTATTCATTCAGCCACTTTTGATTGGAGCATTTAATCCTTTGGCATTTAAAGTAATTATTGATAGATAGGTAGTTACTGCCGATTTATTAATTCTTTTTTGGTTGTTTCTGTAGTTCTCTGTTCCTTTCTTTCTATCTTGCTTTTATATTGATAGCTTTCTAGTTTTGTGTTTAGATTCCTTTCTCTTTACTTCTTGTATATCTCTTGTAGATTTTTAGTTTGTGGTTACCTAGTGCTTCATATTTACCAAGCCATATTAATAGCGATATATTTTAAGTGGATGGTTACTTAAGTTCAAACAAAATCTAAAATTACTACAATTTTTCCTCACTCCTTCTGTGTTTTTGCTCTTAGTTTTTACTTATTTTGTGAGTGTGTATGTGTATCCCTTAATTTATTGTTGTAATTACACATGCTCTTCCCACTTTTGCCTTTTAACTTTTGTGCTGGCTTTGTAGTTGGTTGATCTAATGGTTTTACTAAGTGTTTGCTTGTGTCACTGAGAATTTTTTTCTTTGTGATGTTTCCTCATTTATATTTTTGATCTTTTCTCCTTAAAGAAGTTAACATTTCTTGTAATACTGGTTTAGTGGTGATGAACTTCAGCTTTTTCTTTTCTGTCGATTCCAAATAATAGCCTTTCTGGGTATAGGAATCTTGGTTGTAGGTTTTATTCTTTCATCACTTTGAATATTTCATGCCATTGCCTTCCGGCTTGCAAAATTTCTGTTGAGAAAACAGCTGATAGTCTTATGGGAGCTCCTTTGTAGGTAACTAACTGCTTATTTCTTGCTTCTTTTAAGATTCTCTCTTTGTCTCTAACCCTTGGCATTTTAATTATGTCAGTATGGGCCTCTTTGGGTTCATCTTGTTTGGGGTTCTCTGTCCTTCCTGGACTTGTATGTCTATCTCCTTCCCCAAGTTATGGAATTTTTCAGTCATTATTTCTTCAAATAGGTTTTCAATGACTTGTTTTCTCTCTGTTCTACTGGTATCCCTGTGATGCGAGTGTCGGTATGCTTAGTGTTGTCCCAGAGGCCCCTTAAATATCCTCATTTTATTAAATTATTATTTTTATTTTTATTTTTTTGCTGTTCTGATTGGGTGATTTTTGTTACCTGTTTTCCAGATAGCTGATTCAATCCTCAGCTTCATCTAATCTGTTGATTTCCTCTAATATATTCTTCATTTTAGTTATTGCATTCTTCATTTCTGACCATTTTGTTTTGTTTTGTCTTTATTTTTGTTTCTTTTCTCTTTGTTAAAGTTTTCACTGAGTTCATCTACTCTTCCCTTAAGTTCATTGAGCATCCTTATAACCAGTGTTTTGAACTCTGCATCTGGTAGATTGCTTGTCTTCATTTTGTTTAGTTCTTTTTCTGGAGCTTTGTTCTGTTCTTTAATTTGGGACATATCTCTTTGTTTCTCCATTTTGGCTGCCTCCCTATGTTTGTTTCTGTGTATTAGGTAGATTTGCTATGTCTTCTGGCATTATGTAGTAGGTGTCCTGTGGGGCCCCTTGGCATAGTCTCTCTGGTCACCTGGACTGGTTGCCTTGTGTGGATCATGTGTGCCCTCCTGTTGTGGTTGAGCCTTGACTGCTGTTGGCACATCAGTGGGAGGGGTTGACTTTCAGGGTGACTGGCTGTGAGGGCTGGCCGTGACTACAGTGAAGGAGCTGTTGTGCAGCTGCTGACCTCACAGAGCAGAAGCGGGGCTCTTACGCCAGCCAAGCTCACCCCTCAGCTGTGTCATGTGTTAAGTTGGTTGGATGGTGCTCTGGTGTGGTCTCAAGCTGGCCACCGGGTGTGCGTTGGTGCTGCAGCCTCTTGGGTGGGGCTCCGGTGCAGGCCACGGTCAACCATCACTTGTGCTGGCTTGGGGCCTCTTGGTAGCAGCTACAAAGTGATCTGTGATTGATTACTGCTTGTGCTGGGCTTGGAGGCACTTGGGAGTGGCTGTGCTGCAAACTGAGGCTGGCTACCACTCCTACTGGGTTGGGACCCTTTGGCGGGCACCACAATATGAACTGAGGCCAGCTGCCACTTGTGCTGGGCTTGTGGCCACTTAGCTGAAGCTATGTTCTTTGCCAAGACTGCCACTTATGCCAGGATTGGAGCCACCTGATGGGAACTACAATGCAATTGAGACGGAAGCCACTTAGCAAGAGGTATAATACACACGGAGGCCAGCTTATGCCTATTTTGAGTTTGTCATCCTTTGAGAGATTTTGGCAAAGTCTGCAGTGTGAGCTGAGGCAGATTGCTCATGTGAAAGAGCTGCTGGAAGAGGCTTGGGCCAGGCTGAGAGTTGGGTGGTGCGGGGTCTCAGGGAATCACCAAGTTGGGGTGACCTATGTTAATTAGGGTAATGGAGAGCACAGAATTAGTGCTTTGCTGGCTCAGTGGGAGGAGCACTCAGCAAAGGATCAGTGGTGCCTGGCAGCATCTGATCCCAAGGAGAGCTGCCCCTCCAGCCCTCGCCCTGAAGATAGTCAGTTTAGTTCCTCCTGTATGTGCCTGGTGCTTTTGAGCTGCTGCCTCTGCACTGGATTCCAGACTGAATGAGTTTGTGAGTGAGCAGGTTTGTGTGGGGGCCCTTCTGGAGGAACAGCTAGGTCTCCAGCAGCCCTTCATGTCACTCCAGGGCAGTCCCACTGGTTTTCACATCCAGAAGTTATGGAGACTCCTCTTCCCTTCTCCGGTGCCCTGCTGGGGAGCCAGGTGTGGGGCTGGTACCCTTTGCTCTTCATTGGGGACCTCCACAACCAAGATATCCCTTCTGTTTCTTAATCACCTCACTGTGGGGGTGGTTCCTGCATGTTCTGCGTCTCTGCCCCTCCTACTGGTCTCAAATGGGCTGCTTCATTATATCCTTAGTTATAGGACTTCTGTCCAGCTAGTCTTCAGGTGGTTCTCAATGATGGTTTCATAATTTAGTCGTAATGTTAATGTGGTCATGGGAGGAGGCGAGCACAGTGTTTACCTACTCCCCCATTTTGACCAGAAGTAATCAATTTTTGATCTGTATTTGATGATTCTTAGGACTATGAACTGATTTACAGCAATGTTGCATGGAAAATAGTAGGAACATGTATTGTGTCGAGAAATTGTAGCTTTTTTATTGCAAAATTTAATTATCCAAAGACTTCTGATGAAAATTCACATATATACACATTAGTATTTAGCTTTAACACTTAGAATTTCTGAAAGATTTAAATGTCACAGCAGAGGGATAAACATAGAAATGTAAAAATATATTTTAATAAATTTATTAAAGGGTTAAATCTCTGCACTATACATGTGCGTATACATATATTGTATGTATATATATGCACTGTATATCTGTACTTCATGTGTGTGTATCTATGCACTCTAACTGTATGCAACCCCACGCGCGCGCGCGCGCCCACACTCTCTCTCTCTCTCTCTCTCTCTCTCTCTCTCTTACAGTAGCACTAGGGTAAACCTCAATGAGTAACCTTAAGTAACTAAGAAAGATCTGTAGTAGAAAAAGATTTGTTGTTTAAATTTTGGGGAATTAATGTTCTTGGTTCATTAGAGGAGGTGTGCTTGCCTATTTACTTATATTCTTTTTTTTTTTCCCAAAAAGAATATAAAGCGGTATCGGTAAAAGCTGTTAAAGGAAAAATACCACCAGTACCTAAACTGAAGAACATGTAATAGAAAAGTTTCCTTTATGGAGTTGTGGTGGTTAATGCAAATCACTTTGTTTACCTGAAAGCATAAATGTATAGATTATGATATACTTCGAGGAAATGATCACCTCCTCCTCCACCCTTAATTTATATTGTGATCTTTGTGTTTGCTTAGAGGCACTTATTCTTAGATATTTTATTCTAAGAAGTCTTTCCAAAGACAATCTAGATATTGTAATTGTATCTGTTAATTTTGGTTTTATATCGCCATGTAAAAATGACCACAAATCTTTGATGGCATACAACTAAACATGTATTCAGCCCAAGCTTGCTTGTGTCATGATCCACTGCAGGTTAGTTATGATGAGTCTGGTGGTCTTGGGTGCATTCATTTGGTTTTGGCTGATGTTGGCTTATCTAAAGTGACCTTAGCTGAGACCACCAAGGTGCCCTGCCACTGGACAACGTGTCTCTTATTTTCCCTGCTAGGACCAGGGGGGCTGGCCTAGTTGAGGACAATCATTGAGGGCTGGCAGTGGCTGAGGGCCAAGCAAGGCAAGGCCAACTGTTCAAGTACTATTCACTTCTGTTTGCATCACATTTACTCTCATTCTATTGGCCAATGCAAATTGCATCTCTGAGCCCAAGTCAGAATAGCAGGGTATTGCAAGGTAAATGGCAAAGGATGAAGATATGTGGAGAGTTGAGTTGGAGTTGGGCAGTCTCTCACAGTGGGCCAGAAATGTAGAAATGAACATCCTAAGAGAATTCATCTAGAATGAATTCTAGATTATGTTGCTGCTTTCGATTTATTATCTATTTATTTTGATAGTTAAACAAATTTTGTATAAGTAGCCTCTTATCTGTACTTTGTAAAAGTAGCCTTCAGCTAGTGGACTTACTCCTTTACTGAAGTGCATTTGAACCTTATTCTGCTTGTTTTTGCCTACATTTTCAGTTCAACTCACTTGAAATGATTTTTCTGTCTGTCAAAGGATTAATTGGAACTATGTCTACCATTAAAGCTGGGTCACATTTAGGAACATTATCAGCAATTTCCTGAATTGTGGTCTGTACAGTTGATGCATATATCATACAAGGACAATGTATGTAAAATTGAAGAATTAATTTCACCATCTCTGCAATATCATTTCACATGAATGTCACAATGCATTCATAAAAATGGCCTCTTGTTTTTATCGACCTTGACCTAATTGAAGTATTGCCGTATACAATTATTTTGAGCTACTTTATCTACCAGTTTAGAATATTTTGCTGTGATATGCAGGCTTATATTTTTCTGTCTTTGTTTGAATTCATATGAATTTTATGTGTATAGCTCAAAATATTGAGATGAGGATTGATTTTACAAGTAATATTTATCTGTATCTCAGAGTCTAGAAGGCATGTGTCAACACTGGTTCATGCTCTTTCACAGGTGAGCAAGGCATGTCAAATTGGTGATTTTTAATATTTACCTCCAATGGATGT
>NW_011888877.1:1510499-1521952 GCF_000151845.1 Pteropus vampyrus | reverse complement strand
TTTTTTTTTTAATCAAAAGTTGTTTCATCACAGATATTCTCTGGCAGTTTTATTTGAGATGTTAAAATGTCAGACAGTACCCAGTGTGTTTGATAGGAAACACATCAGTAGTAATGTGAAAATCAGCATAATCTTTGAGACTCATGGAAAGTGAGAAATTATTTTGTAACATATGCTTAAAATGTAGTAAACCACATGGGGTTAAAAAGGCAAACAAATGAAACACATGGAATGCTAGAAAAATAGGGATTATTCTGAAGAACAATGTCTAGGCTATTATCTGTCCTTTGCAAGAACAGGTTAGATTGAATTTCCTAGTTATATGAGAACAGCATTTCGTGGTCAGTTGATTGTCAACCCTAAATGGTTATTTAGCCAGAGTTCTGTAGGAGATTTATATTTGTTTATAGGCTAATGGTCTGTGCCTGAGACACACCCTGAATACAGTGGCTTAGAAAAGATAGAAGTGTTTTTGTGTCTTTGTTTTGTTTATTTTTTCTCACCTAACAGGTAGAAGTGTGTATCCAATGCTGGGATTTTCATCTTTGGTTCTAAGACAGCTGTTCCAGTTATTTACAAGGGGCAAGGGAAAGGGACTAGGAGAGACTGTGTACTGCCCGTCCTTTTAAGGAAAAGACCTGGAAGTGGGAATGTGATATTGTGATTCATAATAAGAAACACATATTTGGTCTTCTTACCGTTTCTGATCCAGAGCTCCTAAAACACTTGAAAAGGGTGAAGAGAGCTATACAGGTATCTTTTGTTTTGAAAGTGAGGGGACCTTTGGGCTGGTCACCAGGGGAACCAACCATTAGTGTTGGAACTTTCAGTCCCACCCCCTGATCACTGTGGAGAGGAGAGAGACTGGAGGCTGAATTAATAGCCAGTGGTCATTGATTAATCAACCACAGCTATGTAAAACCAAAAAGAGGAATTTGTACTACCTTTGGGCTTGTGAACACATGGGGTTTCGGGGAGAGTGACCCACTGGGAGAGGACATGGACGCTCCGCACACTTTTTTTTATACCTTGCTCATGCATCCCTTCCCTCTGTCTGTTTCTGAGTGATATCCTTTCATAATGGCCTGCCCCTTTAAGTCGAAAGAGTTTGGAGGCCTCTAAGAGAGTAAGTTAGGTGTGTAGTCTAAGGTGGCAAAGAAAGTTTGCCATTGATCCAGTGACTCAGTAACTATACACTAACATTGAGCTGCATGGTAGTTTCATTTTTACACAGTTTGCTCTGCTTATGTGCTGCTATTGTAACAAATCATCTCAATAGTGGCTTAAAACAATCATTTATTATCACTATTTTTCTGGGGGTTGACTGGGCACTCAGGTAAGTGGTTCTCACTTTCTGTATCACATGTAACTATAGTCACATGGTGGCTGAGGGAGGCGTCATCTCAGAAACTTTCTCACATTCATGTCTGGAGTTTGATGGTGGCTCTCAGCTGGGACCTAAACATGGCCTATTTATGTGTCCTGGACTTTCTCAAAGCATGTTGATTAGGTTCCGACAGTGAGTATCTCAGACCTCAGACAGAAGCTCTATTGTCTTTTATGACCTAGTCCAGAAGTCATGTAGCATCGGTTCTGCTTTTGCCCAGAATAAAAGAGAAGGAGCATTAGACCCCACCTCTTAATAGCAGGAGTGTCAATGTCAAATTGTCAGAGTTTGTGGGAAGGATGATATTGTGGTAGCCATCTTTGGAAAATATAATTCTATCACAATCTTAAAATATTTTTATTCTCAGTAATAAAGTTTTAATTTATATGTATAATAGGTTGTTAGCTGAACACAGGAAAAATGAGGAATACTAAATAGAAAAATGCAAGAGCACAGAAAGAGTAATAATTCTGCAATTTTACTTCAAGGTGATTTTCACCTGCTTTATGAATTGCATTACTGTGATTAAAATTCTTATATATAGCATGCCAAGGTGATTTTTTTGATGATTTGAACATTTTAAAAATTTATTTTTCAGTTACAATTGACATATTATATTGGTTTCAGGTGTACTACATAGTGTTTGGACATTTATATACCTTAGGAAGTGATCACGCCAATAAGTCTGGTACCCATCTGGCACCATACGCAGTTATTACAACATTATTAACTATATTCTCTATGTTGTACTTTATGTGCCCTGACTATTTTTATTTTATAAGTGGAAATTTGTACTTCTTAATTCCTTCATGTTTTTTATTCAGCCCCTAATCCCCTCCCACTGGGCAGCCATCAGTATGTACTTTGTATCTATAAGCTTCTATTTTGCTTGTTCATTAAATTTGTTTTTTTAGATTCTACATATAAGTGAAATCATATGATATTCATCTTTCTCTCACTTATTTCACTTACCATAATACCCTTTAGGTCCCTCCATGTCACAAATGGTACGATTTCATCCTTTTTTATGGATGAATAATATTCCATTGTATGTAGGTACCACATCTTCTTTATCCATTCATCTACGGATGGATACTTGCTTCCATATCTTAGCTATTGTAAATAATGTTGCAATGAATATAGGGGTCTTTATATTTTTTCGATTAGTGTTTTGGATTTTTGAGGAAACTTCTGTTTTCCATTCTGGCTGTACCAATTTACAATCCCACCAACAGTGCACAGGGCTCCCTTTTCTCTACATTCTTGCCAACACTTGTTTGTTGATTTATTGAAGATCGCCATTCTGACAGGTGTAAGGTGATATGTCACAGTGGTTTTGCAATGTTGAGCATCTTTTAATATATCTGTTGGCCATCTCTGTCTTATTTGGAGAAATGTCTATTCAGGTCCTCTGCCCATTTTTTAATTGAATTGTTTATTTTCTTGTGTGAGTTTGTTATATAGTTTGGATATTTACCCCTTATGGGATGTATCACTGGCGAGTATCTTCTCCCATATAGTGGGTTGTCTTTTCATTTTATTGATGATTTCCTTCATTGTGCAAAAAAACTTTTTAGTTTGATGTAGCCCCGTGTATTTACTTTTTCTTTTGTTGTCCTTGCCTGATCTTTTTAATGTATCTGAATTTGGTTTGATTATTTTGCTGAGGATATTTTCATCTATGTTCATCAGAGATATTGGCCTATAATTTTCTTTTTTTGTAATGCCTTTCACTAGTTTTGGAATTGGGATAATGGTTAGCCTTGTAAAATGAGCTTTGAAGATTTCTCTCCTCTTGAATTTTTTGGAATAATTTGAGAATAAGTGTTAATTCTTCTTCGAATGTTTGCTAAAATTCACCTGTGAAGCCAGGATTTTTGTTTGTTGAGAGTTTTTTGATTATTCGATCTTGTTAGTAAATATCAGTCTGTTCAGATTTTGTTTCTTCCTGACTCAGTCTTGGAAAATAGTATGTTTCTAAGAATTTACTGATTTCTTCCAGGTTGTCCAATTTGTTGGCATATAATTGTTCATAATATTCTTTATAATCCTTTGTATTTCTGTGGTGAATGAAAGTTGTCACTTTCATTTCTGATTTTATTTTTCTTTTTCTTGATGAGTCTAGAGGTTTTCAATTTTGTTTTTCTTCTTGAAGGATCAGCTCTTGGTTTCATTGATCTTTTATGTGCATTTTTAAACTAGTTTATTTCTGCTCTGATCTTTGATTTTCTTCCTTCTATTTACTTTGGACTTTGTTCATCTTTTTCTAGTTCCATTGGATGTAAAATTAGCTTGTTTATTTTAGATTTCTCTTTTTTTCTTGAAGTAGGCCTGTACTGCTGTGAATTTCCCTCTTAAAATTACTTTGGCTGTGTCTCATAGATTTGGAATGAGTGTGTGTGTGTGTGTGTTATGGTGACATTGGTTAACGACATCCAATAAGTTTCATCTGTACGCTTTAATAGTAAGGCATATATATATTTACACTGTGTGTTCACTTCCCATAGTTAGATTTCTTTCTAACTTTCACCATATATGTGACCCCCTTTACCCCATCTGCCTCCCCCAACACTCTGGTAACTACTAGTCTGTTGTCCCTGATTCTCTGTTTGTTTGTCTTATTCATTTGTTGCTTTTAGGTTTATATCTCACATATAAGTGATATCATGTGGTTTTCAACTTTTTCTTTCTGGCTTATTTCGCTTAGCATGATTATCTCGAGGTCCATCCATATTGTTGCGAATGGCAGTATTTCATCTCTTCTTATTGCTGATATGTATTCCATTGTGTACATGTACCACAGCTTCTTTAGCCAGTCATCTATTATAGGACACATCTATTATAGGACGCTTCCATGTCCTGGCCACTGTGAATCCATATTGTTGCGAATGGCAGTATTTCATCTCTTCTTATTGCTGATATATATTCCATTGTGTACATGTACCACAGCTTCTTTAGCCAGTCATCTTCAGTTGCTTCCATGTCCTGGCCACTGTGAATAATGCTGCTATGAACTTTGGTGTGCAAATATGTTTTTGGATATGAGTTTTCCAGTCTTTGGAGTAAATACCCAGCAGAGGGATTGCTGGATCACATGGTAGATCAATTCTTAGTTTTTAAAGGAAAGTCCATACGGTTTTCCATAGTGGCTGTACCAATTTGCAGTCCCACCAGCAGTGTATGAGGGTTCCTTTTTCTCCACATCCTCTCCAGCACTTATTACTTGTCCTGTTGATAACAGATATTCTAACAGGTGTGAGATGGTATCTCATAGTGGTTTTGATTTGCATTTCCCTAACAGCTAGCGATGTTGAGCATCTTTTCACATGTTTGTTGGCCATTCCTATGTCCTCTAGGGAGAAGTGTCTGTTCAGGTCCTCTGCCTATTTTTTGAGTGGATTGTTTATTTTTTTGTTGTTGTTGAGTTGTATGAATTCTTTGTATATTTTGGATATTAGGCCCTTATAGGAGGCGTTGCTTGCAAATATATTTTCCCATTTGAATGGTTGTCTCTTTACCTTGTTGACGATTTCCTTTGCTGAGCAGAAGCTTTTTAGTTTGTTGTAGTCCCATTCATTCATTTTAGCATTTACTTCTCTTGCTTTTGAGGTTAAAGTCATAAAAACCTCTTTAAGACAAAGGTCCTTGAGTTTTGTTCCTGTGTTTTATTGTTTCAAGTCTCACTTTCAGGTCCTTAATCCATTTTGAGTTAATTTTGGTGTGTGGTGAGTCTAGTTTCATTCTTTTGCAGGTGGCTTTCTAGTTTTCCCAGCACCATTTATTGAAGAGGCTTTCCTTTCTCCACTGTTTTTGGCTTTTTTGTTGAATGTTATATACCAATATAAATATGGGTTTACTTCTGGACTCTCGATTCTGTTCCACTGGTCCGTGTATCTGTTTTTCTGCCAATACCAGTGGGTGCTGTATCTTCTCAAAGACTTTTTCTGCATCTATTGTTATGATCATATGATTGTTATTTTTTAATTTGTTTATGTGCTTTATTGCATTAATCAATTTGCGTATGTTAAACCATCCCTGTGCTTCTGCGGTGAAGCCCACTTGATCGTGGTGTATAATCTTGTTAATATGTTGCTATATTCTGTTCGGTAATATCTTGTTTAGGATTTTTGCATCTGTGTTCATTAGAGAGATTGGTCTATAGTTTTCTTTTTTTGTGTTATCTTTACCAGGTTTTGGTATCAGAGTAATATTGGACTCATAAAATGAGTTAGGAAGTTTTATCGCTTTGATTTTTTTGAAGAGTTTGAGGAGAATGGGTATTAAATCCTGGAATATTTGGTAGAATTCACTGGTAAAGCCATCAGGTAGGTCCTGGACTTTTACTTTTTGGTAGGTTTTTGATGATTGTTTCAATTTCCATACTGCTGAATGGTGTATTTAGATTTCCAGTTCTTGATTCAGTCTAGGAAGGTTGTACTTGTCCATTTCCTCTAGCTTATTAAATTTGGTATTATGTACTTTTTTATAATATTCTTGTATGATCCTTGTTTTTTCTGTAGTGTTGTAATTTCTCCTCTTTCAATCCTGACTTTGCTTATGTCTTTTCTCTTTTTTCATTAGTGACTCTAGCCAGGGGTTTATCAATTTTATTAAATTTCTCGAATTAGATCTTTGTTGCATTTATTTTATTGTTTGTTTTCAATTTCATTTAATTCTGCTCTAATTTTGATTTCTCCTTCTGCTGATTTTAGGCTTCATTTCTTCTTTTCTAGTTTTTTTTCCCCCCCTAGTGTTTTTTTAAGATGAAGTGTTACATTGTTTATTTGCGCTCGTTCTTGTTTTGGGAGGTAGGCCTGTAATGATATGTACTTTATTCTTATTACCACTTTTGCTGTGTTCCAAAAATTTTACTGTGTTGTACTATCATTATCATTCATTTCTGCATATCTCTTGATCTCTTTATTCTTCTCTGACCTAGTCATTCTTCAGTAGCATGTTGTTTGATTAAACAACTCTCCATGTGTTTGTGGTTCTTCCCGGTTTCTTTGTACAGTTGATCTCTATCTTCAAAGCATTATGATCAGAGAATATGGTTGGTATGATTTCAGCCTTTTTATATTTGTTGAGGCTCTGTGTCCCAGTATGTGGTCGATTCTTGAGAATGTTCCATGTGCACTAGAGAAGAATGTAAAAGCAGCTATTTTGGGATGAAAAGCTCTGTAAATGTTGATTATGTCCAACTCGTCTAAATGTGTCATTTAGGGATATTATTTCCTTATTGATTTTCTGTTCGGATGATCTGTCCATATCCAACATTGGGGTATTTAGGTCCCCTACTATGATAGTGTTTTGTTCTGTTTCACCCTGTAGTTCAGTTAGTATTGTTTTATGTATTTCGGGGCTCCCTCATTGGGAACATAGATATTAAGTGTTATGTCTTCTTGGTGTACAATTCCCTTTATTGTTATGAAGTGTCCCTCAGTATCTTTCTTTACCTTTTTTATTTTGAAGTCTATTTTGTCTGATATTAGTACTGCTACTCCCGCTTTTCTCTGAATTCCATTTGCTTGAAATATCATTTTCCACCCTTTCACTTTGAGTCTGTGTATGTCTTTGGAACTGAGATGTGTCTCTTGAAGGCAGAACATGGTTGGGTTTTATTTTTTGATCCAATCTGCAACTCTGTGCCTTTTTGTTGGTGAGTTCAGTCCATTTACATTTAGGGTGATTATTGAAATATGAGGTTTTCCTATAGCAATTTTATCTTTTGCTTTTTGGTAGCTTGGTGTTTCCATTGCTTTCATGTGCTATGTTTCTGGGTTTCTTTTGGTGGGGTTTTGTAGATTTTTCCTCTGATTCCTGTTTTAGCTTATATTACTTCAGTTCTAAATCTTTGGCGTGAGGTTACCATTACATATATGTAGAGGATAGTATATACGCGCGCGCGCGTGTGTGTGTGTGTGTGTGTGTAGTCTCACTTTCTTCTGCTTGTGCCTTAACTCCATTTCCCTTTGCAAATTTTGATCTTTGAATCCTCCCCTTTTCTGTCATTGTTGTCTCAATTTGTTTCTATGTATGCTGAACGTTCATTACTATCTTGCTATAGCAAATCTCTTCTTATTGTTTAAGCTTATAATGCCTTGTTCTTAGTAAGGATCGCACTCCTCTGCTTCTATCTGCCTGCTATTCGCCTCACTCATAGTGATGTATTTTTTTGTCATTTCGTTTTAGGTGAGCTGGCCCCTTTCAGTATTTCTTGTAATGTAGGCTTTGTGTTGAAGAATTCCCTCAATTTCTATATGTCTGGAAAGGTCTTTATTTCTCCTTGATATCTAAAGGAGAGCTTTGCTGGATACATTATTCTTGGCTGGCAATTCCTTTCATTAAATAGTGTGAATATTTGATTTCACTCCTTTCTTGTTTGTAAGATTTGTGCTAAGAAGTCCGATGATAATCTAATGGGTTTTCCTTTATAGGTTACCATCTTCTTTTCCTTGGCTGCCCTGAGAATTCTTTCTTTGTCATTAGTTTTTGATAATTTTAATATGTTGTGTCTTGGAGAAGGCCTTTTTAGGTTAAGATAATTGGATGTTGAATTCCAAGCTCCAGTTCATTCCTTAGATTTGTCTGAAGATGCTTTCTAATCCCTGCTCCTTTTCCTCCTCTTTGAGAATTCCCATTCTTATGTTTCCTTTCTTGATAGTATCAGCTAGTTCTTATATTTCTCTTTCATTATTTTTCATTCTTAGATTTCTTCTTCCTTCTGATTTATTTCTAGATTTCTGTCTTCAATATCACTGATCTTTTCTTCTATTTTGGTTGACTCTATTTCCCAAGCTTCCTATTTCAATTTTTATCTCTTAGTGTGTTCTTCATCTCTAGAAGTTCTGTTTGGTTCTTTTTAAGGGTTTTAGTCTCCTTGCTAAAAAAAAAAACAAAAAAACAAACAAAAAAAAAAACATTCTGCTGAGCTAGTTGTGTTTTCAATTCCTGAAGTTGTTGATATGAACTATTTTGGATCTCATTGAGTTTTTTCAGAAGTACCATCCTGAATTCTCTGCCATTTAGTCATATTTCTATGACTTTGAGCTTATTTTCTGAAGAGTTTTCTCTTTCTTTCTGAGCTGCCTTATCACCTTGGTTGTTCATGGTGTTTAATGGACTCTTTTTCTGCCTAGGCATTAATGGAAATGTATTCTGCCTGGGCATTAATGGAAGTGTATTCTGCTTTTTTTTTTTCCAGAAAGATTTATTAGACTGTTGTAAAGAAGGTGTTTTTCTTTTGGTTTCCTGTAGGTGGCATCTAAGCCTTTTGGATTCCTGCTTTATATAAAGTGTTAATAATACCTTTTTTTCTTATAAATATTCAGTCACACTCACTACCCTCAGTCTCAGTCCCTGTCAGTGTTCGTGACAGTTTTGGTAGCGTTTGCTCAGATTTCTCCTTGGGTTGCGCTGTGTTGGGCCTTGAAGGATATGGCAGGAAGTACCGTCTCTGTTGGGAGATGGAGGCTGTGGCTCAGCCTTGTGTTTTACAACCATGGCTGGTAATAATCAACCATTGCTTCTCTGCTCTTTCCACTTTTCTGCCATCCCTATTTTTCTGCTTTCTGCCCTGATCTCTGGGCATTGCTGCTGCACGTGGAGCTCACAGCTCTCTCAGGCAAGGCTGTTCAGGGAACCCGCTACACCGTCTCCCCTCCCCCTCCTCTTGCAGGAAGCTCCGTCTGTGAAAGGCAGCTTCTTTGTTTCTCCTAGTCTGTCACTTGATCCTTGGGTTCTGACCTGTGGTAGCTCTTATTCGTAGATTTCTTGCTCTGGCGTGCTTGTGTGCAAGTTGGGTGTTTTTCTGTTGAGTTTTAGATGTTCAACTTGTTTCAAGAGGAGAGATCTGCAGACATCTCTCACTCTGCCATGTTTCTGACGTCACCAGTGTATAATCCTTTTCCTATGTTTTCTTATTCACGTCTTTAGCCTCTTTAACACTTCTTATAATACTGATTTAGTGGCGATCAGCTCCTTTAACTTTTTCTTGTCTGGGAACCTATTCTTTCCTTGATTCTAAACGGTAGTCTTGCTGGGTAGAGTAACCTTGTTTGTAGGTCTTTGTCTTTCATCACTTTGAATATTTCGTGCCAATCCCTTCTGGCCTGCAAAATTTCTGTTGAGAAATCAGCCGACATTCTTATAGGAGTCCCTTTGTAAGTAGCTACCTTTATCTTGCTGGTTCTCTCTTTGTTTTTAACCTTGGACATTTTAATTATGTGTCTTGGTATAAGCTTCTTTGGGTTCATCTTGTTTGGGACTCTGTTCCCTGGACTTGTATATCTATTTCCTTTACCAGGTTAGGGAAGTTTAAAGTCATTATTTCTTCAAATAGGTTTTCAATTCTTTCCTCTCTCTCTCCTTCTGATATCCCTATGATGCAAATGTTGGTATGCTTGATGTTGTTCCAGAGGTTTTTGATTCTTTTTTCTTTTTGCTCTTCTGATTAGGTGTTTTCTGCTACTTTGTCTTCCAGTTAACTGATTTGATCCTCTGCTTTATCTAATCTGTTGATTCTCTGTATTCTTCATGTTAGTTATATTCATTTCTGAATGGTTTTTTATTGTTTTTTTCTCTCTTTGTGTAAGTTCTCCTACTCTTCCCTTAAGTTCATTGAGTATCCTTATAACCACTGTTTAGAACTCTGCATCTGGTAAATTGCTTGCCTTTATTTCATTTTGCTTTTTTTCCTGGAGTTTTGTTCTGTTCTTTAATTTAGGACATGTTATTTTGTCAACTCACATTGCTGATTCTGTGTTTGTTTCTATGTATTAGGTAGATCTGCCAGTCTTGGCAGAGTGTCCTTATGTAGTAGCTGTCCTTTGAGGCCCAGAGGCATAGTATTCCTGATTACCTGAGCCAGATGCTCCAGGTGTGTCCCTTGTGTGGTTTGTGTGTGCCCTCCTGTTGTCGTTTAGCCTTAATTGCTATTGGCATGTCAGTGGCTGGAGATGATCCTTAGGCTGACTGGCTGTGAGAGCTGATGGTGACTACAGTGGACAAGCTATTATGTGGGGGCTGAACCCAGAGAGTGAGAGTTATTTTAGTGGGGGCTATGGTGCCCCTCAAGTTCACTCTTTGGGTGTGTCACATGTGGAGCTGGTTAGGTGGTGCTCTTGTGTGGTCTGAAGCAGGCCACTATGTATGTTGGTTCTGGAGCCTCTTGGGAAGGGCTCTGGTGCAAGCCAAGGTCTGCTGCCGCTTTTGCCCAGCTTCAGACTGCCTGGTGGGAGCTGGAAAGGTGGTATTTGGTTGGTTGTAGCTGTTCTGGGTTTAAAGGCACTGGGAGAGGCTATACTGTGATGTGAGGTCAGCTGCCACTAGTACTAGTCTTGGGCCACTTTGATAGGCACCACAGTGTGAGCTGAGGTCAGCTGAGGTCTTGCCATGCAGCCAGTTAATCTATTCTAAGCCAACGCTTGCTATAGCTTAATACAGCCTGGGGCCACCCAACAGGAATTACAATGTAAGTTGAGACCGGTGGCCACTTGTACTGGGCTTAGGCTGCTTAGCAAAAGATACAGGACATACCAAGGCTATCTGCTGCTTATTTGGGGCTTGTGAACCTTTGAAAGATTTTAGGAATGTTCGTACCTTGAGCTGAGGCATTTTGCTCATATGGAAAAACCCCTGGAAGTGGCTCAGGCAGGGCAAGGGAGTTGAGTGGGAGACAAGGCCTCAGGGAATCACCAGGGTGGGGTGAAAGGTGTTAGCCAAATTGACGAAGAGTTCAAATTCGATATCTGCCTGTGCCAGTCCAGCCGAATGGGAGGAGAGTTCAACAAAGGAACAATGGTACTTACTAGTACTTGTGTCCCTGGGGAGAGCTACTCTGTCCCCAGCCCCTTGAGCCCTCACTTTGAATCTAGTTAATTTAGATATTTTCTTGTATGTCCCAGGCACTTTTTGAGCTGCTGCCCCTGCACCAGAGCCCAGATCAAGGGAGTTTGCCAGTGAGTGAATCTGTGCTTGGCCCCTTTAAGAGGACACCTTGGTATACAGCGGCTCTTTGTCTTACTCAGATGCAGTCCCTGTTGGTTTTCACAGCCAGATGTTATGG
>NW_011888877.1:1486758-1509239 GCF_000151845.1 Pteropus vampyrus | reverse complement strand
TCTTGCAGCTTTAAGGTTCTTCTCTTTGGTTTTGCCTTTTAAAATTTTTACTATTGTGTGTCTGATTTTGGGTCTTTTTGCATTTGTCCTCCTGTCACTGACCCATATGGATCAGGAACCTCAAATCAGAGTCCTTCTGCCCAGTGTCACTCATGCCAATGGAAGTGTATTTGGTAAAGCAGAGCAGACACTTTATTTTTGATCAAAGAATGGAGAGGGCGAGCTTATGCTGGAAAGGCACCTCCTTAATTTGGAGGAAATGAGGAGAGCCTTATAGGATTGGTGGGAGATAGGGGTGGAGATTTCTGAGAAAGGGTGGAGAGTTCTCGGAATAGTGGGGGACCATGAGTATGCGCAGTTCCTAGACATGCTTGGAACATGCCTTGCTACATATCACATGTCTCATTTTAATGTTAAGTCTCCACTCCTCGGTGTGGTCTTTTGTATGCTCATGAAGAAGAAAAGTTGTCAACAGGTCACTTGGCAAGGAGTTTGGGGCACTGTCTTGGATCTTTCCTGTGCAGAGTGTTTTTGTAGCTGTGGTCCTTGGGTTTCCTATGTGATTCCTGCTGGCAGGCTTAACTTGCCCTGGAATTTCTGCCACTTCTTGACAAGTTCAGCCTCTTTTAGTCAGGAGATATGTTGTCAAAGGTGTAAGAGGTGACAGGCGAGTTAATAGAAGTTTAAGGATTGATTAATAATGTGGTAGCACAACCTCGTGACATTAAAGTTCATTGATCTTCTTTGATGTTTTTCAAATATTTTCCTAGTCCTTTTTCTTCTTCTGGTACTTTTAGTATGCCTGTGTTGGTGGTGCACTTATGGTGTCACACTTAATGGTGTCTCTGAGGCTGTGTTCATTTTTCATTTTTCTCTCTGATCTTCAGATTGCATAATTTCTCTCTTCAAGTACATTGATTTTTTTTTCCTGTCAGCTTAGCTTTATGATTGAGCCCTCTAGTGAATTTTTCATTTCATTTATTATACTTTCAACTCCAGAATGTCTATGTTTTGTCTCTTTTCATAAATATAATCTATTTGGTGAGACATTGACTCTGTATGATCCCTTACTTCCTGAAACATGATTTCTTTCTCTTTAATTCTTTGAACATATTTTTATTGGCTTTTTAAAAGTCTTTGCTAAGTTTGGCATGTAGGCTCTCAAGGGTAGTTTAGCTTATGTTGGGTTATACTCTCCTGTTTCTTTGCATAGTTCATAATTTGTTGTTAAAAACTGAACATTGCAGCAACTAGATACAAAACCACTCTTCCTCTGGCTTACAGTTGTTGTTTGCTTATTTGTTTACTGTGATGGCTAGACTGTTTTAGCAAAGTATATTTCATGAGCATGCGCAGAGTAATCCTGGGATAACAATGGTCTTATGAGGGCTCTCTTTACTCTCCTTCTCTGATCTTTGTGTTACACTGTCTGCTTGAGTTGTTATCAAGATGCTATTCCTGCCTCCACTAATTGCAGGTTGATTGCTCCTGTTTTCAACAGTGCTCTGGGGCATAAATTGCTATACCATCTTGATCCAATAAATTTGGGGGCCCTTCTCATAGGTAATCTTTGAGGCCAGTCTTTGAGGTTTGTTCCTACCCCGTAAGGGCTCTCCTTAGTTATCAGGTAAATTTCTGGCTGGTCTGTGGTTAGCTTGTTCTCATGGAACTGCCAGCTTCTTCTTAATTGCTTACCACCACAATTTCCATTATTTTCAAAAGTGCCCTTAGGCTTAAACTTCCCAACATTCTGGCTGAAATAAAGTCAGTTCACTTGGGAAGAACAGCCGAGCCCTTTACCTTGGCAGATGCAATTTCCAACTTCTTCCATTAAGTATCAGTATGGAGCGGACAGAACCCCCTCCCTCAGAGGTCTGTGTCCCAGCTCCCTGATGCTGCCTACTCTGAGTCCTGAGGAACAGGAGGAAGCAGAAGCTAGGTAGCACCCCCTTCCTTAGAGTTCTGAATCCCAGTTCGATGGAGCCTCTGCTCTAGGCTTTTTGGTGCTGATAAACGAACTTCCTCCCTTTGTTTCTCCTGGGATGGACGCAGAAGCTGCTTTCTGTGGTTCTTAGCTCTAGGGCGCCCCCGTGAGCTCCTTTTGCTTTTCCAGCTCTCCAACATCTATTTAATTGATTCCTTATTTATACTAAATTATCTCTTAAGTATAAATTTATACTGAATTCTTTCTGTTAAAATACTTGTATAGTTTTATTTTTAACCTGCGACCAGATGAATTCCTCTAAAACACAGCTCTCAAGTTATTCCTCTGACAAAATTAAACAAAACAAAAAGCTATTATTAGTTCCACAGCTATCTTTTTACAAATTCAGATCTATATTAAATATAAGTCATTATTAGTTTCACCAGCTACTTGATTGAAGGAGGAATTGTTTTTCTGTATTTTCTGTTCCAGATTATGATTTTAAGTTCTTGATCATTGCTTCTGTCTCAGGAGTTTATTTTATTGCAAACCAGTAAGGCAGATAGCAAATATGTTTATATAATTCTCTTCATAGGAGAGCCTCCATTCTTACCAGAATCTTTCGACCGAATTCTTCTTGATGCACCCTGCAGTGGAATGGGACAGAGACCAAATATGGCTTGTTCTTGGACTTTGAAGGAAGTGACGTCTTATCAGCCATTACAGCGAAAGCTCTTTACTGTGGTATGTGTTGATACTTTGCTGTGAAAGAAAGTTGGCCTTTCACTAGTTTGATGTGTCAGAGCTTGAGAGTAGTGTGTATAGCAGCATCATTCACAATAACCAAAATGTGGAAACAACCCAAGTGTCCATCAACAGATAAATGAATAAGCAAAATATGGTATATACATATAATGGAATATTATTCAGCCTCACAGAGGAATGAATTCTGATACATGCTACAACATGGGTGAACTTTGAAAACATTATGCTGAGTGATATAAGCCAGACAAAAAAGACAAATGTTGTATGATTCCATTTATATAAGGTAACCAGACTAGGCAATTTCTTGGGGCTTGGGTTTTCCCGGGGGTTGGGGGTTTGAAGGATTGGGGGTTTTTTTTTTATTGGTTCCGGGTTAGTTTTGGGTTGTGGGAATTTTTTTGGGGTTGGTTATTGTTGTTGTTTGCCCACCATTTTGGCGTTCCTTGGATTTTTCCCTTTAACCTTGTTTAAATTGTTAGTTTTTTTTTTTTTTTTTTTTCGGCCAAAAAAGGCCGGAGGCCTTGTTTTTAATTTCGGGGGGTTTTTCTTTTTTTTGCTGCCTTTTTTCTTTTTGGGCATTGTTGGATTTTTTTTCTTGGGCCTTACGGATTTTCAACCTTTTTGTTTTTTTTTTAAAAAAATCACTAGATTGTTTACTACTTGATGTAAAGAATTAGATATAAAACAAATTACCCTTTTTAATAGTGTTCCTGGATCATTTTAAGATAGCAAATTAAAAGTGGGAAGTCCAGTTATATAAATGTCTAATCATTGCTGTACACCTAAAACTAATAAAATATTGTATGTTAACTGTAATTGAAAAATAAAAAAAAATTAATGGCAGTCCAATGAGAATTAAAATGGGAAGTGACAGTGTCAGGCATAGAAGAATCATAAAAACTTTGCAAATCTAACTGGTCTTCAGTTAGAATCCCAGACGGAATATCCAAGGATTTTTCTCATTCTTGCAAAAATGATACTGTAGATTTCACAGAATATAAACAACATTTGACCAAGGATTACTTCATTATTTTCTCTCAGGATTACTTCATTATTTTCTCTTAATTATAAACACATAGGCTATAGCAGTAATGGATACAATATTATTCAGTCTCTAAAGTTGTCCATTAGTACATTTTTAGTCATCTCTTCTGGTGTCTTCTTTCGCACTGGTAATGGATTATTTTACTTTTTCTTATTTTATAGTCTGTGAAGAATACATCCTGGGAATTAAAAGAGCCAGCAGCATTAAAAAAGTTTTACTTGTAGGCAAAACTCACTTTGACTTGAGGGTAAAATTAGGACACTGTTTTAAAAACACTTTTTGTTTGTTTGAGGCCGTAGCAAAAAAGAAAATTCAAAAAGGCCACTTAGGATGCATCATCTCAATGAAAAGGAACAGCCAACAGTGTTAGAATTGAGAATATGGCAGGTATACCACCTGGCATGGATAGAAACTGAGAAGAATGTGGACCTTAGAATCGGACACATGTTTTTTCTATTAATTTATTTTCCAGTTACAGTTGACATACAATATTATATTAGTTTCAGGTGTGCAATATGGTGATTAGACATTTATATAACTTACGAAGTGATCACCCCGTTAAGTCTAGTAACTGTCCGACACCATACATAGTTATTACAATACTACTATTAACTACCCTATGCTATACTTTGCATCCCTGTGACTGTTTTTATAACTGGAAATTTGTATTTAATCTCTTTCACCTTTTTCACCAATCTCCCTCCCATCCGGCAACCATCCGTTTGTTCCCCATATCATGAGTTTATTTCTGTTTTGTTTTCAATTTTTTTTAGATTCCACATATAAGCAAAATCATATGGTGTTTGTCTTTCTCTGTCTGACTTATTTCACTTGGCATAATACCCTCTAGGTCCATCCATGTTGTCGTAAATTGTAAGATTTCATTCTTTTTTTTTATGCCAAGTAATATTCCATTGGATATTTGAACTGTATCTTCTTTATCCATTCATCTGTCATTGGACACTCAGGTTGCATATCTTGACTATTGTAAATAATGCTGCAATAAACATAGGGATGCATGTTTCTTTTCAAATTAGTATTTTGGATTTCTTCGGATAAATATCCAGAACTGCTGGGTCATATGGTAGTTTTATTTTTAATTCATTGAGGAAACTCCATACTGTTTTTCACATAATTTTCTTTTTTTATAGTGTCTTTGTCTAGTTTTGGTATCAGGGTAATGCTAGCCTCGTAAAATGAGTTTGGTAGCCTTCCCTCCTCTTAAATTTTTTGGAACAGTTTGAAAAGAATAGGTAATTCTTTTTTGAATGATTGGTAAATTCACCTGTGAAGCCATATGGTCCAAAGTTTTTATTTGTTGGGAGTTTCTGATTACTTATTCAAATTAGTTATTAGTATTGGTCTGTTCAGATTTTCTTCCTGATTTCAGTCTTGGAATATTATATCTTTAGGAATTTATTCAATTTTTCCAGGTCGTCCAATTTGTTGGCCTATAATTATTCATAGTGTTTTCTTAGAATTCTCTGTACTTCTGTGGTGTCTGTTGTCACTTCTCTTTCATTTGATTTTATTTGGGCCCATTATTTTCTTTTATGAGTCTGGCAAAAAGTTTATAATTTTATCTTTTCAAAGAACTAGTTCTTGATTTCATTGATCTTTTCTATTGTTTTTTAAGACTCAATTTTATTTATTTCCACCCTGATCTTTATTATTTCCTTCTTCTCACTTTGGTCTTTGTTCTTTTTCTAGTTCCTTTAGGTGTAAGGTTAGATTGTTTGAGCTGTTTCTTGAGGAAGAACAGAATCAGACACATCTTAATTGGAGTTGTGCATCCTCCACATAAGTGACTTCGGGTACATTGATTCCACATCTGAGGAATAATAATAACTACCTAATAGGGTTACCTAATTGGAGATAGCAATCATACCTCATAGTTGTTATAGGATTTATTGAGAAAATCCATGTAAAGTGCTTAAAATAATAGCTTGCACACAGTAACAGAGTTTAAATTTTGATCAGCATATTCTGGTTTAAAAAGCGTAAGTATTATTACATATTTTTAAAAATCATTAAAAATTCAAAAAGATAAACTTTAGTTACTTGGGACCAATTCATTTTTGTATAATACCTTATTTCCTGATTCATTTATTTACTGGGCAAATATTCATCGAGCACCTGCTGTATGTAATATATTAATCTAGATGCTAACAATACAGTAGTGAAAAAAGTAAATAGTCCCTGCCTTATTCATGGAGTTTCTATTCTGATTAGGGGAGAAAATTAACAAATAGATGAGTAAGTTATTTAGTTTATTATAAGGCAATAATCCTGTGGAGCAAGCTAAAGAAAGGAAGGGGTGCTGGATTGGAATAGTTACCATTTTACATAGGGCGGTCAAGGAGGGCGTTGCTGGAAAGGTGTGACATATAAGCAAAGATAATTGTGAAGGAGCAAGCAATGCAGAGAATTAGAGGAGCTTTTCAAGCTTGTGCGCAGAGCCTGTGGGATGTGCCATGCGTGTTCCAGAACAGCAGAGGCCAGTGTTGCTAAAGCAGGGTGAGCATGTGGTCAAGGTGGATCGGAACAGTGGCTAGAGGCCTGCTTTGTGTAGGGCCTCAGAAGCCACTGTCAGGACTTGGGCTTTGACTCCAAGTGATAATGGAGGGCATTCAAAGGGTTTTGAGCTGAGATGTGACAAGTTTTGAAAGTACTTCTCTGGATACTGTATAGAATAGATTGTAGGATGGCAGAGGGGAAGAAGGGGGACTAAGTAGGAGACTGTTACAGTAATCCAGGCAAAAGTTCATGAGACTTGGACCAGGATGGTAGCAATGGAAGTGGTGAGAAGTAGCCAAATTCTGGGTATATTTTGAAGGTAGAGACAGTAGGATTTGCTGATATAAGGAGAATGTGAGAGAGTAATGTGATAAAGGATAATCTAAGGTTTGGGCCCTGAGCATCTGGAAGGATGGAAGTACTTCTCCAGTAGGTTTCAGTGGGAAGATAGGGTTTCAGTTCAAGACATGTCAGATTCCATAGTAGAAATATTGAGAAGGCAATTGTATATATGAATATGGAATTCTGAAAGGAGTCTGGCCCAAAAATGTAAATTTGCTGTCTGAAGTTGTGAAACTGACTAATCAGATTTAGGAGACTCTTGTTCCAAATGGACTATAACAGCTCTAAGGTAACATCTGATTAAGAAAGAGTCCTGGGCATACACAACATCATTCTGTTTATCCCAAATATTTGAAAGGTATCGTGTAGATATAGAATTCCTTAAACTGTTTGGCCTTGTGGTAGGTGTAGTCTGATCACATTTTTCTTTAGGCAGTGAAGCTGCTAAAGCCAGGGGGTGTGTTGGTTTATAGCACATGCACCATCACACTGGCAGAAAATGAAGAACAAGTGGCCTGGGCCCTCACAGAGTTTCCTTGCCTTCAGCTTCAGCCCCAGGTAAGAATAATTTCCATTTTTTTGTTATCATCTGATTACACCAAAACCTAAGCATGGTAATAAACACAGGCTGTTATATGAAGAAATGTTAAGTAAAACTGCTACAACAAATATTGCTATAAGCAAAAATGTTTCTCTCGTTAAGTCCATTTTAGACTGCCTGTAAAGAATTTCACATCCTGACATTTTTTTCGTGTTCATTCCTTGCCATTGTATGAATGCACAACAGAGCTCAGGTATATTTTTGCTAGGTGCTTCTTTGATTTGTGGGTCTTGTTCATGTTACTCGGCACTTTGTTTCCAAGAAGTTTCTTTTCCTCCTCCTAGTCCTAGATTTTTTAGATAAGAAAAATGTTGAGCATTTTTTCTTATGTCACATCAGAGCCCAAACAGGCTTTAAAATAACTGTGATATCAAAAGACTAGCCAAAGGGAGAAAATGGTTCAGGATTATTGCTTCTTTATAGTCTCTTATAGATTGTATAATATTTAAAACCTTTCTTGTCCTTTAGCTAGCACTGTCTTTCTGTTATGGTCTTTATTGAAAAGATAATTTATAACTAGATTTTTAGCCCATGGTGTTTGAGATTAAGCTTCAACCTGTACTCGTGCTCACATTCATTCAGCTACTTTGAACATGTAACTTTAGTCCCTTCCTGTATCAAAGCCTAGTAGGTAATTGGAATATGTAAATAAAAAACAATCGAGATGGTTTCTAGATGCAGAAATTAAGATAATTACATTGTAGATGAAGGGAAGACTTGAGAATTCACTTGGAATTTGGTGTGTGTGTGTACATATATACACATATACTCAATATATATCTAAAAAAAAATGGAATTTTTTCCCCTTTGGGTTAATAAACAATAGATTTTCAGACATATACCTAAGAAAATATATTTTCAGTAACACAAAAATTTGTCTGCAAATTGGGGACTTAAATTAGGTTTACAGATCTTTTGCAGTAGTGGTCTGAAAGCATCAGTCAATTCGTTATGATTTTTTATTATTCTAAACTAATTGATACAGTCTTAATTGATCTCTTTCTAATATTCTAGTGCATTTAAAAACAACAAAAAAACATTTATCATCCAATTGGTATGGGTCAGAGAGAGGCATCTTTAGAGACCTAAGGAGCTCCTGTCAGTTTAAGGGAGTCTGATAAATAAAACTGAAGTTTTATCTATTGCTGTTATTGATAATGTTCCATTTATCAAGGGCCATATGCCTCTATGCCAGGCACTATATGCCAAGCATGAGACCACGTTTATTTAAGTCTCAGAACTGAGTATTTTGTTTTATAGATGAGGAAACAGAATTAAGTAAAATTACTTGCCAAAGGTCACACAGATAAAAGGTTGCAGAGCTACAATTTGAATCCAGTTTTAACTGTGCAGCTCAGGCCTTTTGCTGTGTCATGGTATTGATAAGCATATGAGCTGTAATAGGTATTCTTCAGGTGGCCACATTACTGCTTTCCTACTTTGGAAAGACAGTATGTACATTCTACAAAAATAAAAGGTATTTATTAACTTTTTCTATTTTTGGAACTTGTGATAATCACAACCCAATTTGTCTTTTAACTTAAATTGTGTACAGGCACACTTACTAATTCTAGGATGTTTGTTCATATTTATTCATTTCCTCCAAACAGGAACCTCAGATTGGAGGGAAAGGAATGATGGGAGCTGGCCTGTCGTTTGAACAATTGAAACAGCTGCAGCGGTTTGATCCATCTGTTGTGCCTTTACAGGACATGGACATTGAATCTCTCAGAGATGCCAGCGTAGACATGATTAGGCTGGCAAATAAGGATTGTATAGGGTTTTTTATTGCAAAATTTGTAAAATGCAAAAGCACACAGGAGAAGGAGCCTTCAAAATGAAAATTCCAAACATTCATTCTGTGCCTGCGTTCGTGTGTGTGTGTGTGTGTGTGTCTGTGTAAAAACCAAACTGTTGTCAGGCCAAGTGATTGATGGCATGGTTGCTAAGGAAACAGAAAAGGCTGCCAGCTGTTTCACCAAGGATCAGGAGAAGTGTTTGGGGGTGGTATGAGATTATGAGATTTTGTAATTTTAAAATATTTTTTTCTTTATGGTTTTAGCAGAGTATAAAGAAAGGGAGATACCTATAGATGTCTGGAACATATTTTCATTTGGGTTCTTGTTTTAATTTGTAAAGAATGAAAGTCATTTGTAATGTTAATTGGTGAATCTAACAAAAGGAATACAATTAGCAATATTTAATTTGGTTTTTAGAACTAGTTTTCCAATCCTGATTTCCTGAGTAGTAGTTCCTTAAGAACTCAGGGCATGAGAAGTATGACATTGACCTTGTGCCAATAACCAGGCCAGGAATTTTACCTCTTTTTCTGCTTACTATTTGGTAAATAAACCCTCTTTCAAATGAAGTCTGGACTGCTTCTAAAATAGTTTGCCGTTACTGTGTTTACTTTTTTTCCCCCCATGATTTTAAACTAAAAAGTAAAATGAATGTTTTTTTCACTTTGTAGATTAAAATAAATGAGGATATTTCACAATTCGGGTACCTTTTATCATGTACTGGAACACTTACTATAAAAGTTATGAGAGACGTGTTTGGTGAGAAAGAGGAAGACAGCTTCTGACAGCTGGAATGGGCCTGGCACTGACAGGTAGGCCTTAGTGTTCTCTTGCTGAACATAATTGCACAGAACGCCAACATCAGACAAGGCTACTGTGACTATAGTAGATCAAGGCACAAAAAGAGCACTTCATAATCAAATCCAAATTTAGATAAAAACAAGAACATCATCCAAATCACAGAAGTGACCAAACATCCCCCTGTTGTGGCCAATATAAGTGACTGCTTCTTTTTTTTTTTTTTAATTATAACCTTATGTTTGCTTCATCCTACATACTTTTTAGATAAGATATATTTAAATGTCCAATACCCAGCCCTAGGTTAAAGGCCACTCATGTAGAGTTATATACATGTTCTTGTTAATTTTCATTCAAATCACCCCAAAATTTCTGAGCTTTGGGCATGTAAAGTGAACAGTGGGAAACAACTGCTTAATAGTTTTTTCCCCCTGTAGGTTTCTCTTAGGAATGCTGGTGACTGTTGATGGTATCCACCAAGATGGCAAGGCCTCCTGGATCAGGTAAGACCTTTATATGGCCTCGCCTTTGAGGAAGCCTTTCTCGAACACCCTTCCCTGAACTTGGGTTGGGCATTTCTCTCTGTATACCCCTAGGGCCCATAGTGCCTGCTGTTGAGGCACTTTGAACAGTTTATTAGGCAGGCCCCTAACTACCACCCTGACGTGGGAAAGTCCTGGAGGCAGGCACCCTCTCTTTTCTGTCACTGCTGCAGAGCAGATTGCCAACAAATGCTTACTAAAGATAAAAATTTTTCAAGCTCTGTGAGATTCAGATATGTGAAGGATTTCTTGAATCCTTCATTGTACCTTATCTTCAGTAGATGTCATTTTACTAAAGAGAAATACTGTTTACCTGTGGCACTTCTGTTTCTAGGGCTCAGCATACTTCCCCAAACTTTAAATGTATTTTTTTTAAAGTACATAGAATCCATTTCCTATCATGCTCTCTACAAGGCCTAATGTGCTAAGCCGAGATGAAAATGGTAGAGAATTAGCCTAGCAGCAAACGTGAATTTCTGGTTAATACTGACAAATATCAAAATATGAGCAACATAGACTAAATAGAAGAAAAAATATTTACATATTAAAATCAACAAGGACAAATTAATATTGTTAAAATTTTTTCCTTTAACATACATATTTAGTGGGCTTTTTTCCTTCAAAAAATAAAGCAAATTGGAAAATAAAACACATACTCAATCTTAAAGGACTAGGAAACTTAAGAAAAAATACAATGAAAAGAAAAAGATCAGGAAAATGTGGAAGAAAATTAATATATTATCTTTTAACATATTTAGTGTTGACATAGATATTTCTGTGAAACAGAAAAAGCATTTTAATTGAACGGTGAGTACATTTTACTTCAAAATCCTGTATCACAGTTTAAATAGCAAAGTGAAGTACAAAGAGTTAAAAATATAATTTAGCCAAAATTAACCAACTGACCCAAAACCATCTAGTTACTATTTTTCTCTAACAGTGTGACTCTTGATGTTTTAATAAGATCAGAGTATCCAAGACTAGCAGCGTTACATTATTGATCCAAGGGACAAGAATGAGGAATTAAATTTGTCATCAGGATGGATCTTTATTTTTAAAATGAAGGAAGAATAAAATTCAATATCTGAATTAAGAATTGCTGCACATGTAGAATTAAGGTGGAGGAAGGTTATTCTGTTCATATTTTAAAAGTTCCTTTATCTGCTGTCAGCTGTCATTTTATCAGACATTAATGGGAAGATCACTACTAAAGAGACATCAGTGATTGGCATTGCCCCCAAGGAAGATGCTCCACAAGTAAGAAATGTTGTTGAATATTTAACATTCCCAGCTATCAGAATCATTCCTTAAATTGCAATTGATACCACTAATAATAAACAGTGCAGAAGCCAGCTCTTTATTTGTTTTATGTGAATGACTTTAAACCAGGTTCGTTGAACAGTTCAGTGTAGCTGACAGCGAATGTTTAACAGGAATGCGTAGCAGACCATGTTAAAAAATGTGGCATTGTCCCAAAGTACAGTATGACTAAGATACCCTACGTTTAGCAGCACCTTTTTGTAACAGTAACTTAAATGAGCAGTAGAGAAAGAGCACAGGGAAAACCGAAGTGGGTTTGACAAAACCAGTAGAACTATTAACATTTCCAGCATTTCTACAAAAATCATGATTCTACAACTTGAGTAGATTAAGATTAAGCCTTTGTTGTGTCAAAGGACTGTAATTTTACATTTCACAAGCCAGGAAATACCCCATTATCTCTGGGATTCTCATTTACAGATATGCCCACTATACAGTTTCCGTGTATAGATGCTCTTATGTCAAATCCTGCAGTATAGTTTTTTGAGGAATACTCTGATTTGGACTAAAATGTTTCACAGTAAAGTGAAAAACTAAGAATCCAGGTACAGAATTTAACAAATGGAATTCATTATCATGACTCTTAGAAAAGGATTAATGGTAGCAGCAGGTTAGCTAAATACCAGTTATAGTTCAAGAATTTAAATATTCTAAAGTCATTATTGGGATGAAATTATGGTGTAGCAAAGGATGGGGCTGGTGATCAGCAACATCCTACCATGATGGAAAGTTTATCAGAAATATTTTATAAAATAATGTTAATTGGAATATGGTTTTCCAATGATGTGACTATTTTGCATCAATTTATATATTATGACTACAGTTTTTATATTCAATAAATTAATTCATATGTCAATAGTACAGAGCTAATTAACAAATACATTGATTCTGAGGGGAATGTTTTATATTAGCTGACAAAACTATATATATATATATATATGTTACTCATTTTTAAAACTGAGTTTTTTTAAGGTAGAAGAAATGAGTTAAAAGTGAAACAGTTTTACTTATAAAGGTCCAAGAATATTTGGCAAGAACCTGGAATCATCAAAGGAGCAAAACAAAAAATAGATCAACTTATTTAACAAAATAGTTATGTACAAATCTGAAGTCAGGCATTTATAAATAGGCATTTTCCAGGGACAAATTTCAAGTGCTAGGTACCTGCATACCTAATACTGTCTTACTCGTCCAGTCGTCACTGGACAGAATGTACACTTAAGAGACATGGAGAAGCTTTTAGCCTTAGTATGACAATCACAATTGCGAGCTGCTTACAGCCATACCACTGAGGCATAGAGAGAGTATTTTCTTGCTTCCCCGTCAGAGTAGACATCTGTCATAGGAAAATATTCTTAACATTTTGTTCATTGCAAGTCACTCCATTTGCCCTGATTACTCCTGAAGAACAGAAACTTTGGTTTAAGAAGCACTTCTAGGTTTTGACAGACAGAAAAACTGTGCGGGTTGGTGGTGGGGGATGGCATGATCCGGAAACTGGGAGGTAACAGGAACGGTAGGCGGGGTTAAAAAGGAAGTGGGAGAAGTTAGAAAAATTTATTTTCCCACGAAATAATTCTACAAGCCGTGTAAACGTTTCTTACTATAACAAATATTCGAACACACACAGATTGTACATTTCCAGTGAAACATAGTTAAAAGTTGCCTGTACTTTTCACTCTCCAGGAGCAGAACGAGGAGCCAACAGATGAATGCTTCCCCAGTCACCTTTGGCAGCACGCTCCCCGACCGCTCAACGGAGCATTGAAGCAACACGCAGCACAACTCAGTACAAAGCCAGGTGAGTAGACTTCTGGATGTCAGTCTCTAGCATCTTCATTAGTCTTCAGCATTCAGATTCCTCTCAATCACTCACACACACTCTTACACACAGACGCACACACACAGTTCCGGCTCGTAGACTCCAGTGCAGTGACATGAGACACTAGCTACTAAGAATGTGTTTGTCACAATCAGTGTAAGCTGCATGGATTAGAACAACCTTTGGAGTTTGGTTATATTTACCATAATTTATGGTCAAAATTATAAACTTACAGGGGTGGTAAAACATTCAGAAACCAAACTTTTTCAAGTCAAGCAATCACACATATTTACAGTATGTACAGACTTTCTCCTAGAGTGGGGATAGGTGCCTAGACGATGTTATTACAAATTTCCTGAATGGGCATTTCTAGTCCCTGTAATTCATAAAGCAAATCTGCTGACTTGGCATTAAGACTCTAAAATAGTGTGATCAAACTGATATATATATATATATATATATACATATACATATACATATGTATATATATATATATTATATAATTATAAGAAGGTGTTTGCAGAAATAACATTTACAAACTGTCTATACAGTACACAGTACTAGTACATAGAAAATAGATTCTAACTTTATGATCCCCTTTGTGTAAGGCAGGACTGAATCTGTCCCCAAATTTAGTCAGCCAGAGGTACAAGCAAGAAACAGTGGTCCATGGATTAATGAATGTAAATCAGGTGCCTACATATTAAAAATCGTGGAGAATCAAGAAATTCCACTTTTTATCTGGCTGATTCTGGCTTGCTGGATACAGCAACTACATTTCTTAAAATACTAATGCCACAGACTTTGTTCAAGTGGCAGCTACCCCAGGCAGTTTTTGAAAAGTCCAGCACAGAACTGGAGGACTGCAGCTGTACCAGGCAAATTTATATAGCACTTACAAAAGAAAAAAATGTATATTAATACTCTATCTCATGCTATTGCTATTTAAGCAACAGCACTACAAAATATACAAGACAGATCACATATGATTGCAATGTAGACCCCAAAGATTTAGTGTGAGGATGCTTTTATCCAAGACTTGAAAGGAAAAAAAAAAAAAGAAACACAAAAGGGCCAAAGTCATTGGCGGATGTAAACATCCCTGTTCCCCTCCCCAGCCTCATTCCGTTTTTTGGATAGTCCTTCTCCCTCCTTGTCACAGTAGCGATCCTTAGATTTATGACGGTTTCGTTGTTTGTTGCATTCGTTGTGGTCCTGCTCTCGCTCCAGGTCCCTGGAACGGTGCCGAGACTCCCTGTGTCTATGCTCACTGCTTCCGTGGGGCTCATCTCTGTGGTTATGGTCACGGTGGGGGGCATAATGGTCTGCGTGGTCGTGCGGGTACTCTTCCTTCGGCTCCACATAGGCAGAGTCTCGACTCTCCTGGGTTTCTGAGTCAAACGTCTCTTGCCTGGAGAGGCCTCGACTCGTACCGCTGCGATGGTTGTGGTGCTGGGCTGAGGACCGGTGCTGGGATTTCTTGACTGGCTCCAGGCAGGGTTCTTCTTCAGCTTGGGAAGCAGCCCGGGTGGGAGCAGAGCGCTCGGTCCTCTGATCACCTTGAGAACCCTGGCAGCAAAGGGAGAAAACTCAGGCATCAGACAAGGTCAGAGTATAAGGAACCACTGTGTCATAAAGCAAGTTCATTCAAGTTTAATCCTTTTTAAGTATCTAAAATGCTGAAATGAAATCTCACCAGCTAAGTTATGATGGGCAGTGGCATTTCTAAGGTTTTATACTGTGTTATATTAGACTTTAATTCGTAAGTGCCTAGAACACTGCATAGAATAACCTTTTTATCTAAATGACCAAATGGAAAGAGGGCATTCTTTTATATGTTTTCTTGTGGTTTAGATACAGGTTTTTCTATACACAGCTGTGCATACTTAGCTACCTCTGCTTGAATACATGTGGGAAGATTAAAAATCTGTAGGGTGCTGGCATTGGCTTAAGGTAAGGATGAAGGATAAAATGTGACATGCTTAAATGGCACACACTACGAGACAAGCCCTCTTCTCTAACAGTCACCTCTCTTAACTCATTACCACAAGCCTGAGACAGGGTGCCAGTATTGTTCCTGGAGCAGATGAGGGCCTCATCCAAAGTTATATGCCTGGTAAGAGGCATAGCCCCAAATTGCAGCCAGGCTGTCTGATGCTGCTGTGTAGAAATTTCTTTTAGTCTTGTCTTAAAGAACATGTAGATAGGGAGTTCTAAGGTTTCTATATATTCATAGCATTTTCTCTTTACACTGCTTTTCTTACAGGTACAGTCTCACTGAAGATGTTTATTAAATGACTCAGTGTCGACAGAGCTTCTGCACTGGCACAAGCACGGGGCTGGACATCTGGGCTCAAGCCCCCTCAATGTGACCTGAGGCAGCCTGGTTTCTCCACGAAGCGGGTCAAGGACTCCCCTTACCTGTGAATTGGAGGCTGGAGCGGGACTAACAGGCAGAGTTGAAGTGGCTAAACTGCGGCTAAGGAGAGGGTTGGGGAGGCTGCTGCTGGGGGGGTGGGTGGCCTTCCAGTAGGCCTCCAGGTAGTCAGCAAGGTGTTCACAAGCGTCCTCGAGCTGGTTCTCATCCAGGATCACATCGAACAACTCCTGCAGAAGCAAACATTGGAGGCACGCTCACACCTGCCCAGTACTGACTTTCACACTCCTCCACCCCGTATAGGAAGGAGCGGGGAGGCCTGAGCTGCACCACTTTGCATTTGATCTTGTGTGCTTCTATTTAGTCAGAGTAGGTCATTGTTTAGAATAACAATGACCAGAAAGAGAACTAGTTGTAATAATAGTTGTTAAATGGCACAATAGAAAAGCTGCCTGTCACTAGTGAAAAAAGGAGTTGACGCTATGGTGAAAGAGATGTAAAATGAGAATACAGTCTGTACCTCTTTCGACATAGAGACTGCGAAAGTTTAATCTTGGAAATGAATGAGGCAATATTAGTACGGAAATGTGGCAGAAGCTGAAACCAGTGATGATTTGACATGGTACAAGCTTTAAGTATTAATTGTGATTAACACTTTGAAGTATTGACCATAATTCTTGGAGCTTCTGAAATACTTGAAGACAGCTATAGTCCCAAGGCCTGATATGTAAAGCATAGATTAGAATTAGGAATGGATTCAGATGTCAGAATCTGGGTAACTGTTTAGAAATTTGTTTTTACATGGTCTCAAATCAACTTCTCAGTTGAGAGAAAGCAAGTTGTTCCCTATGATTAACAGGATTAACTAACTCCAGATAGATCTGATAAACCATAATCTTATTTATGGTTTACCTTATACTAATAAGGTAACCACAGAACTTGTAGCTTCTTGTCAGCCATGAACTGGACAAAGCAGGGGTGGGACAGTTTACTTCTTTGGAATGCAGTTGTCTGATAAGCTTTCTGTCCCTCGACAGGCATTTAACTGCTTGCTTTATAATGTCATGCCAGGTCTGATCTCTATATTTGGATTCTACTGGACATGGAAGGGAACTTACTGGAGGACACTGAGACAGTTTATCAGCTGCTACCATCTGGACGTTGAGGTGTTTAGCTTGAGATTTCCCTCGAGATTTTATTAACCTCTGTAAAACCTGTAAAAGAGGATTTTTTTAAACAGAGGGATATCCGCACTGAGGTAAATGACAAGATTCAGTATTTGCTCCTCTGGGGCCATTTTATATGTAGCACAAGTGGCTTATAATAGATTGAGCTAGACATATATAAGATTATCTGCAAAATTAACATTTTAACAATCAGTTGCATGCTATAAAAAAGATACTAGCATGGAACGTATTCTGAGTCCTTTTCAAGTCTAACGTTATCAAACTATCTCATGAGAAACCCAAAAAGTATTTTATGTGAACTATACCTAATGTTTCCTATATTAGAAATTAAAAGAGTATTCATTTAAAAATTAACAGTAAACCGGATACGTGCTAATATATTTTTTATAAAAACTCCCCTTTTTGTAACTCTCAAGTGCCTGGCCTCATAGATGACAACCAAAGTCTCTTATTTGCTTCCACAGGTAAGGTGTGGTTTTGGTTGAAACGTGAAGAAAATCTAACCTCCTACAGCTATGTAGTTGAGAAAAATATTTTAGTGGCCTTTTCAGATAATTGTGGATATTCTTTGTACTGTAGAAACATGGAACCATATCAACGAGCCTGTCTTACTATTAAATTACATTAGTCTATCTTGAAATCTGAATGATTTGTAACATCTTCGATCATTTGGAAAATAATGGTGGTTCACTACTGAGTACTTAAGATCTTCCAAATGTTGACACATTTCATTATACAATATTAAAACATATTTGTTAGTAATCATTGATCTCATTAGAAAAGTCTTTTATCTGTTGGGAAGCTTCTATGCTGTCAAAGGTGAATACAAGTTTTCTAGAATTCTAATTTTTGTTTGAAGGCTTGAGTTTTATCATTGGTAACAGCAGCTCTTCGATATTTTCTGGAAAAAAGTGAGTCTTTCACATCAAGGAAAACAACTGCCAGGTACTCAAGTCAGAATATGCATAGCCTGTCAGTTCTTTCAAATAAAAATGGAGTTCCATAAAAAAGCTACTTAGTTCACAACTCGAACAATCGCACCAGTGCTTGTCCTCAAGATAGCTAACCTACTGGAGTATATGCAGCCTAAGTGTACGTCCTAGATTCAAAATGTAATAAAAATAAGTTAAGCTGGTTATTGGGTTGGGTATGTTTTAACTGCAAGTGGATGGGAAGAATACAGCACCTGCTATTACTGTGTCCCATAGTCTTGATTCGTGCTTAGACACTTGCAGTTTTACGTACCATTGCTTTTGAAACATCAGTGCAAATATCAAGGCAGTGAAAAAGGTGTGACTGTTCAGTAGTACTATGGAAATGGTTTTGAAGCTTCCGGACTCCCTGAAAGTGTCTAAGAACTGTCCCTCCAGGGGTTCTACCACACTTTTCTTTTTGAGATCAGCTAGTCTAAGCCATGAAACTAATAATCATGCTATGTTTATATCGATCATAAAAAGCGACTAACATCTCTTCAAACTTTTTATAATGGATAAAGACATAGCCTGTTCTAACTGGAAAAAGAACATAAACACTCATTTTAGTAAACTTCAATTAAAGAGCACACAGTAGCGGGTCTACTTACCTTTGGAGACGAAATCTTAACATACACTACGATGGGGGCCAAAGAAGTTTTGCTAAGTTGAGCTGGATGATTGACAGTGTCCGCGTCAAGGACCACCAGCTGCAGTGTTCTTGCAAGCTCAAAAATCCTTTCTATTTCACTTTGAACTTCCGCTGTAAAAAGTTAAGCAGTGTTTGATTACTTAAATCACTTTTAGAGCCAGTTGAGATAAAATGGTACACTTTCTTCAACAGGAAGGTCGGTAGGTTAATGTTTACAAGCAGTAGAGCTGATAAAAGCTGTATCTCTACATCTTGAGACTTCCTCTCTCGACTAGCTATAGAATTTACTTTCAGTAAAATGCTTATGTCTGAAAATCAAAAATTTGGATCTCTGATTACATCGCACTATGAAATCATTCTATAAAAATGCTACAAAATGAAAACGAGATATTTTCCATGTGTTTGGTTCTGACCCTAGCAACCATCACCAGCTCTCCTTTCACTGCACGGGCTTCTCTGTTTATAAGCACCTACCTGTATGCTTTCTGGATATGATGGAGCCTAGATATCTTATTAACAAGCTGAAATACAACATAAAATAGAAGAGACATCAAGTGTCTATAAAACTTGCCCAGAAACGCACTTCTTTTGTTGATGTTGGTGGCAGACAGGAGAATGGTCCTACAACATTCATATTTTAAAAAGGCACTTAGCGGCAGGAGTACACAAATCTAAACTCTAAGATATAGAAAACTTATTATCATTTAAAAATCTGCTTCTCTATGGTCTCTCCAAAGTCTAAAACAGGAAAATAGAATTTTCTGCAGTGATGGAAATATTCTATGGCAACACCAGCTAGTGTGAATGAGCAACTAAACTTTAAAAATGTAAGTAATTTAAAATTAAATAGCCAGAAGCTACTGTGCTGTGCAGCACAGATCTATAAAGCGTGACATGTAGCTTCCAGTACCTACGGCAATCGTGAAAGGCCAAGTCCGTGAGACTTCTGGACCTACAGATTGACTTCTTAATCACCCTTATGCGTTTGGAGTCATGCAGAAGATTCTTGGAGACAATTTTATTAACTAGTATATTCAAGAAAAGCCAAGCCACTATTGTCTGCCTCATAATACGTTATGATCAGAGTCCTTTTATTAACCTGCTGTCTTTAAAATAATATTTGGTCACATGCTAGCCGTGATACGATCTTGCTGAAAAAAAAAAAAAAAAAAACCTCAAGCTGATTAAGCTTTTGGGTCTACCAGTTTATAAGACACAGAAAACGGACAGTCATATAAACAGTGTAATGCAGTTAGCAAAATTCAAACCAGACCCCTACCGAATAATGGACCCAGTTTCTTCAAGCAAAAAATTACAAAGAAAAATAAAATGGAAAACTATAGATTAAGACACTCAAGGACCTACAAACCAATCACAGTGTATAGATTTTATAACATGACAATTGGGAAATGATATGCGGCTAAGTGGAGATCTTAGGGATGTATTAAAGTATGAAAATGGCATTATGGTTATGTTTTAAATAAAAGAGTCCCTAATATTTAGAAATACATAATGAAATAGTTACAGATAAAACCATATGCTATCTGTGATTTGCTTCGAATAATCCACAAACAGCAGGAAAGGAAGGGCAGGACTGGAAATGAAACAGGGCTGGCCAGGAATGGATGACAAATGAAACTGGGTGATGAGGACCCGAGGTTCCTCCTACTCTTGACTTTCATATATATTTTGATTTCCTTTAATAACACTTTTAAAAAATAAAAGTATTTCAGTAATTCTTTTCATAATGTTCTAAAACATTACTATTATTATTACTCTAACTCTTCCCTGTTGATCTTTAAATTTTTATTTCAAGTATAACCTCACTTCTTCGTACCCTACAAATGTTTTCTTGGCCATCGACCCCCAACAATCAAGTTACACTCTGATACTTAGTGTAAGCATTCAGAAAGCTGACCAGGCCACAGCTAACATCATACTCAATGGCAAAAAGGTAAAAACTTTTTCTCTAAGATCAGAAACAAATAAAAGGCATTGAATAGGAAAGGAAGTAGTAAAAACTATTTTGCAGATGATATTATATATAGAAAACCTTAAAGATTACACCAAAAAACTGTTAAATGAATTCAGTAAATTCAGTACAGTTGCAGGATACAAAATGTTCATAAATCGGTTGCATTTTTATACATTAATAATGAACTATCAGAAAGAGAAATTGAGAATCCCATGGACAATTGCATCAAAAAGTATAAAATACCTAGGAATAAATGTAACTAAGGAGGTGAAAGACCTGTATACTGAAAACTGTCAACACACTGATGAAAGAAATTGAATACAAATAAGTGGAAAGATATTCCATGCTCATGGATTGGAAGAACCAGTATTTTTAAAATGTCCATACTACCCAAGGCAATCTTCATATTCAACACAATCCCTATCAAAATTCATACTTAACCACAAAGGACCCCAGACTTTG
Organism: Pteropus vampyrus; assembly: GCF_000151845.1. Classification (NCBI taxonomy): domain Eukaryota; kingdom Metazoa; phylum Chordata; class Mammalia; order Chiroptera; family Pteropodidae; genus Pteropus; species Pteropus vampyrus. The sequence continues at coordinate 1,488,140 of NW_011888877.1, read as the reverse complement.
AGAAAAGCAGTTTTGAGAAAGAGGAACAAAGCTGGAGGAGGCCTTAAGCTTCTTGATTTCAAACTGTTTTACAAAGCTATAGTAATCAAAACAATACGATATTGGCATAAAAACAGACAGATAGCTCAGTGGACCAGAATAGAACCCAAAAGTAAACCCATGCATGTATGATCAACTAATTTACAACAAAGGAGCCAAGATATACAATGAGGAAAGGCCAATCTCTTCGGTAAATGGTTTTGGAAACACTAGGCAGCCACATGCAAAAGAATAAAACTGGACCTCTATCTTGTACCATACACAAAGATCAACTGCAGATGGATTAAGCTTGAACTTGAGACCTGGAACTATAAAACTCCTAGAAGAAAACAGGCAGTAAGCTCTTTGACATTGGTCTTGGTGATGTTTTTTTTTTTTTAAATTTGACAACAAATGCAAACACAACAAAGCAAAAGTAAACAGGTGGAACTACATCAAACTAAAAAGCTGCACAGCAAAGGAAACCAACAAAATCTAAAAGAGAAAATAATTGCAAATAATATAGCAAATAATATATTTGATAAGGGGTTAATATCCAAAAGTAATAGAGAACTCATACAATTCAATAGCAGGAAAAAAAATTTAAAAATGGGCAGAAGATCTTCCCAAAGACAGATGGCCAACAGGCACATGAAAAGATGCTCAACATCAATGTCAAGGAAATGCAAATAGCGTAATGAGTTCTCACCTCATACCTGTCAGAATGGCAGTAATCAAAAAGTTGACAAACAAGTGTTAGGGAGAATATGGAAAAAAAGGAACCCTTGTGCACTACTGATGGTAGTGTAAATTGGTGCAGCCACTATAGAAAACAGTATGGAGGTTCCTCCAAACATTGAAAATATAAGCACCATAGAATCCAGCAGTTTCATTTGTGGGTATTTATCTAAAGGAAATGAAAACACTAATTTGAAAAGATACCTGCTCCCCCATGTTCCCTGCAGCATTATTTACAATAGCCAAGGCATTGTAATCAGTTCTCACGGCACTTTCACAGTCACTCAGGGACATGTACGCGGCAGCAAAAATGGAGCCCAATGCACGTGCTAGCTGAGGTCAAACAGGTTGACACTCCGCCTTCTTATTTCAACTCTCATTCTATAAACAAGTATCCTTTTGTGATCTAGTGCCATGTTTTTCTCATTTTTGTGGTATGTATGTGTGTATGTGAGGGGGCGGGGAGAGAGGGAGAAACTAAAATATCCCCCAATGAAGTGCTGTCCAGTGTTCCTAAGTGCAAGATGCCTTCTGGAAAAAGTGTGTTAGCTAAGCTTTGCTCAGGCATGGGTTATAGAGCTGTTAGCTGTGAGTTTAATGTTAATGCTCAACAATATATCAAATAA
>NW_011888877.1:1484285-1486708 GCF_000151845.1 Pteropus vampyrus | reverse complement strand
CTGGAAAAAGTGTGTTAGCTAAGCTTTGCTCAGGCATGGGTTATAGAGCTGTTAGCTGTGAGTTTAATGTTAATGCTCAACAATATATCAAATAAGGTGTCTTTGAACAAACATGTAGAAAACAAGGTTAAATACTGATCAGCTGATAAAGATGTTGTGGCCAGAGGCTGGCAGGAACTTATCCCCACATTTCCTCCCGGAAGTGATGGCTCTGTGTTCCCTAATTCGGTGTTTAACAGATACTTGTGTACCAACTATGTGCTGGAGACACAGAAGTGAAGGACACCAAGTCCTCACTCTCACAGGGCTCTTGTTTCAAGGGGCAGACATGCGTAAAAGGGTGACCTCGAAATCAACTGAAGACTCACCCTCCCCTTTGTTCGTTCTGTCTAGATAACATGTATTGCCTAAATTCCTGTCTGAGAATCTCATGGTCTATAACTGCCCGTAGCCCATAGCAACTCCCACGCTCTGTAATCGCCTGAGGAAAGATTAACCAATCAGCCCATGCCAACTGTAACTGCCCTAAAAAAGCAAGGTTGCCCCTGAGCTCAGGGCCCAGATCTTCAGAGCGCTAGCTCTTCTGGAACCGCCGGTGTAATAAACCTGAGTTCTCCAACTCTCCGAGTGGTGCTTGGTTTCTTGCCAGTTTGATTTTTCTGCAACACTACCTCAGATGCACTTACATTTCCCTCTGCCCAGAATACTCTCTTCTCGGGTAGCTGCAAGGCTAAAGAATTCACAATGTGTCATTCTGTTAAAATATCACTTCCTCAGAGAGGCCTCCCCTGACCTATGTGTATAAAATCACACCTTCCTCCTCAGCTTCCTCTCTACCCCTTGTCCTGCTTCTTCTGGGACTCGTCAACCACCGACCCCATATCTGCCTCCATCTGTATCTGTTGGCTTTTACGCATGTCTGTCCCTTGAAACAAGAGCCCTGTGAGAGTGAGGACTTGGTGTCCTTCACTTCTGTGTCTCCAGCACATAGTTGGTACACAAGTATCTGTTAAACAGATGAATAAATACCTAAAATCTATACATGGTTCTGTAATGCCTTACGGTAAGCTCTAAATTCCTTAATTTCTTCCCCTGCCAATCTCTGGTATCTCCCACCTCTCTTTTAAAAATCATATGCCCAACCTAAGTAAAGGATCTATGTTTTCCAGAATCATCGTTTTAAGTCCCTGTCACCCTCTTCGGCCCTTTCCCTTTTTTCTTGGCTAAACGCTGTCACACTTCAAAAGTCCCAGCTTGGGCTCAGCTCCTTGGAAAAGCCTTTTCAGGCGGCCTGCACCCCCTGCGGCAGCCAGTTCAACTCACGACCACTTCTCATCACACTTGATTTCAACGGGCTGTTAATTTGTCTTATTGCTACACCAAGCTCCCTGGGGTCAGGGGCTTCATCTGAATCATTCTTTTATTCCCGGGCTATAGCATGACATTCAGTGTCTAGTGCACACTCAATAAAGTATATGGAGTGGATGAGTCATTTAAAAATATATACAGAGGGTGAGGGTGAGGGGGAGGTAGATGGGGTAAAGGGAGTCAAATATGAGGTTAACCTTAAATTCCAAGCATGTGCCAGAGATGAAACAGCTGTCTAAGGCCTAATTTGATCAAATCAGGACATGTGAATAAAGAGCACCAAGCACAACTCTGTAAGCACGTCAACAAATATGAGGTGACAGAAATCTATGGGAGGAGAACACACAGTGTAAATATACCTTACTGTTAAAGTGTACAGCTGAAACTTATCAGATTTCGTTAACCAATGTCACCATAAAAAATAAAATAAAAAATTAAAAAAAATAAGAATAATACATAGTTGGTAGTTCAAAGAGCCTTGGCAAGCTAAACAAATCTGTTATGCCATTGATCGAACTAATGAGTTTACCAAATTACTCGAGTTTGTTAATAAGTTGAATCAGTAAAATGAGCAAAATGTATAGGAAAAGTTTTCAGAGTCACAGATGATAAGGATGTGAAAAGAAATCACTATAAAAATGAGTGCTCACATTCCCTCTGCCTAGTACATTTCTAAAGCTGTATTACTGAAATTTAGTCAATGAGGGATTGTTAAGTGATCAACTGAGTTATTTCAAGTATTATACTCATGACTTATAACATATACTATTTTTAAGTTTCTGTATTATATATAATATACTTCAAAGTAAACTAAAAATCTGTTAAAAGCCAGGTTCTCAAAGAATTTATATATTTAACATTTACAGAGAAAAAATTAAAATCAAGGATCTCACATAAGCCTGAGAAAACTTATTTTATAAAAGCAAACCTGACAGCCCAGTAAGATAGGTATAACGGCGATTAACCTTAAATTCCAAGCATGTGCCAGAGATGAAACAGCTGTCTAAGGCCTAATTTGATCAAATCAGGACATGTGAATAAAGAGCACCAAGCAC
>NW_011888877.1:1456723-1483220 GCF_000151845.1 Pteropus vampyrus | reverse complement strand
AAAAATTAAAATCAAGGATCTCACATAAGCCTGAGAAAACTTATTTTATAAAAGCAAACCTGACAGCCCAGTAAGATAGGTATAACGGCGATTAAAAATCTGTTAAAAGCCAGGTTCTCAAAGAATTTATATATTTAACATTTACATAGAAAAAATTAAAACCAAGGATCTCACATAAGCCTGAGAAAACTTATTTTATAAAAGCAAACCTGACAGCCCAGTAAGATATGTATAACGGCGATTAACCTTAAATTCCAAGCATGTGCCAGAGATGAAACAGCTGTCTAAGGCCTAATTTGATCAAATCAGGACATGTGAATAAAGAGCACCAAGCACAACTCTGTAAGCACGTCAACTAATATCTCTACATTGTTTTTATAAACAACACAAAAAATATTGATTCGATTAGTGGAAAATGGTCAGGAATTGACTTTATCATTTATCAAGCTCAAGACATGCACACACACCACTCTGTGCTGAATGTGATATAGTTATTGACATAAGTCAACTACTAAGGGATTTGGGATAATAGCCATAATGTATGACATACTATGTTTAATCCTTACAATAATCCTACAAGATAGTTAATATCTTTCTTTTGTTTAGATGAAGAAACAGCCTTAAAGAGGCTAATAAACTTGCTCATGGTAACATTGATGCAAAGCCAGGAATTTTTAGAATCTGTAGACACCAAAGTTCACATTGTTGAAAACAAACCACAACCGAAACATTAATGCGACAGCCTGTGGAATTTTTAACTCAAAACTATCATAACAAATCGTCCCATGCCATGAAATCACTAAGACTGTAGCACTAGCAACTGGCAATACACGTCTGTTTCTTCTCTGCTCTCTGACACGTGGCATTATCATCTAGTTAGATCTTCTCCTTGGCAGCCTCAGGAGAGAAGTGTTTAAATAGCTCAAGTTCATCAGCACCCACACTTACCCAAGCTTGACCTTGTGTTGGATCTTTCTATTATTGCGTGCTTACTGGGATTGTTTAACACTGAGCGTTTGGCCAGTGAGATGTCGGCAGTGACCCTTGTGATGGATATCCTGTTGGGGGAAAAGTAACAGAAGACCCTGAGGTTATTAATTGAATAAAAAAGGGATAGAATTACACGCCCAAAATTCACCCAAATATGAAGTATATGTAGTGACCACATTTTCAAACCAAAAAATGTCAGGGCACTTATTCATATATTTTTTTTTTTAACCTGCGCTACCTAACTTAGCGTTTATTGGTTGCTTACCAAGTGCCAGGCACATACTAAGCATTATCTCATTATCTCATTAAATCATCCTAAAAGCTCTAGCAGAAAGGTTTATTATCAGCCCACTTTTGCTGATGAAGAAAATGGGCCCTAGGTAGATTATGTATTTAAGGCTACATATTCACTAAAAACGATGAAGCTGAGATTTGAACCCTGATATATATGCCTGAGAGCCTATGTTCTCAGCCTCGGTGGTTCAGGCCCTCCGCTAAGTATGGTGCTGAGATAGGCACAGAGAATAAAAAAGAACAAGACAAACATGGTCTTTCCTCAGAAAGTTAAGAGTTAGTGGCAGAAGTGGGTAATAAATAATAAAGATTAAGATGACTGTTGTGGAGAGAACACAGAGGGTGGTTGGGAGGTCATCTTACATAGCGTAGAAATGAAAACAAAATTTGGAAACTGGAAGAAGCAATTACTTAGACTAGAGAGAGCTGAATGTTCCAGCCAGCAGTAGGCAAGGTGTGGAGCAAACAGAAGGTCACAATGCCTTTGAAGAAAGTAAAGAGGGGCTAGAAACAGGAAGATTGGTTGAAAGAGTTTCACAGTTAGAGAACTCCACCTCCCCTCTGCTACTAAAGCCTCCAGGTGCCTGTCCTCCCCTACATACTGTAAGACACCGGTTTAGTCTTTACAGGCAACAAAACCAAGGCCTTCTGACCAGGGGACTCCAGGCAGAGCAGGGATGGAGAAGACACTATTTGGAAAAGAAAAGATTCTGAGTGGAAGATTCTTTTCTGGGGAATCTGATGGCCAAAGAGAAAAGACCCAAAGATGATGATGTTGGTGGTTTTCCATATAGATTGTCCAGTGAGGGTGTCGTACAGGGAAATTTGAAGCTGACCGGCTCTACCTATGAGCACAGAATTTCTAATTGATTATTTCATGCTCCATTCTTAAATTTGAGCACAGCAGTATTCACTGGGCATCTCAGGAAAACTGCTCACATGAGAGACCAAAGCAAATGGAAAAATCGTTATCAATAACATTCAAAGGTGAAATCTAAGAGGTGAGTATATCTATATAACTAAAATTTCTATTTAAAAACTCAGAATAAAAAAGAGTTTTGGGAAATTATATAACAGTAGAAACGAAAATTCAAAAGAAGGGCTAGCAGATAAAGTTAAGGACATCTTCTAGAGAATAAAACAGAAATGACAAAGAGCTGAAAAATCGGAGAAGAAAGGCATGAAAATTGGAGAATTACCCAGAGGATCAACTTCCAAATAACAAGCAGTCCAGAAAAAAGGACTAAAGATAACAAGACAGGAAACTAAAAAGATAATTTTAGAATTAAGTCTGATTTTTCAAATCGAAAGCATCCTGGACAAAGGTTCAAAGTTCCACATCAAAACATATTCTTATAAGTTTTATGACACTGGGGACAACGCAAAATCTAAAAGCTTCCAGAGGAAAAGGCAGGTCTCATACAAGGGACCAGCTATTAAAATGTTTTGTCTTCTCAGCAGCAATGACGGAAGCTAGAAGATAACGGAGCAAAAAACTTTAACAATTCTGAAGGGAAGTTATTCTAAAATCAGAATTCCATTACCATTTCGGCTATCGATTAAATGGGAGGGTTGATTAAAGACATTTTGAGACTCAGGGTCTCAAAAAGTTTTTATGTCCTTTCTAGGGAAACTACTGGAGGGTGTCATTGACTGAAATGACAGCATAAACCTTGAAAGGGATCTAGAAAGAAGGGGCTCAGGCCCACAAGGAAGGTGACCACTTCCCAGTGATGATGCAGAGGGATGTCCCAGAACGGCAAATGTGCACCCAGCCCAGAGAGAAACAGTCCAGATGGGAGCAGGCCAGATCGCTCCTGGACAGAGGTTCAAAAGGACAAAGTTGAGAGATTATCAGGTGCATTCGAATCTATTGAGGGAAATTTCGAAAACTCAAGAGGAATTTGGGGCTAAATTAGTGCCAAATATATTAACAAATTAACCAAGTGTAAAAAGTAAAATTATTTATCTCATAGTAATCACAAAGAAAAAGTAATACACATGAAAAAGTAATTATAGTATATGATGTGGCCCATTTAAATATTATTTGCATAGCTATAACATACTAAAAGTGGAGCCAGCCAAAAGTACGACTTAACTGTTAGGAGGATGGAGGATGAGGTGTGTATGCAAGCATGTCTGTGAGAGAGAAGAGGACTATGCATGAGAGAGCTACATATTCTTCATGGTAGGAAGTCAACAGATAACGCCTAACACCTAAAACTCAAGTAGCAAATTAAGCACCTTGTTAAGAGGTAAGGAGTAAATACCAAAAGATCTAGTGAAAACAGTTAACTAGATCTTTACCTGCCATCTGGAGGTAAAGTGTGGAAAGAGATTACTGGCTTTTGCAAAAAAAAAAAAAAATTGTTTATCTATATACCATACACTCCATCCTTCATGGTGCACAGTTCCATGAGTTTGGACCAGTTCAGAGTTTCGTATTCGCCATCACATTCATGACGCAGCACAATCCCATTACCCTCCAAAGTCCCTTGTGCTGCCCGCTCTGTAATCCATCCTACCCGCTACCTCACCCTGACAATCACCTAGCTGTTGTCTGTCCCTTTTCCAATAACATGGCAGTCTTCTGAACTTATTTTACTTTGCATAATGGATTTGAGATTCATCTGCATTGTTGTGTGTATCCGTAGCTTATTCAGTTTTATTGCTGAACGAGACTGCTATTAAAAAAAGTCTATTTGATTGTTAAGCTTTTTGTATTTTGATGGAACATTTACTTAACAAGTAAAAAAGCAATAACCAGAAGAGAGACACTAAAGCCATCAATTCAAAATTAGTTTCATGATTATTTCACGATGCATTCACAAGTGAAATAAAGCTATAGGTGGGGACAATCCGATGTGTAGTAACTGCTTTAAAATGCTTTTTACTGACTCGGGGGTGGCTGTAGCAGAGTAGGGTTTATTACATGGTAATTCTGTGTAACATTATCCCCTTTCTGCTGAGCACCTGCACGCGTGAAGGGAGTCATGAGTGAACAGAGATTTCTTGAATGCCTACTATGTGCCAATCATCGTTCAGGGTGCTGCTATGGATCTTAAATTCTTATGAGGTGGAGGGAGAGTGGAGGAAGCTGACAAACAGACGTCTGATGTCAGGTGGCAATAAATGCCATTAAAAAATAATGGAGGATAATAAAGATACACATGGACTGTTGTAGAGGATATGTTTTTGGTGGTCAGGGAAGACCTTGCAGAAAAGGTGACCTTTGGTCAGAGGCCGGAAGTGAGAGAAGGAGACGCATGGGTAGGTGTTCTAGGAGAAGGAAGAGTGAATCCCTGAAGTGCGGGGCATTACACCAGTACAGCGGAGTGGCACCCAATCACTGCTGCTGACCGGATTCTGGGTCTGTGCCTCTAATGAGCCCTGGACACTCAGTGGGAGGCAGGCTTCCCTGTGACAGGACCATCCTGGGGATAAAGTGGTGACAAGACAGATAACACCTGCTCAGGAGCGGCTCCCAGTCAGCCTGGGGGAACCGATGCAGCAGAAGGCAGGGTTTTCTGTAACAATACACCTTCCCCTTTGTCCTGCATGCCTTGTCCTTTCTGCACGTGGTCCTGTCCAGCTGGGCTTCCACAGACCTGCTTACGTGGTATGAGCTTTGGCTGTGAGTGTGTGGATGGGCCACTATCCTACTTTAGCTCACTAAGTTATGCTTTGGGAATTGTCATTTCTTGAGGTCCTGCCAAAAAAACAGAACTCGGAAATCCTACAGGCAAAATTCTAGGGACAATTCAGAATAAAGGAGTGGTCTCAACCCCACAATACATCGAAATCGCCATTTAAGCTTTTCGAGTTACATTATGTCCCACCCTAGAGATTTGGTTCCAATTAGTCATGGGTGGGACATGAGCTCTTGTTTTTCGTTTTTTGTTTCATTTTACATAACCAAGGTAGAAAACCACCAGTTTAGAAGAACCTGTCTCACATCTAAGTAAATTTCCCACAAAATAAGATGATGTAATGTTTCCTGAGATTATTGATTTCCAATGAGATCCCCTCACACAAGATTCACCACGTACATACCCCTGTAGCGATCCAGTATGAATTCTCGACACTTCAGTGCCAAGGGCTGACATTTTCAAGACACTGGGTAGGACAACTAAATTCATCACTAACGGTGGCTTTCCTTCTTGTTTTCAATTTCCTATTAATTTACCTGTCATTGTCCTACAAGGTGAATCCAAACATTGCTCTGTTTACATGACACAGCTGGTTAGGGTAGATCTGATTTAAATGGGACCTTATTACTCTACTACACACAACAGAAAAGATGATGATTTATCATCTCTTCTTCCACCTGACACACTTAAATGCTATTTTAACAGCTAGGATCACAATTCTGACAACTCCCTGGGGCTTCAGCAAATGAACTCGCCTAGGCTTAGGGACAGAAAAGAATTCCTATAGAGGATCTTTTCATCACCAACACATCCTTTCATATTTTCTCCCTCGTGGGCTTCAGTTGTTTCAAAAAACAAATTCAGTTTATTTAATAGATAATTAAGAAGTAATTCACTTTTCCCTTTCAGAATTAGATGTCTATTTAAAATCAGATATGCTTGATACTTCCGATGAATTTCCCCCCTCTACTGCTGTCTTAGCTTTGCCCAAAACAAAGATATTTAATGATTCAGTTACTCTGGATGTCTTGCCATAGATTAAAAAAAAAAAAAAGTTAAATTTTTGCATGGCGTTTTGAAATTCTTTCTGCCTTATGGACCCTATTACTTCCTTTGAGGACCCTAAATTGGTGATCACGGGCCTAGAATGTTGAACCCCAGCTGTGGAGTCAAGACAAGCCAAGGCAGGTCTATTAATAAAGCCATACGGAAATTACTTTTGGCCAGAAACAAAAGGTTGATATAACATTCAGATCTTTTGTTTACATGTTTCTTAAATGAAATCAGTCTGGATGGCCGATACTTTAGAACGCAGGGCCAACATACACCCTATGGCTGGAATCTATCTTCCAAATTCAAACTTACTCAGGCTAAAATGGAAGTGCTAAGTCAGGAAATTCCATCTCATTTCCCCATCTTTGGCATTTAAGAAAGGGCAGTGGATTAACTCAGTCACGAAAAGCATGATGCCTCGGCCAGCAGAATTTTCTGGGTATGCACGCTCGTGTAGACAACTCCGAATTATGATAAATGACAGGGCCAAGAATAAAGAAGTGAAAGCTAAATGGGCACGCCTTTTATACTTGGCCAGAGCCTGACAGCCTTGGACCAAGCCAAAGGCCCAAGGACCAAGCTGTGTTTCCTGGCACAAAATAAAATCTATTTCATAAAGCTATGAAAAGTAAAGACATCTAATCAGGAGCATTTGGTTAGTTAGACTCTGAGTATAAAGTCTTTTTATACCTTGAATTGTTTTCCTTTTTCTGTCTCATTTAGTCCTTTGCTTGATTCCTAACTAACGACACTTCTCCTACAAAATTTCCCCTCCTTGTCCTCGCCTCTCCTGCCAAAGGTCAATGTAAACCAGAAATGGCCACAGAGCAGGTGGGGTCGAGGGAGAAAGTGATACAGTAAGAAATCTGAAAGGACCTGAAACCTACAGGTACCACCTGTCCTACTTGGACTGTCAGGATGGGGGAAGGAAAGGAATGTGGAGGTGGGAGGCGCCACGTTTGTCTTCTTAAAAATACAGAAATATTCCCACGCCCCTATAATCTACTCTTGGGTTAAATTTCGAAGTTTCCATTTTAGATGCCTATCACATCTTTGATGCTTCAGAAGTTGGCCGAGTCTTCACTATGGCACCCGCTGGTTATTTGATTCAAGGCTGCCTTTCAATAGACTATAAGCAAAAGCCCCGTGAAGACAAGGCCCTTGTTGGCTTTTGCTCCTCAATGCCTGGCACACAGAATATATTCCATAACTATTTGTAGAAGTGAATCGAGGGGAGCGGGCAGGAGAGGAAGAGGCTCAAGTCCAACGTGTTTAATGTGACACACTAGACATGGCCTTGGTTTTGTTATGTCACTCTCTGCCTAGACTGGATTTGAAGACCTGTAGGTGGCTTGCCTTCCACGTGCTGCTGTGTCACATCTTGATGCTGTCACACACTTAGCATCCTCTTGTTCGTGCCCCCTCTCTTCCTAATTCCCTTGGTGAAAAATCATGGGTACCATTTAAAAACCCTTCCTGGAGACTGACGCCCCAAAGTCAGTGTTAATCCGTTCTCTCTCTCTGCTACCTGAGCCTTGGATGCACATCCACTGAGCTACTCTTTCATTTACTTTGCATTTTGCTGCTTGAGATTTCAATTTATGGTTTACACACAAGCTCCTTAGAGGCAGATGCTTCGGCTCTCCGCAGGTGTCTAATGGAGAGTGCACAGCAGACAGTCATTCGACATTCATCCATTCTTTGTCCACACGGAGCAAGTTCTAGGCATTGAGAACAGTTCAAAAGCAGATTAGAGAGCCCTGCCTCATGAGTCTGTGTTGAGTTTGGGAGAGTGACAACAAAGCAAATAAAATGCATAAAAGAGTTATGGGGGACAAGTCAGAGAAGGGAGGGACTGAGGGCGTGAGCGTGTACACACGTATAGTAAGAGAAAAGTATTCCTAGTACGGGGAACAGCGAGTGCAAAGGCCCTGAGGTTGCCATGCATCCGTCTGTCTGGAACACTTATGGAATAACAAGTAAGTCAGAGTGGCAGGAGCAGAAGGAGCAAGGGGGACAGTAGTAAGAGATAAAGTCAAAGGTAAGGAAGGGCGTGAGGGTGTGGATGGTCAGACTGTAGGGGGTCCTACAGGCCACTGTAAGGACTGTTTTTTCACTGAGTGAAGAGAGACGTCATGGCATCTGCACAAAGGACTGATGAGATCCAGCCGGTTTAACAGGGTTGTTCAGGCTGCTGACTTGAGAACAGACTTTAAGGGAGCAATGACAGAAGCAAGGATACAAGTTAGGAGACTCTTTATTGCGATAATCCAGGGAAGAGAGGATAATGTCTCAGACCAAAAGCAAAGGGATATATAAAAAGTCATTAGATTTTTGGTATATTTTGAAGATACAGACAACAGTACTTGATATAGGATGTAAGAGAAAAAGAACAGTCAAGGATGATTCAATGATTCAGTGATCTGGGGCCAAAGGGTCTTGGGACTGAAAGATGAAGAAACTATTAACTGAGATATGGAAGAATATGAGAGAAGCAGGTTTGGGGTGTAAGCTGGGAGGTTCAGCTCGAGAGGTCCATTAGACATCTCAGCGCTGATGCTGAATAGGCGGTTGGATATCTGGGTCTGGAATTAAGAGGTGAAACCAGAGAAGAAGGGGCTATTTAAAACTCTGACATTGGAAAAGTCACCCAAGGGGTATAGGTAGAAGAGAGAGAAGACCAAGAGACTTAGGCCTGGGTTTTCCAAGGTGTCTAGTTAATGAGGAAGAACCTACAGGTAGCTATTGAGACAATAGGAAAACCAGGAAAGTGTGGTTCCAGAAGCCAAACATAGTATTTAAAAGAGGATGGAATGGTCCATGATGCCAGTTAAAGGACTGCTGATTCGCCCTGCATTTGGCGACGTGAGGGCCCCCGGTGATCCGACACGACTAGTCTGGGCTGAGTGATGGATGCGTTAACTGGAACAGACTCAAGAGTATGAGACGAGGGCATGGATGCACAACTTGTTCAAGGAGTTTTGCTATAAGGAAAAGGAGAAAAAAGGGACAGGCAGAGGGGAATATAAGGTTGATTTTTCCATCAAAGGGAGAAATAACTACGTGTTTATATGCTGATGGTGTTTCCGTTAGAACCAGAAATACCAATGAGGAGAGAAAAGGGTTATCATGGCCATGTTGGGGTGGGGAGGGGAATGGCGTCTAGCGCCTCAGTGGGTGGGTTAGCTGTAGCCAACAGAAACAGAAGGAACAGCGGCCCATTCAGGCAAACGTGCCAGTGGGCACGGGGGTGGTGGGGGGACTCTCGAAGTCCTTTGCCTCTGTTTTCTCAGTGGAATAGGAAGCGAGCCCATGGGGGAGAGCAGCATGAGCAGGGGAAGTCAGAGGAGAGAGCGGCTGGAACGAAAGTCTTTTAAAAGAGTAGAAAAGTGAATGGAAGAGACGTATTTAGCATGATTTCTGGGCAGCACCGAGGGTCAGTTGACCTTGAATCTAGAGTGAGACTAGTCAGCTGGGATTTGGCCAAGTTCGGCCTATGATGGACGCAGGGCCAGGAACAAAGAGCTGGATTATCTAGGTTTGAGGATGTGCCAAACCAAAATGACGAGTATTTATGGGAGCAGACTGAATTGGATGGAACTTATTTCCTGTCACCCCATAGACTTTGGAGGGTAGTTTTCTCTTGGGGTCATATCTTTCCCAGCCAGGTTTTATCATCTTTGAGACAAAATCCACAAGACATAAGATTCTGAAATACTCACCGCCCTTCAAATCTGTGTTTTAAAAAATCAAACAACGCCTTTTGCATCATATCTGTGACCTGCAATTGAGCAAGCAATAAGTTAAGGTATGATAAAAATACTATTAAGTACGTTACGACAATTTTACTCCTTTTAAGAGTGTTTAAAAACCTGGGCTTCTCATTTGGAAAAAGTAGCACACGAGGTCACTGCATTTTTCTGAGTTCTAATACAAGGACAATTAAAAAGTCAGAAGTTCCCTGAACTTGTCCCAATGTTTTGGTGACCACACATTACATCTCGAATGGTTTCAGTCACTCTCTGTCTGATACTATTTCCCAGGGCTGAGTAAACTGCAGCTAGCGGAAATCTCTAGAACGGCAGCCAAGAAAAAGAAAACAGAACCAAACAAGAAGCAGTGTATACCACAGCTTGAAAAACAACATGTTTTCCTGCGACAAGCTCTTTAAGTTCTAAATTCAAGAGTCAGGAAAGGCAGGTAGAGTCACACGGCCGCTCAGCATGCGAAGGTCAAGTGTGCTCCTGAGGGCAGTTCCTTACCTCGTATCCCTTCAGAGAAGGGCCCACCAAGACCACTGGTCGCATGGAAGGTACAACGTCATAAGGAGGCGTGTGCTCTGTCTGCAGAGAGAAGAAAGGACTTCAGACGATTAATGGGCAGAGGAAATGTAAATATGTTACATATAAACTGCTGTCTTTCTGAACACTCTAATATGAGGCCTTTCTAGACATTTTATTTTTTAAATTGCCTCTTTTCTAAATAAACCCAGTCAAAGACTGATGGGTTTATTTTCTTAAAGTCTCAAGGCATTGAATTGTCTATAGTTTTCTTGCTTTCTTCAAGAAACGTTGCTAATGGATTAGTTTCTAAAGCAGGAAGAGCTGCTTTTGAACAAAAACTAATTGGTAGAACAGACAGAAACATGCCTCATGCAGAATCAGTGCTTCAGGCTTGACTGGAAGTTAATATTGCTTTTCAGATGCATTTGTGTTCTGACGAGCCAGACTTTCAGACCTAACTTGGTTAGTTATGGAGAAAAGAAAGGTCTGTTTACCTTTGCGTTTTAGATGTTTGTCTTACCTGGATAACACCTAATTTCAAAACATTGTAACTCTCATGACCAAATACTTGAAAATCCTGTTTTACAGTGAGTTTAAGCTGGCACGCATAGTTGTTCCAGTGAACAGTAATCATGACATAATCAGGATCACTATTCATAGCTTAGTGACTAGTGCTTTTGCATTTTGGGTTTTTATATCTTGAAATGAAAACTTCAAATGCAAGGCTGATGTGTCTTGAGGGAAGGTGGATGGTGTGTGATAAGCTTCAGTGGCCTCAAGGTTGCTCGTTGACTCGCACCTCTAACACGCCACTCAAGAGCGATTTAGGCAGTGTTTCTGCTGCATAACTAATTCATGCCTTTTCACGATAATCTCTTTTGGAAGGGCAGGGGGAGGAGCTAAATTTGGTAGCAATTTCTAAAACTTTCAAAACTTTTCAGCTTAACTACTTCAAATAAAATGACCAAAATAAAGTTTTTCCAAAAATTAGGTAACAGCTAATTTGTCTGATCATATTCAAATTTGATAGCAGAAAATGTAAAATTGACCCCCAAAATGATATATATATATTTTTTAACACAGAAGAGAGAGCAATATGGCCTTAGATGCTGAGATAAAACAAATCACCGTTATATGAAGCTTTCTGCATTAAGGAGCATCTGAAAAATTGTATTTTAAGATTTTAAGAATTTCTTTTGGTCACACAGACCAAAAGAAAAATGTTCTTTAAAGTATTTTAAGAATTTGAAAAACGGATGAGCAAATGTGAATCTAAGTTTTGCATCAGCCCATTGCTCCAGATCATTGTATCGTTGCTTAAAATTGCTCGTTACAAACTTTCTGACTTCGATTAAATTTGACTTCCTGAAGGGGAGGGGAATTAAAAACCATTTCAAATTCAAAAGCTTCCATCTGAGATTTCACCGACAGTGGTAGACAAATATAATCAGAGAGGAAGGAACTACTACTGTGACTGTGCTGTCAAATTTTACTGCTTAAAATTCTACCTAGCATTCACAATTCATTTTAAAAGACATGGTAAAGCTAGAATAGACATATTTAAACAGAAAAAAGAACAAGACAAACATAATACAGTGACAGCACAAATGCCACACAAGCACCACTCTAAAAGCAACCTAAAACATGGAAAACCATCTCATCGTTAAATCTCAGGCTTTTGTCGTCATTGTTTTTGCGCTCTGCACTGAAGTTGACCACATAATAACATGAGAAGAATGGGTACCAGTGCCGAAGGCATCATAAGCATATTTATTAAATTATTACAGTTATACCACCTGGGATCACACTGAAAATGTTTAGAAGCCAAGTCTTTATAACTATGCCGTATGAGAATACCTTTCCCACCGTCGTAATTAGGAATACAAATTGCATGCATTTTAGTAACAGCTACCAAGAAATTTTATTTCAAGCCTTTAAGTATTAAGTGGCCCGGTATTTGACAGGTCTTTGGTTCCTTTGATCTGTGACTGCCAGCTAGCAAAGGGTCACCCGTGCTGGTAATCAGTCAGCTTCTTAATCGATAGGGTAGCTACAGAAATTACCTTATTTGATGGAATATTAGAACTTGGTGCCCTACTGATAACGACACCAACATTTGTATCTGCCCTTTCCTGCTAACCGTATTTTGTTCGAATCGTTCAGTGGAAAAACTGATCAACATTTTTAAAGTTTTGGAATGTCAGAGTAAAGCAAACTTCAAAAAAACCTATCTCGACTAACATGGTTTTAGTTCGTGTTACTCTGTAAAGCCCAGAGAGGCTCAGCAATGTTGATTTTCTAGGCTTCTGTGCTGTTAGTCACCCACTGCAAGTTTTCATCGTGACAAGAAGATAGGACCAGACGGGCCCACCGTCATGGGCGAACATCGAGCGGGGGCTTTCTGTGTTAACACAGAAAATTCGGGTGTTTTCATCTTTGTCTGGAGTGCTGAGGTCTTCCACTATTAAAGTAACCATAATTTTAAAAAACAACAACAATCTACTTCATAGTTTGGTCAGTTTGGCATGTGATAGCTCATTGAGGACTTTAGAGTTTCTCCACAGAGTAAAATACTTGTGTGCAGAGGAAAAAAGTTCAGGACATGGAGAGTTTAGGGCGGAGTCAGCTTTGCTCCACACCTGCGTGTCACGATATACCCATGGCCGTGTCAGACTTGGTGACGTCAGGAAGTATGATAATAAAGACAGCGTGGTAGGCTGTGGAACGTGGCGTGTAAAAGGAGAGAAGAAATGGAAATTGTGTCGACAAGGGGCATCCTTTAAAAATAACTCTTGGAAGCTACAAAATGCGTTGAAAAGCAGCAGACTTTGTCTGGAGTAAAGAGAGCTCAGGATACTCTAGTTTCCAGTCAGGGGACAGAGAGCACCACCAGCTAGCATCTAGGCTGGCCAGTGGCAAAGGCTCTAGGCACGGCCACCTCCCCATGGTCCAACAGGTTTGAGATGCTGAAATCTGACTGATGGAGGAGGCAAGAACATCGGGAGAGTATTTATATATGACAATAGGAAAAACTCACAGTAAACCGCCAAAACAAGCCTGCAGTTTTCCACTGGTCTTGTTCATCTGTAGATTTTGCACCTAGTGGATTAGAAGTTTAAATACTGACTAAATTAAAAATTGAATTTTTTTTTTTTTTAGTACAAGCTATGTATCTGGATATCATAAATCAGAATCTAATAATGGTTTTAATATGCTTGATTATAAGTTAAATTTCTGGAAAAAAGAAAGAGACAAAGACAGACAGAATAAGCATGCACAATAGAGGTGCATTATATGGCGTTGTCAGTGTTCGACATCCTTAAAATGTTTCAACAGATTCCCTTGGTGGTAGATATTATTCCATCAAAAAGGATAAGTACTGTAATGGTGTTTTAACAGGTCACTCACTGAATTTAGCTGGTTTGAAATGCATGAACTCAATTAGGTGTTGGACAGGTTTTTTTCTTAAGACAGAAATGTTTGTATTTAATCATACTGCGGGATTGAATGCTAATGATGCCAGTGGCAGGATCAACACAGCTTACGTCAACGTAAACTTACCGATTTCTGCTTCTGCTTAGCTACAGCAGCATGGAAGAGAAACAAAGAAACACAGAGCATGCATGTTATTGGCTTATCAAAGGACGCAGACAGTCAACAGGACTAGGAAATGTGACGCAGTGCGGTTGAGCAGGTGGACAGATGGGAGCTCGGAAGCTAATGTTACCTTCTTAAAGAAGGGCATTCTTTTCTCTTTGGAGTGGGGTGACGTTACACTGTTTGCACTGGGCTTAGGGGAGCGGTGGTTTGCTGGAATATCATTTTCTTCTGCATCTAAGCCAGTAGCATCTATGTCTATAGCTATATACAGACAAACAATTCAAAAATCATCAAGCAGACAGGAGAGGAAAAACAGGTTATATATATATAAAAAAAAATAAAACGAAAGCAAATAAACTTAACTTTAGTAAAGATCTATCATGAGTGTTCGGCACAGCAAACAATGTAAAATTTAAAGGTAACGCATGTTAAGAATGCAATGTATTCAAATCGAACAGAACTGAAAGGTCCCCTCGTCATATGTTTGCTTGATCAATTTTACACTAGGTCTCAAGTAATATTTTCAGAGAAACATATTTTAAATTTGTAGTTTCAAATACGATATTGATTATTTTCCTTGTCGACCATCTATAAGCATGATACAGAATATTTCACTTTACTTCTTATATCTTAAACCAGCCTTTAGATAATAAGGAACCCCACTGGCAACCTGTGTCACAATGTGCCTCAGATTTCTTATTTTGCTTGGTTTTGTGTGAAAATAGGGCAGTGTGAAAAAGCTTCACTGAAATTGCAACAGTCACTCGAGGGAGAAAGAACAGAAAATCCTAAATTCGGACAACACACAGAAGTCATACACAAGGCAAATGAGTCAGGGCAGGTTCCAGAATGGGCAGGATGAAAATGATTTCAAGATATTTACACCCTGCTTGAAGGCTCATTGGGAAACACTGGATCCGTGGATCTCCAAGTGAAATGAGTCTAATAAAGTGACATAAGGAGACTTTCGATGATTTTTTATAAAGCCGCTGGACATAATACAAAAGGCAGCGTGGAAGGGCACACGGATAAGGGAATACGCCTCTGGTCTCCTTATCCAGAGAATGAGAGGTTTAGGTTTGTGGTTCGACATGCTTTCACTCTTTTAAAATCTTTCTATCTGAAAATATAGCACTTAAAAATTAAGCGTTAGGTGAAATAAATAAAAACAGATCCATCGTCTCACTTTGAAGTTTATAAAATGCTTCCACATGCAATTACTAGAGAATTTTATCGACTGTAGACTCGAAGCTGGAAAGTACCTCAGAGATCATCTTCAACTCTCTTCTTTTTAAGACTTAAGAGATGAACTCTTGAAAAGACTCAGCAGAGCGAGGACTCAGAACTTAGTTCCGCTGCCTCTGGGAGGCCCTCCCAGCCCCTACGCCATGCTGCCATTTCAAGGGCAGTCTCTTCTCCATCCTGGCTCACTCTTCCACTTCCCTTTGCTCCCCAAGTGGGGCTGTGTCCTCAGTGTCAGAATTCGGGAAGATATCATGCAGTTGAGCTCGAGAGAAAATGATTCTATGGTTCAGATGAGGTCAAGTACAAGAAGGAAACCTGCTCACCCCAGGAAAGCATCACATTGCACTGGTTAGCTCTCTAACGATGACCGCAGCACATTCGGATGTAAGGAACAAATAAATCACCCCTCTGAAATCACAGACGGCTCGGTGCTGCCAAGCCACTACCATTCCCTGTGATACGCCAGCTGAATCGGTGCTCACGACAGCTGCTGCTAACCTTTTCGAATGACGGGAGAACATCTGATAGGCATCCCATTATTTTTCGGTTCTGAAGTGATTACGGATATTAGATGACTCAGCCTTTTGAAAACTAGGATCTCTTGTTGAAATGTTCCTTTTCATTTGACTAGGCCAAAAACCTGTGATGACATGGAAAACCTGGCATCGTTTGTGCAACACTGCAAATATCAGCTATTGCTGGCATAAAGATGAGGTACGATTGATTCTCCAGTGAAAGTAATAACGGACTGAGTTAATTCCAGGAATTTAGTTAGATGTAGCAAATAAATATGTCTTTCTCTTGGCCCCATCGATACATACTGATGAACTAAAAGATTCTGCACATAGTATGCAACGGAAACATTACAAACTTGGCCCAGGGGTTTGAATCGAGGCTAACTTTTATAGCACCCTGTAATGTTTTCCCTCAAATCTCATCTTAGTATATCATATATGTCTTCCTGGATATGACAGAGAGTCTCTGGGTCACTTTTTCATTATTCCTATATTATATCTTATCCAACACCTGATAAGTTTCCCTCCTGGTGGTAAATTCCTGTATGCTTCTACCATTCTCACTGGGCTCAGAAACGCCACCCTCCAAGGACAGTGCCCCGAGAGCCCTCCTGAAATTGAGGCACGTCAGAGTCGACAGGACTCTGCGGTGCCAAAGTTCATGAACTGGACTTGATGATTTGTCCGCTGATTCTGACCTGCTGTGATCAGCAGATGGATTTTTTTATTTCTCAGAGGAAGCATGGAAATGCAGAGGAAGTTTAGCTGTGACACTGCCCAGCGATTTAGCCACCCACCCACACAACCTGTGAGTCAGGTTTGAAATTTGCCTGTATTCGGTCACAAGGGCTCAAAACCCCAACTTGAAAACATTCTAATTCACTAGTTCTGACTTTTTGTTAACTTAAATCTATAAGCCTCTGTGTTCGTTCTGAGACCCAGAGAATTCTGAAACGTTTGGCCACTTTCAAAACACATTAAAGAAATTACTAAGTTAATAAGCATGCTCAACACTTTTCATAGTTTCGCATACTTTAGTCAACTCAATAGTTCTTACACTGAGACGCTGCCCCTTTTTAATCTCATACTTGTATTTGCATCCCTTGGCAAATTTGGTATTTACTTCGGAAAAACTGCTTCTGTAAATTTGAAATTAGTTTTTAAAATTTTTTCTCACTAGTTTTTTTTTTTTGTTTTTTTTTTTGTTTTTTTGTAAAGAGCCTTGGAAACACATTTTGAAATTTAAATTTTAACCTTAGACTCTAAAGTCAAGTTGAGTGGCACAGGGCGAGAGTAACTTGTACATACACATGTAGGTGTGGAGCGCATACTATGCAATAGCCACCACCCCATCACCCAGATCCTTGGAGACCTCCAAATATGTCTGCTTTAGGCAAATGCTTACACTCTTTGGTCTAGCAATGGGTGAGGTGAACTGTAGACAAGGCCTCTGGAAAACAGAGAGGAAAATTACAACTGCAGGCCAATCCACATGTAGTAGTTTAGGCGGTTTTCCCTGGAGGTGGTTGGGGGACCCTCTCTGCAGAATTTCGTGTGCTATTGGGACAAAAATTATACCAGGATTATGACACACCTACGATCAATTTTGTAGTTGGTTGGTATCTCCAATCTACTCAGATATTTTTTTTTTTTTGTTTTTGTTCAGGGTATTTCTTCGCCCTGTCTTTGTTTGCATCTTGGTTGGGTTTTTTTTTCACTTTTCTTTTTTTTATTTTTTTTTTTTTTTTTTTTTTATTACTGACCATCTGTCTGCCTACATGAATTGTGTGTTTCTTTATACATTCATTTATTTTTTCTTCTGCATGTTTGTTCTTTGTTTGCTTTGACTGACCAATGAGTGGGCTGGCTTGTGTTTGGTTGGTGTGGGTGGGTGTTTCTTGTTTGTGTATGGGGGGGTGACTTCCGTGTGCGGGGGTGGCTGTTTCTTTATTATGATGTGACGTAGCGTTTTCTCATTTCAAGAGCCTGGCGTCAGTCCTCGAGAGTCTCCAGACAGTTTTTAAGATATACAGTAAGAGTATAAGGTTGATATGGTAATCCTTACAACTTCACACCTTTGAGGAGAAGCTGGGATAAGCCTCTTTCTGCATCTGCAGAAAATATCTACTCCCTGCTGGTCAAGGGAAGACGTAAGCCTCACATAATACCTACAAAAGTTTCAGTCTTCCTTTCAAACTCACGATTTTACTTAATTTTGAGCAACTCAGAATTACTGTAAGGTGTAAGTACGTGTTTTTAAAAATTATATGCATGCTACAATGACTTATTTTTTTTATTGTATTCACATCTTGCTCACTTAAAAAGTCCTATAGTTTTTACTAAGAAGCCCTTGAGGGGTGTTGAAAAGCCACCAACATCTGGGAACAAGGCGTGCTGATGAGTAATAGGGGATCCTGTTCCCAAGACACAGCAGTCACAGTGCAGCTACTTCCCTAACTTCGTAGACTCACGAGTCTCTGCATTTGACCTCTCCCCACTTCCAGCTTCCTGGGAGTCTGATGTGGCATCGTTGTTCTCAAATGCTCTGCTGGCCGATCCTTATAATCTTACTCTGACTGCCAAGTGCATCTCTTAGCAAACTAAGACTCTGAGCATGGGCTTCCACACAATTTGACCAATTACTCTCCTATTTCCGTAATCGGAACCCCAAGTTGCACCCAGAGTGGCAGAGCTGCCACATTCAGCCAAAAAAATTTCGATTCAGTTTGAATTTCAGATAACCAATAAATGATTTTTTTAGTATAAGTATGGTTCATACGATATTCACTTATACTAAAAAATTATTTGTTGTTTATCTGAAATTCCACTTTAACTGGCCACAGGAAGCACGGACCCACCGCTGTGGAAATAAAACAGCATAAAACAGTACTTGCTCTTCCCACAGTGTGTTCCCCTTTTTTCCAACACTTCTATGCGTCTTCCACAGAGGCTGGCTTTCGAGTGTTAGCTCATGTCAGGCTCACGACGCCATCACTTTCCTTTCCTTTCCTTTCCTAACCTTTCTAAAAGCTTTAATTCCTTTTACGTAACATCGAGGCCAACACCTCACATCACACTGTGGCTACCAATGAGCATTCGACCCATTTACTGCCCATGATGACGCGCTGGTCCCCACGGTGGATGGAGGCGAGGGAGAAAAGGTTAAATACATTCGTCACTTGGATCGTCCAAGGAACCTACAGTGAACACACCGACAGGTTTCTTTGTTTTCCAAAGCCAGAAAGAAATCCCCCAGATCGATTCTAACTGCATACGTGCATTCTTATTTCTGACCCCTTTTCCGCACTTCTAGGGTTAACCCAGGAACTCGGTGTGTGGATGTTCAAGTTCATACAGCTCGGGAAGACCGAGGAAAGAGTGAGCTGTAGTGTGTACCATTCGGCGCTTCCACCTACTTACCAGATGATGGAGGTGTCGATTTTCTGGAACTAGGTACTATGTCACCCAGACTGGATGATGAATTTCCTCCTGATTTACTGGAGTAAAGCAAAAATGTATATTAAACCTGACAGTTATTTCGGATATCAAAACATCTGTATTGTTTAATACACATAACTACTCATTGTGTTTTTATGGAACTTTCCATTTGTTTTCTCTACATGGAGGCAAATAATGATTTCCCAGTGGAGATTCCTGGAACACAGGAAACAGCCATGTGATTGTCCTTCTTTCAAATTCAAGGTTTAATTTTAAAAGGCCTTAGGAGAACGGAAGAGAACTAGGGTAATTTCTGGAGCCCTGAGATTCGCTGCCCGGATCACGAGTAGGTGATGGCAGAGATTTCCTTCGCTTCCTCTGTCTTAGAGACCCTCTGAAGCAATGTAAACTTATCATTTCTTCCTTGCTTGATTCCTGCTTTAGCTTGGTTAGTTTTAGTATATTAAGACTGAAAAAACTCAGGTTTTCATGAGCAACCTATAAAAGAAGCACACAACAATACCAAAACTTGCTAACCTTTAAAAGACACGCGAAGGAACATGACAGAGTACGGTATGAGTTAACCCTCAGATCGCATCTGGAACATTCCTCAAGCATGGTTAGCATGGTGGATTAAACTTGGTTAATTTAGGAATGATTCAAAGGGCATATATCTCACAACTACCAAATTCTAAAGTGTGATATAAGACGTGATTCTGTCTTAGAAAGTTTAACATTAACATTAGATCAACAGCATTTATGTTTTGTTTTGGATTTTTACCAGTATACCAGGACGCTAAATAACATACTACTAAATGGCCTCTTTATAAATGAAGATGGAAAGGAATATCATACAAGAGTGACATGGAATTTTGAGAGGACAGTCTTATTGCCTAAAGTTTATTATCACAGCTGAGTCAGGGTCTGTTTGAAATTACTGGCTACAGTATCTATGCATTAAAGAACAATATTTACTGATGTAAATATTAATAGATGAATATAAGTCCCACTAAAATACCAGTACCAAGCTGAATTTTATTGCTACTATTCTGGCATTTTAATCCATAAGAGAGACAAACAACAGAAAAACTTTAAGCAACTAGCAGAAGGCCTCTACATATTTTTAAGGTTCTTAAAAGATACTTCAGTACATATAACAGGGATACCAGCCAGTAAGTAAAATGAATGAAAACTGTTATTTATAGAAATAATTTGTGACAGTTACATAAGAATATCCATTATCAGAACCAAAACATTTTCTTCCAGAATTTCATTTTCTAAGGGGCTAAGTCTAATTTCAGTTCAGTTTTATTGAAATTCAGTTTTCTGAATTTCAATAAAAGTCAAAGTACTATTTGAATTGTGTAAAATTGCGACAAATACTGCAAATAGTCAAAATGTTCAGAATGCAAATTTGCCCTTAACTTTTAATTCTGTAAAAATGCCACGTTCCTGAGCTGTGCCCCAGTTTTACGACCTTGGTTTTTATAATTTCTATGTCGGACTTTTAAAATACTTCTGAATTCTGCTTATGTCCCCAAAACACTATTCAAAATGTTATGAGACAAATGAAGAAACTTCTGAAAGTAAGTAAAGATATTTTCACTTATTTAGGCAAAAGCTTAGGTAAAAAGACAGGACAAAATGAAATCAAGAAAATCAAAGGAAAATGTCTATGGTTGTAGAAAAGGTGGCCCAGCTCCCTGAAATAAGTGAGGAAATGTGACACTCCCCAAATGCAGATAATGTGTAATTCTTTAAGGAAAACACGCAACAGCAAACAATATATCTAATGTAGTAACTAATAACAGATAGCAATGATGATGATTTGTTCTGAGCTTATTGTGTTAGGTCCTGGCTACGTGTTTGCAGTGTCTATCCAGGTAGGTCATACGAAGTCAGGCTACAGTCAGATTGACTGGATTTTCATCCTGATTCTACTGCTTTCTAGTTCTGTGACCTTGGTCAAGTTCTCTAACTTCTCTCAGCCCTTGTCCTCATCTGTGACATGAAGGATCTAATATGTTCCGTTCCCACAGGTTCTTACAAAGCTGGGCTGACCAGGGATGCCCAGTTGGGAGGCAGAAAAAACCGTGCTTCCTTAATCATTTTGGCAAAAACTTCTCTCTTTCACCCTTTAGAAGTAGCTGTCCTTTCTCACTTTGTATATGAAGAAGCAGACAAAGATACACAAGTCTGTCTCTGCAAAACTCATCCCGAATTTTCCATAATGCTGTTCTACAAAACACTATTCCTAAGACATAAACCAAGAAAAGGTTTTGTATGGTAATTTTAGTATGTGTTGAAAAAATACCCCATCCCACTATCCAGATTCACAGTGGACATTAACATTTTAAAGGCTCCGAAAAATCCTAAAATAACTTTTTACTGCGTAGTACTGCCCTGACCTTATTTGACCATGGAAGCCTCTTCTCAAGTGATTTGACAGGAACACTCTGGAAAATGCTGAATTATCCTTAAGAAACTAAAACCAAAACAAAACAATCCCCAGCTGAGATAACTTCAAAGTTCAATAAACCATATACGGTATTCCCAAATGGATAACAGCAATGGCTATGCCCCAGAAAAATAAAATTTCTCCAAATTATGAGATGTTAGCAACTAGTATTAAAATACCATTATCAGTATAGAGAATAGCAAAATAGGCAATAAAGCCAACAGAACACTAGGAACGGAATGAATAGTATCAGATCATCAACATCCTACAGGTTAAATGCATGTGCTTTATCTCCATGCCTCTACTTTTTTGTGACTAAATGCATCTCATAATCGGAGGGCCTCCGATAACCCAGGGATTAATAAAAGTCAAATATGGGGTAGAGGTCCCCCAAAAGGGAGATCCATCTGAACTAAAAGATCCTCTCAGTTAAAAAACACTAGAGAAGATACATCTTCTAAATTCTTGCTAACACTAAAACATTATCGTTGACAAAAGATTTGCTTCATTATATAAACGAAATGTAAACTAAAGAAAATAGAAGCCTACCTATTTATATTAAAGAAACGCCTTGGCCATATCACAGCCTTTCACATAGGGAGAAGCAGGCCATGTTCTTGAACTTGGCTGCTTAGGGTTCACTTTCAAATTCACTCCATGTTGGAGTAACCCTTCTAGTGTTTCTTTTAGTGGGGGGCAAACCACCACCAGAATCCTAGGAAGGATTATTCAGCCTCAGCCTATTACATAAATCATTTAATTGCTATCTGCAAAGGCAATTTTAACCGTTTTCATATTGAGTTTCCCTTTAAATGCTTAGCAGTAGGGAGAACTGAAAATTGAGTTTCTCAAGTGAAAATGAAACTAACAGGCCACAAGGGCTGCTCTTTGCCAATAACATCTAAGACTGCCAGCTCTAAAACGTCTTCACGCCATGCCAGGCAGCTACAGACACTGGGAATAGTCACCAAGGTTGTCCAGTGCCAGAATATTTTCAGTAAAGGATTAAGACTTAGGAATTTCCTCTGCACTGATGCCTGAATTTAATAGTCTATGACCTTAGCTATTTTTCATTAATGATATCGATTAATTTGATGCTCTCTCAAATTGGATGAAAATGAGATGCTAGGATGAAGATTTTAAAATGCAGGATTTGTGTTTCTATCAGTAAACCCCATCACCAGTCAACGTGGTGACATGTAATAAAGACTGTGGAACACAGCAAACAATGGCACATGGATGATGGTACAGTCTGAACTTTTACACAAACACGACATTTTTCTCATACCTGGAGTAGAATTTCCCTTGCTTGGCTCTCTGTTCATGCTGTAGCCTCATATTTTCTAGTTTCACTGGGCTTGGAATGAATCCGATTTCACAGCCTTCTTTAACCAATCGCCCTATCCACCAGTCATTGTTAAATTTCTAAACGCAAAACCAAATTTGTTAAGATCAGTACACAGAAGTTCGAATCGTCAAATTGTCTTTTTCCCTGTATTAACTACTTTCAGAGGAGAGAAATACTATGGAATTTACAATGAACTATATACCACAATTCAAGAAACCTTTAGGTTCACGGGATGAGCATGTAAAAGTGAAGTATTTTTGGTGAAGATGAAGAATTTGGTTAAGAATTAAGACTAGTCTGAATTCCATTGCAGCTGTTGCTGTCACTGTGAGTAGGTTAAACTTCCCTCCTTCAAAGATTAACTGCCATTTCTAACAGGAGGCCATTAGGAATTAGAGTGTCACAGGGGTCTTCCCCTTATACAACCTGATTCATTAGGAGTATTTTCGAGTAAGAGATAAATACTGAAATCTACCTGAACTGTTTTGTGTCAGAGCAAAATTCACCTTTGTATAGACAGGTTTATAACTAACCTGGTGCACTGTTCACAGGTGCTTTCTTTACTTCTGTTGATGTTGCTAATTTCTTTCTCGCAGACGAAATATTTACCCTAAATCTTTATATTGGGTTTGATTTCCCTCAACCGAATAGTATTTTTCAAGTTTGTTCTTGAACATTTCAAAGGAGAGTATCCATTGCCTTTTTTTTTTTTTTCTTCTCCTTTCATGGTAGAAAGATTCCTCTCCAAGCATCAGCCATGAGGAGGATGCCCTGGATTAACCCGACTTCCTGTCAGTCAAGCCAAATTCTGGACCGCCATCACTTCTAAAAACTTCCTCTATCCTTCCTTCCTTAGCCAGTATTTTGCATCTCTTTCTAAACGTTAATGAAATGGTAGGCTCTAAATTCTCTAGGCTCTTTTAATTGGCAGTCCCCACCTTCTTGGCTGACAGCTTTTTGTGCAGCAAGCACTTAAATTTACATATGCTTCCTAGAACACATCCTCCCCTAGGCTCCAACTGTAAATTCCTGCAGGTCTAAGAAACCTCATCATCGCACACGGAGAAAACGTCATGTAGGGAGGATTTCTGGCCTTTTAATACAGTGTGCTGCACAGCAGGCATTGGATAAATGTTGACTCACAATAAACCTTAATTAAGGGTGATTTTTTTCCAGTTAACAGACTTGAGTCATCGTTAACTGAAAGGTGGTGACTTGTGACATGGAGGAAAAAGGACTTTCTTGCTATCTGTTCCTTGCTTTCTTGGCTCCAACTCCTCCTATTTTCCCTTCCAGTGCAGAAATCTGTCATCGAAGGAGGATAAAGCCACCAGTGGTCTGAGTTGAGACACTGTCAGCAGAGAGGAGAGACCATGAATTCTAGATATTATTATTAAGCCCTCCCCAAATGGTTAAACTCGAAACGTGAGGGGAGAACCATACAAAGTCAGGGTTAAAAATTAAGATAAAAAGCACAGGTTAAACATAAAAAAAGATCATTTCCTCCAGTAGCTTCCGATTTCTGGGTCACAGAGCCCAGGGGAGCCTTGAAATTATTGCAAGAGGCCTGCGACTTCTTTCTTCTTTAAAAGGGTTATATTTATATTAGAAAAGGTTGAGAGGCACCGATTTCGTGTGCATGTTACACAACTACGGCTCTATGCAATGCTATTTCACAGCAATAAGGAATAAGAAACGATATTTCGAGGTTAAAAATCACGAGGACGGGAATTCAGATTATTTTCTTACTTCCTTAACATGCAGAAAATCTTTTGCTTCAAATGAGATGGCCATGCCTGGCACTGGGACATCATCTTCATGGGCTGCACTGTAGCTGACATTCGTCCGAACTGCAAATGCAACGGGCT
The DNA here is from genome assembly GCF_000151845.1 of Pteropus vampyrus. NCBI lineage: Eukaryota > Metazoa > Chordata > Mammalia > Chiroptera > Pteropodidae > Pteropus > Pteropus vampyrus. The sequence goes on along the minus strand of NW_011888877.1, from coordinate 1,458,478 downwards.
TTGTCTAAAGATGGAAAAGGAAGGGAGGAAAAAAACATAAGAAATGAAACAAGTGTCCTCTCCCTTTTCCCTTCAAATACAAACACACGTGGAAAAACTGTTGTAATCCTTGTTGTTTTTTCCACCTTGGTTCTCGATCACAAAACAGCTTATTAGTATTCAAAACACTAGGCTCTCAGCTACGTATCTCCCATTTCCTCATCTAGACAAAGGCCATTGTTCTCTTTGAAAGCACTACAAGGAAGGAAGGTGACGATGAACTACTGAAAAATGTGTTTACAACATGACAGTTTGTAGCAACTGGAAATCAGTAAACACACACAGGGATAAAATGACCAATTCTCGGGTTTTAATGAAAAGACTTAGTAAAGGCCGCCCCTACCCCAAACATCTACTTTAATTAATAATTAATGACATAATTTCAAAAGGTACAATGTTTTGGATGAAAAAAGAACCACAGAATATATCTTATTTCTGGCTGCCAGGAATTATGAAAGTTATGACCTTTTATTCTATTATTTTCTCCTTGAGTTCCCTCAGCCACTAAAGATGATAAAGTTAGCTATCTTTCATTATTTGGCGCTTTGCTAAATTACAGACAACTGTTTGTCTTCTAGCTATGTAATACTTGTTTATCCACAAACTGAAAAAAATAGGTAGGCTCAAGAACAGCAAAAAGAGATGTTGTTCTAACTGGCATTGTGTTTCTTTCACATTATGGCAAGTGAATTTCTTCTGAGCAGTTTATCTCTGTTTAACCAACTCTTCATCTGGACTTGTCAGGGAGGACAAGGAAGAATTGGAATAGAGAACCCATCTTCATTTCTAAATTTTCCAGGTCATCCATTCTACCCAACTGCTATCTGGGTTGAAGACTGAGCTAAGAGCGATGAAGTGACCCAGATCCATTCACAATATGCAGACCGGAAAAGAGGACCAAGTTCCGGAAATGGGCACGGTAGACATGAAATGGTCTTTAATATTCGAAATCCAATTCTTGCTATCCATTACGATTTTTAATGACATAAGAGGTGCTACTTCTTATATGGAAATATGAGCTTAAAAAAAGTTGCCTGTAGTCCTACCACTGAAACGAAGTCTTTAATAGCATAATGGTATTTCCATTTTTTCTGAAAAAATTTTAAATACATAGATTTTATTCCCATAACTGCAATCATAATAGATTTAATTTTATCCAGTTTTTAAAGTAATACAGCATTTTTCATGTGATATACTTTTTTAATCTACTATTTAAAAAAAATTACCAACATTCACCCTTTTTTGACATTTAAGTTTACAATTTTTTATCACTATAGTTAAGTATTCTGCTCTGAAAAATCATTGTTAAAAAGCCTCTTTCTATTTAGAATTCTTTCCTTGGGATAAATTCCCAGAGATAGTATGACTAAGCCATGAGTTAGCAAGACCTTTTAAAATTCTATTCCAAACTACTGTCCAAATGGGCTGCACTATTTTAAACTGCAACCATAAGTATATGATGGTGCCCTTTTCAATAATATGTAGTCTTAATCAGACTCAGTTTTACTGCTAGAAATAGGATTTTCCTGAGTAGATCCATCCATTATTCAGGAGAGTCTTGATCATAAAAATAGAGATATGAGATCTTTTTCTTTTAACGGTAGCATGAACTTTCATTTCCCTCAGGGTCCTTTATCCCTTGCTGGATACATGTGGCATGTATATTTTTCATCCTTGGAAGACATAAATTTTAAATGTACAACTCTACAGAGGTGC
>NW_011888877.1:1436344-1455808 GCF_000151845.1 Pteropus vampyrus | reverse complement strand
TGCTTCAAATGAGATGGCCATGCCTGGCACTGGGACATCATCTTCATGGGCTGCACTGTAGCTGACATTCGTCCGAACTGCAAATGCAACGGGCTTTGTCTAAAGATGGAAAAGGAAGGGAGGAAAAAAACATAAGAAATGAAACAAGTGTCCTCTCCCTTTTCCCTTCAAATACAAACACACGTGGAAAAACTGTTGTAATCCTTGTTGTTTTTTCCACCTTGGTTCTCAATCACAAAACAGCTTATTAGTATTCAAAACACTAGGCTCTCAGCTACGTATCTCCCATTTCCTCATCTAGACAAAGGCCATTGTTCTCTTTGAAAGCACTACAAGGAAGGAAGGTGACGATGAACTACTGAAAAATGTGTTTACAACATGACAGTTTGTAGCAACTGGAAATCAGTAAACACACACAGGGATAAAATGACCAATTCTCGGGTTTTAATGAAAAGACTTAGTAAAGGCCGCCCCTACCCCAAACATCTACTTTAATTAATAATTAATGACATAATTTCAAAAGGTACAATGTTTTGGATGAAAAAAGAACCACAGAATATATCTTATTTCTGGCTGCCAGGAATTATGAAAGTTATGACCTTTTATTCTATTATTTTCTCCTTGAGTTCCCTCAGCCACTAAAGATGATAAAGTTAGCTATCTTTCATTATTTGGCGCTTTGCTAAATTACAGACAACTGTTTGTCTTCTAGCTATGTAATACTTGTTTATCCACAAACTGAAAAAAATAGGTAGGCTCAAGAACAGCAAAAAGAGATGTTGTTCTAACTGGCATTGTGTTTCTTTCACATTATGGCAAGTGAATTTCTTCTGAGCAGTTTATCTCTGTTTAACCAACTCTTCATCTGGACTTGTCAGGGAGGACAAGGAAGAATTGGAATAGAGAACCCATCTTCATTTCTAAATTTTCCAGGTCATCCATTCTACCCAACTGCTATCTGGGTTGAAGACTGAGCTAAGAGCGATGAAGTGACCCAGATCCATTCACAATATGCAGACCGGAAAAGAGGACCAAGTTCCGGAAATGGGCACGGTAGACATGAAATGGTCTTTAATATTCGAAATCCAATTCTTGCTATCCATTACGATTTTTAATGACATAAGAGGTGCTACTTCTTATATGGAAATATGAGCTTAAAAAAAGTTGCCTGTAGTCCTACCACTGAAACGAAGTCTTTAATAGCATAATGGTATTTCCATTTTTTCTGAAAAAATTTTAAATACATAGATTTTATTCCCATAACTGCAATCATAATAGATTTAATTTTATCCAGTTTTTAAAGTAATACAGCATTTTTCATGTGATATACTTTTTTAATCTACTATTTAAAAAAAATTACCAACATTCACCCTTTTTTGACATTTAAGTTTACAATTTTTTATCACTATAGTTAAGTATTCTGCTCTGAAAAATCATTGTTAAAAAGCCTCTTTCTATTTAGAATTCTTTCCTTGGGATAAATTCCCAGAGATAGTATGACTAAGCCATGAGTTAGCAAGACCTTTTAAAATTCTATTCCAAACTACTGTCCAAATGGGCTGCACTATTTTAAACTGCAACCATAAGTATATGATGGTGCCCTTTTCAATAATATGTAGTCTTAATCAGACTCAGTTTTACTGCTAGAAATAGGATTTTCCTGAGTAGATCCATCCATTATTCAGGAGAGTCTTGATCATAAAAATAGAGATATGAGATCTTTTTCTTTTAACGGTAGCATGAACTTTCATTTCCCTCAGGGTCCTTTATCCCTTGCTGGATACATGTGGCATGTATATTTTTCATCCTTGGAAGACATAAATTTTAAATGTACAACTCTACAGAGGTGCCCATGGGAAAATCTCATGTCATTTATGCAAGTATCAACTTTTCAAACATTGGAGCAGCAGGAAGAGGGGACACTAAAAAAAAAAAGAAAGAAAGAAAAAGAAAAAGAAAAAAGGGGCAGGGAAAGTCAGCATATCATAACAGGAGCCATAGATATTAATTTTATGTTCCTAGATTAAGCCATCAGTTCACGGTGTGCCACCCTTATGGGCTCACCTCCTATAACCAAAGATGCTACCCTGAGCTGGGAGCTGTAAACGGAGTTGGCTTTATAGAGCACACACGTAGGAAAGAAGGACCACAAACCATGCCCCTCAATATCCTTACTTCAGAAACTGTATCTCTAAAATTAGAATCGGAGCATGGTCAAAGTGGAGGTGGGGAAAAGATGTAGCCAAGTAAGAAAGCTTATCAGCTTCACAGAAAGACCCCGGGATGCTAACCGAAGGGGCCAAATGACATCCTGAACTCACTTCTGCTCTACCTTGAGCAGTGCGTCCGTAACATGGGAGGGATTTCCCACATCAATTCTATTCACGTGGGTTCAAGGGCAGGGGATTTTGAATGGACCTGGATTTGAATCCTATTCTGCTGCTTAGTAGGTGAGTGGTCTGGGCAAATTCCTTACTCTCCCTGAGTATGTTTCCTCATAGCTAAAAGCACAACAATCTGGCAAGTTGTTATGAGATTACAGAAGATGCAGATCACAAGCCTGGGCTAGTGTCTGGTACAGAGAGGGAGCTCAGGAAATGGGCACCTACCATGTTCCAGAAATAAATGCTATACATACATACCTACATACATATATACATGTTTTCCATGGTCCATCATCAGCTAAGGTCCAGCACAAACAATTTCCCCTGTGATTCTCTACTGTAACCCTTCTCAAAACTAACTAGATTACCACGGTTTAATACCTGCCACATGACGCATGCTAAATATAACAAATATATTCAAGATGTTTTTCTCCATCGTGGACTCTTTCTCATTCCCTAGGATATGAGAACATGAAAAGGTTTTCCCATATGCATTTCATTCACAGTGTCCTATCTTTTTAATTATAGTGTCTTATCTCTTTAATTCTAATTTTCTTTGATGATCTTCAGATACGAAAGCTTTTTTTTCCCCCCTCTCTTCAACCAACTTGGAATCCGAAGGGAACCTCCTCTTAAGGAATCTTTTACTTTTTATCCCATGTAACCATGCTTTATCAAACGTGTCCTGCTTTAAGCTGACATCTGTGTTTCAGGCCTTCTCACAGTGTGTCCAGGGCCTCCCAGGACTTTTCCTTTCATCACTCAGGCCTGTCTCCTGGTTCCTACCCGGACACTCACTCTCAGTCTGGAAGCCTGCAAATTGTTTTGGGTTCTAGCATCACTTCTGTAATCAGGTCCTTCGGACATGGTTCACACATCTCAACTTCCCTCTCACATCCATCATAATGATTTGTGACTATAACCGATTCTTGGGGCTCTTATGTCATTTTTTTTTTCTCCCCATGGAAAAGCAAAGTCCTGGGAAGAATGAACAAACCAGAGCTCAGAAACCACGGTCCTACAGACGTCTCACGGGAACACCAGGACAGAGTGGACCGTGGTGACAGATTGAGCTCTAAGCCACCCTGGGACACAGAGGTATTCTGGGCCAGTACCTGCTGAGTACTGGTGAGCTCTGAGAAGTGGGATTGACCCAGGTCATAGGTTCCCCCCTGAAGATGACCTTTGCCCACCCTCCAACTCCAGGGCTTCCCAGGTTTGTCTGAATGCCTGGGTCATGCTCAGAGAGCGAGCAAGGTAGAAAGCATGTATAAAGGTGGCCTGTGGCCCTAGGTAGAACTCTTTCGGGACTGACGATCGTGGAAGGGTACTAAAACCCAAACCTAGATTTAGACTTCGCTTCAACCTACTCTGCAGAATCATTAGGATACTCTAAGTTGATTGAGATACTATCTGATCCTTAATTCCAGATGGCTTCCACCCCCTTAAGGTCAGGCCTGTGCCATAGCCTGCATCTGCTTTTGCTGTCTCTCTCCACCTGGATTCCTGGCTAACTTGTTTTGTGCTATGGAAGGCCGGGCACATTCTATTCTCCCAGTCTTGGTGTCTCACTCTCCTGTGCCAAGGAAAAAGGAACTTATGGGTTCCTCTGCCCTTTTCGGTGCCTCATATCCAGTATATGCTACAGAGCATAAGGGTGGTGGGTAAAACACTCGTGACTCCTCCGAGCTCCCTTTTTTTTTTTTTTTTTTTTGGCACATGGAATTACAAATTCGCCACACTTTAGCTTGTGGACTAAACCTAAAGAGGTTCTCAAAATAAATCAATAAGTACCAATTTGTAGAAAAGCGGCATCTCATTATCCAGGCAGTAATGCCAAAGTGCTTTAAAAACACTAAGACCGCATCATTTCTGAAGAGAATGAATAAGTCATACAAATATAAAGAAACTGTGTTTCTCCTCTTCCAGGTCCTTCTTCGTCTTGCACATGGCACAATTTATAAAAGCTTTAAATAATTTATAATTATGCGTAGATAGTTACCTTTAACAAAATTTCAACAACTCTTTTTCCCAGGCGAAGAAACTGAGGCACAAAAAAGTTCTCCTGGGTCATAAATAATGGCAGTGAGATTCAAATCCAACTATCTCCCTCTAAAGCCTGAGTTCTTTCTGCTGTACTAGACTGCCTTTCATCCCAAGAAGTATGCTGATGGCGATTTTAGAGCATTTAGATGTTTGTGTGAAACTTTAAATACCTGAAAGTTACATTTCACAAAATGCTCACTAACTAGTTGGTGCAGAAAAGGGTAAAAAATTAGGCCTGTGTCTGCCCTATAGCCTAATTTGTCCACCTCCCTTTTTATATAAAACACGAAACAGAGAAGAGTTTTATGTGTTAGAACCATGAGCATTCATTATAAACATCATGCATTTTTGTATCTTTGCACTTAAATCAACCTGTGGTCCAATCGGTCAATAACAATGTCAAATTACGATTTTTGTTTATCTGTATATGCTTTTCTTTCTCCACATCTCTTTTTTCGCCACATATAAAGCTATATTTCATGCAGAGAGAATCGAGATGTTACATGTCTTCCAAAAATGCCGCAAAGGACGCTACAGAAATCCAGTTACTATAGTTCTAAAAGTGTGAAGAAGTCACGGAAAGTTCCTTATAGAAAATGCTTCATGGACTACCTTTAAGGATTTTAACTAGCCTCAAAGTTACTTTGGGAGCATTCTAACTGTGCAAGTTTATTACTCTTGGAGAGATTACTCTTCTGAATCCCTCTCCTGTAGCAGCTGTTGCTGCAACGGCTCTTCGAAGTATCGCTAAGGTTCTTTGGCCTTGACTGGGATCGCTCAGGGAGTTTTACCCAGCTAAGAGCTCCTTAAGGAGGACTTCTTTTGATGGATGGCTGCACTTAGTTATCAGTACAGCGGACTGCTGCCGAAGAAACAAACCTCCTGGTTTCACCACCTCCCTCCAGCTCCACTACAGAGCATCCTAAAAACCCAGAAGGATGGCCCAGCAGCAAGCACTCAGCCCTCCCACTTTCCTCTGCCTAGATGTTTCTGCTCTGACTCACGCCCTGTAAGCCCCACCTTCATGTCCTTCACCTGCTGTCACATACGCTCTCCTCTGCTTAGAGAAAGATGGCTGGGTTCAACCATCAACAGACATGTATGGGAGCCAATCTGGCAGGTTCAGAAGAATATGTGTGGATAGTTCTGGGGCCATAGGTCTTGCTTCTCACAACCAAAGGATGCTCCATTAGCACTACAGAGGCCGTGCCTGTGGAAGTTACTAGGCTCCCGTCAGAGATATGTTTGAGTAATTTTTATTTTCTCGCAACCTTCTGAAAGCACTAGACCAAAGGCTATCAGAAAACAATTATCGTAAGGGGCTAATTAACTTAAAAACATCTCTTATAGCCAATAATTCCACTTCTGGGAATATAGCCAAAGGAAATGAAAGCACTATGTCAAAGAGATTATCTTGTAGCCCCCATGTTCATAGCAGCATTATTTATAGTAGCCAAGACATAGAAACAACGTGTAAGTGTCCATCAACAGATCAATGAATAAAGACTTTGTGGTCACAATGAAATATTATTCAGCCATAAAAAAGAAGAAAATCCTGCCACTTCTGACAACGTGGATGGACCTTGAGGGCATTATGCTAAGTGAGATGAGTCAGACAGAGAAAGACAAATACTGTATGATCTCACTTCTATGTGGAATCTCGAAAAACGAAACCAAACAAAAACTCTTTGGTCGTGAAGTAGAATAAAAGAGATTTTCACAAATTCATGGCACTATTTCTAGTTTTCTTTCTAAACAATGACTTAATGAATTAATAGTGAACCTAATCGTTTTAACGGATATAACAAAATGTTTACCCTCAGTTTATTAAAATGTGCTAGTGACAGAATAGCTATGGTTAAAAAGCAAAAAAAAAGAAAAAAAGCAAAATGAAATTCATTCAAGAATAAAATAAACTTCTGATCATGATTAATATAGGTACTTGAATTTTCATGCATTGATTTTTGCGTTTCTTAATTCAAAGACACGTTTTACTATGCTACATAGCAAAGCATGTTTTTCCATTTTCATTCTGAAACCATCAATAGCTAATAACAAAAAGAAAATCCTTAGTTTCTCTTAACATCTACAATGGATTTGTCTTACATATTAACTACTCCCAACTTACAATATTTGAAAAAGAGATTTAAAGAAAAACATGACCCAGATTCCTATTATAAGATGACTATGAAAAGAGAGCTTAAAAATCTAATCAGTTTTTTGATCCACTTTTTTGTGGTACAAAATTATTTCCTGTAAAACATGCTATACTCTTCTGTAATTTTAAATGAATTCCATGGGAGTATAGCCATTAAGTCTTACGTAGGAAATATCAAGGAAACCAAGAGATGGCCACATACTTTCAGGAATAAGATCACAGCTAGATGCTTTACTAATACTAATACCTACTAATACTTTAGTTTCCAGTTATCCTTCTCTGATTTTAACGTCTCAGCATAATTTTTCTAGTTTCGGTGATCATCAATAATCCTTCCAATATAAAATGAAAATTTTCAGCTTTATTTTATTCCTTATGTATAGGCAAAAGATTCTACAGTATGTTGTGAAAAATCTTGCTTTGAGTCTTGCCGGTCATTGAACTTTCAAAAAAAAAATCTTTGCTTAATTTATTCTAAACTACCAAGGGTAGTCTGAGAATTCTTTAGCAGCAAAACATAACAAACCATACTGATAAAAAGAATGTAACAACTGATTATGTATCCTGATAATTGAACATTTAATCAGACAGAATAAGCAGATAACCACAGATCTGTCACAAGATAAAATTTACACACTTGAGAAATCCAAATTTCTTCTCCGCAATTGAATCAATGAATATTTATTAAGTATATGCTTACTTTCTCAAGTTTCTGTCCTCACATAGCTTAACTTATATTCTAGTAGAGGAGATATAAGATAATTGATAACTTCAATTAATGAATAAAAGAAAACAAAGTTATATGAGTAGAGAGTAACCATGGCGGAGAGGATGAACATGCAACTATGAAAGCTTGTCAGGGCAAGCTTCTTTTGAGTTTTCAGTGACCCATCCATCCATCCACCCTTCTATCCATCACTTATGTGACAGGACAATTGGGATAGACCAGTAAATAAGATCCCCTGCCCTCTAGGAGCAAATATTCTCGAGGGGGAGATAGATTATGAAGTCTAGACTTCATAAACAAAGTATATAATGTTAGAAGGCAATAAAGGCTAGAGAAAAAGAAAAATCAAAACAGAGTAAGGAAAACCAGGGTTCAAGGTGAGGGGGCAGTATTAAACAGGAGTACAGGAAGCCTACGTCAAGAAGGTGACATCTGAACAAAAGCATGCAGGAGGTGAGGGAATGCAGAGGTGTGAACTCCAGCAGAGGGACTAGCCAGAGTTCCGGCCCTCGAGTGGGAGCCGGCCAGACATGTTGAGAGAAGATAAGGTCAGGACAGCTGAGTAGAGTGAATCAGGGAAAGAACAAAAACTGAGGTCAGGGCTCTCGAGTTGTGTGTGGCTTTGCAGGTCATAGTCAAGACTTTTGGCTTTTATTCTGTGAGATGTCACTGAAGGATGCTCAGCAGAGGAGTGATGCGGTCTGACATGTTAAAAGGACTACAGTAGCTTTTGAACTGAAAAGATGCTTTGGGCACTTTTGGGTGGAAACAGAAATCCACTGGAAACTATCGCAGTCATCCAGGTGGAGAGAGGACGGCGGGTAAATCAGAGTGGCAGCAGTGGACATAGTTAAAAACGGTCCAGTTCTGGACACACCTTCAAAACTGAGCCAACAGCATTTGCTGGTAGATTTGACATGGGTATGAAAGAGAGTCAGCGATGATGCCGAATGTTTTGGATCTGAGCAATTAGAATAATGGAATACCCATCGAGCGAGACGGAGAAGGTGACAGATGGCCAGGAGGCAAAAATTAGGAGTTTGTTTTGAACAACAAACTTATGTAAAATTTGTTTTGAACAACAAAATTATGTAAAATCTGAGATTGTCTAAAACATCCAAGTAGGGTTTGAAAGAGTGCTTAAGGTCTGCAAGTTTGGGAGAAAGATCTGAACTACAGATATAAGGTTGCAAATCGCGGGCATAGGGATGACATTTAAAGCCGTGAGTCTGGACGAGGTTGCCAAGGAAATGAACACACATGAGAACACTCCAGCTACAGAAGAGGCTTGGAAGGATCAACAGTGAGACAGAATGACTGCTCAGACTGCAGTTTTCAGGAAGGAAGTATTCCAAAGGACAGGAAGTGATCGACTCTGTCAGATAAAGGGAGGAAATGGAACACTGAGTCCAGACAGTTCTTTAAGGAATTTTGCTACATAGGAGAGAGAGAAATGGGGTACTAGATAGCAGGAAAAGTGGGTCAAGATTTTTTCTTTTAAAGTAAGAGAAATAACAACTTGTGTCTATGTTGATAGAATGAGGCAGTAGAGAGAAAAGGTGATGATAAATGATCAAGAGGTCAAAATTACCGGAGCAATGTCTCTGCTTAGACACAGGCGGCAGTGGGATCCGGTGCTCAAGGAGAGGACGTGGCCTCAGACACGTGGCCTAGGGATTTCGTTTCTGCCAACAGACAAGGAGATAACGTGCACAAGTGCAGATGCTGGCTGCTGAGGTGATGGAATGTCACTTTCTAATCGTTTCAGTTCCTCAGTGGAATAGGAAGATGGGAATAAAGACAGGAAAGAAGGTATTAGAGGTCGGAGATGGTAGGAGAGGATGCAATACAGTCATTTAAGAGAATAGGAGATTAAATGGACTGGGAAAGTGTGGTGGGACTGCCTGGCAGTATCAAAGACCCACTTGAGATTCAAGGTCATGAATTTATAGTAAGTTAGCCACACCGTGCTCAACTATAACAAGCACCATTACACGGGTAATAGACTTAAAAGCATAATCCTGCACCAAAATATTATGGCTTTAAAATTACCCTTTTCCATCTTGCTCTGAATTTTCTACTGCAGTTTCACAGAAGTGTATATTATAGTATGTGTACGTACATTCTATATATATTTGGAAACTTTTTTACACACTTCCTTGAATTGATCTCTTATACTAGGTTATAACCCTTTTCAGGTGAGTGATTATATTCTTATTTTTTTTATCCTAGCCTCCAAAAATTTACCATAGTGCTGCTTACACATTAATAACTGTTAAAGGACTCGATTAAGGGACTGATTACTTTCTGTTAGAAGGGTCAATTATGAGCTCTTTGTTCAGCTCTTACTCAGTGGAAGGTTCTGTCACCAGAGCTCCAGGGCCCGCAAAAACCGAATGGCTAAATCAATACGGAAGCGAGGTTGGTCTGATCAGGATTTTGTTTTGTGTAATTAATATGCATGTATGTAAGTGCAAGTATACATATTTATTAAATTTGAAATAGCTATATTAAGAATTGAGCAAAGGAGCACATGTTTAAAACAAAATTTGAGACCTTATCACCCTAAAAACCACTGAAGTGACTAACAATCACAATGTAAAATTAAAACTGTATATGGAGCAAAAATATATGGAATGTTTGTTTCCTCTTTCAATAAATGATTAAAAAGTACATAAGCTGTGCTCCCCATCCCCGTGACCATCTATCAAGTAGTAATTTGTACTTCTTTAATTCTTCACTCCATTCTCCCCCAATCCCCCGTCCCCTCTGTCCGTCACCAAATTGTCCTCTATATTTGAGCACAGCATAGGAAATGAGTCAGCATTAACACATTGGCTAGGTGGAAAACCAGAGGAGGAGTAATTAGGGGGATCATTTTATAAACTACATAAATGTCTAACCAATGTACTGCATACTTGAACTTAATTAAAAAAAAGTGCATAAGCTCTTGCAAAGGTGTTTTGGGAAGTGAATAACAGTAATCCTTAAAATACTGCACGCACTTTAAAAAGCTTAACTAAAATGAGAAATAAAAGTAACATTTATGAGCGCCGAGGTCGAGGTAGTGCTCAAAGGTGCAGAACCCACACGCAAGGTGCAACAAGATCAGACTAATACTGACATGTAGATCTATTCATCTATCCATCGAGAGATAAATACAGCACAACCCTTTCCTTTCTGCTTATCAGAGAATTGATCACTTCGGATCTGAGATCTTTGGGGATGTACAGGAGTAACCACCAGTCACCAAGGAAAGCAAACATTCATGGAGAAATTTATCCAATGAAAAATCCCATATGAAGAAGAGCAATGATAACCGTAATTTTGGTGAAGTCCACTCTCATCCAGAATTAGGAGAGCAGTCTCCTTCTACCAGAGGGCACTGCCTTCTCCCTTCCCTCTCGTCTCTCCCTAGAGCAGTATCTTCGAAAGTCATCTCAGCTCCTCCGGTGGAAAAAACCGATCCTGGGAGAAAGGGCTGGATTTTATGTATTCCAGGTTGTGAAATGGCTGTCTTCCTGCCTTAGCGGAAATGTGAATTTTCTTAAGAAGAAAATAACTGTTTATATTTTATTTCACTACTGATTAGTCTTACCAAGTGTGATAACAGAATTTCTCAAGTTATTTAGAGGCTGATGACATAATTTAGGAGCAAGGCATTTTTACTTTAGGCTTGAAAAAGAAAACCCCAAACCCAGATTTGTTTTTTCTTCGGTTGTTGACATGGTCTGAATGTTTGACTGAATGAGGTCATAAGGGCGCAGCCCTAATCCGATGGGATTGGTGTCCTTATAAGAGGAAGAAGAGACACCAGAGAATTCTCTCCCTGGGCACACACTGAAGAGCGAGCGTGTGAGGACGCAGCGAGAAGGGGACCATCTGCAAGCCAAGGAGAGGGGCCTCACTGGAAACCAACCCCGCCAGGTCAAAAATCTTTAGGAAAAGTGTGGAGTCCTGTGTGGCTGGGTTCAGAGATATTCACTGAGTCTTTTCTGCTTTGGGTTGGCTGCATTTTTTTGTGTAGTTGCTGCTTCTGACTTTTGTCTCTCTCTGCTTATCTGTTGTATTTCATCAGTGTAGCTGCCCCATTTCTCAGATAGTTGTCTCTAAAGGTTACCGTTTCTATTTTTTTTTTAAGTGCAAAAATTAAAAAACAAAACAAAACAAAAGCATGGTGAAAATAGGACCATCTCAGCAGGGACCAGGTGCATCATTCTTCAAAGGGCCTTAATCAATGAAATGTGGCCCAGAAACATCCAGAACCTCAGATACCACTGGTTTTACACGTCGCCATTGAAGTTCTGCTCAATAATTTCATTCCACATCAAGTACAGGAATGAAGGAATTCAGAGGAACTGATCGTGATATCCCTTCCACACGACTGCTTTGCATTTAAACTGTTAGAAAAGTGTCTATTCTGTACTCATTTAGAAAATTATACACTACAAAGAATTTCCAGAGCAGAGTTCTAACCAAACACAACTTAAGCCTTTACAAAGTACAGCCTGACAAACACGGGGAGACACGTTATATTTTGTTTTAATTCCATAATCTTCCCTTTCTTCTCTACTCCAACAGCTGTGGTTTTAGCGAAGTCCACACAGTTCTAGTGAACAAAAGTTATGCACGCTTGTGTGTGTCTATCCTGTTATTGTTTATTTCACACTGAGTGCTTTGTTTTTCTTAAGCAGAAAAAAAAAAAGGAACAAAGCACCTCCAGGATCAAAACCAAATGTTTAGGCAGGGAATTAATTAGTGCAGAGACCTGGAGGCGGCAAGAGTAACACGAGACCTTTCTGATTGTTCACTCTCTAGAAATTTGTAAAGCCTTTGTGGCTACCCTTGCTTCAGTGTTGCATGACTTTGTAACTGACTGCCACTGTGCTTGAGACGGCAGAACAGGGTCCAAAGGAGCAGACGCTCAAGGAAGGCAGAAATCAGCTCAATGTAAGAAAATTTTCCTAATAATGACAAATGCTGACTACTGACTGGGTTGTATTTTTAGATGCAAAGTTATCATTTGAACATCCACAATTAAACACCGTTCATAATTTGTATGAAGATAAACTGAGGCGTATTCAAATGTTCGAGATTTTACCTGGGCCAACATCGACTCAAATCAGGCAGTGCCAAAACAAAGTAGTTAGGAGTCCTCCGCCAATAGGAAGTAGGGGAAGAGCTTTTATAGAGAAGATGCAGAGGCACAGCAAGGACATTATCTGATTGGCTACAGCTTAAGCGGTTTTCTTATTTGGGAAAGACGAGCTGGCTATTTGTGATTGGTTGCTTTTACAATTTGTTTTCTGAGATATGACTCTGACTGAAGTTTTGGTGTACTTAGGTAGGTTATCAAGGTATTACAGCCACCTCTGTCTGATGGCCTCCTTGTGTAATTACTTGAACGCTTTTAATTACTCTAAAGGTAGTTACTAAAGCAATCTCAAATATCTGCTCAAGACATCTTCAGTTAAGTCAGGGGATATTTCCAACTTCCCTATGGCCTTCTGTGAGTCAAGGTTTTAGAAAAAGTAATTGGGTGTGAATGTAAGAAGTAATCAGCTTGACCTAGGCATATCTGTGGCAATTAAAAGATATGACAGCCTGGGAAACACTTATTTTTCCAAATACTATTAGACTGTAATAATTAATACTTGCCTTGATTTACTGAGTTGTTACTACATAGAAGTCACTGTACTTAAACGTATCTGATTTAATCTCCACAAAAACCCTATGGTCAGGTGTCTAGTAAGTGAGGAGCTGGGATTCAAACACAGGTCTCTTGTCACTACAAAAGCACATGTCTCTTATAGCCACTGTACTGTCACCAGGAAAAATCACAGCCTCTTTTTCAATACTTTCATTGTTATTTATTTCTACTCATTCTCTCATTTTTCTAAAATTCCTAGAACATGTCATCATATCCCATGGAAATACTATGAAGTTTACTTATTTCATAACTTCTCGTAAAGTTTTACTCATTCATATTTATAACTCTTCAACTATTTTTAAATTCAGTGTTCTTTCATTATAGCTTTTATATTTGTTCTTTCTATATTTCCCAGTTGAAATTCTTACAAGAAATATATACTCAACCGAATTTTCCCTTTAAAAAATTTAACTACAAAAGTAAAAAAAAAATTAAAAATGTAGTAAACCAACGGAAGGGAATGTCATCTATAAGTGCACTGTCTAACACTTTAGAGACTATACATATACTTTTTAAGAAGTAAAAATATCATAATAAACATAAAATTTTGTAACAATTTATTTCATTTAAAAAGCTGTTGTCTTTCCAAGTAATTTTTAATAGCTGTACATATTGCTATCCATTGAATAAGTAATACATCTTATTTAACCCATTAGATGACCTCTCAGTTTCCCAGAAGGCAGAAGCCGAGGAAAGTGTTTATACGGGAGTGTAACACCAGGAAACAGGTGAGGGACGAGAGAAACGCAAAAAGGAGAGAGAAGGAAACAGCAGGAGGACCCATAACTGACTTGGCGGCCACCGGGTCTGACTGACTGTTAATTCTCCTGAACTATCCTCTGAGAAGCCACGTAAACCGTGACTCAAGAAAGTCCATCAGGAGGAGGGCGTTATCTAACCACTTCAATCACCCACTGGTCCAAGGTGTGCCCCACTGGGTGTGACTCGCCTATGCTTCCAGGTACTCGACATGATAGACAGTATCCACTGGGACACCTCTCGGTCAACAGGGAAGACCTGAGTGGGGAGTGAACACAAGGTGGGGTGCAGAGAGAGGCTGGATAGAGGGACTGCCACAGAGATAGGTGGAACGAGAGGCAGGTGAGGATGCTATTACGAAGTACCATAAACTGGGGGGGCTTATCAACAACAGAAATTTATTTCTCACTGTACTTGGAGCTGGAAGTCTGGGATCGGGGTGCTAGCATGGTCGGGTTCTGGTGAGAGCCCACTTCCGCTGGCAGACTCGTGTTATACCTCGTGCTGTGTCTTCATGTGGTGGGAGAGAGCTGGGGAGGGCTCTTTGGGGCCCCTTTTATAAAAAAGGCCCTAATCTAATTCAAAAGGGCTCTACCCTCACGACCTAATCACTCTCAAAGGCTCATCACAATGTGGGGTTAGGATTTCAACATGTGAATTCTTGGGGAACACAGACATTCAGTCCACCGTACACACCTAAGACATTTTATCCTCATTTATCTCCTTAGATAAGTTCTTAGATCAAAAAGTGTTTATGTCTGAAAAGATTTGATATGTATTACCAAACTTCCCTCTTGAAAGATGTGCTGATTCTCTTGCCCACTGACGGGATAAAGTCATCTATTTTCTCTTAGCCCTGAGAACAGACCCTAAGCTCTAGTAGTCCAGACGATAGGCTGGAGACACAAAAGTTCTGAATTCTGTTTTCTGAAGTTGAACTACTTACACTTGGTCGAATTAGCAGAGTAATCAAATAATTTCCTCTTTAATTTATTAAGAATTGAGTTCCTCAATGTGCATAATTTTCTCTTCACGGCAAACAGAACAGGGTCAACAAGAAAGAGATGTTTTTTGCTCTGTGAGGCTGATGATATCCTAGCAGGGGAGGAACGTCGAAATAATATTATTCATTGCACTTGTGATAAGTTTTACAAAGGAGATGCATTTTATGTGATGGGAATTATAGTTAGCACTTCAACAGAGAAACTTGCCTTATTCTAGAGCAGGGGTCCCCAACCCCCCGGCTGTGGTCCGGTACCAGTCCATGGCCTGTGAGGAAACAGGATGCACAACAGGAGGTGAGTGATGGGCACGAGCGAAGCTTCGTCTGTATTTGTCGCGCTCCCCAGCGCGAGCATCACCGCCTCAGCTCCACCTCAGATCATCAGGCTTTAGATTCTCATAGGTGCACCGGTCCCTGGTGCCAAAAAGGTTGGGGACCGCCACTTTAGAGGATCAAGGAGAACCAGCCTTTTGTATTGGTAACCAAAAGAGAAAAAAATCCCACATCTAATATTTAAAAAACAAAAAATGAATTGTGATGTCCAAATAATGAGTACTTTTTTTAAATTAAGCATATATAAACATATCCAAGTTATTGTTGGCTTCTTCAAGAAGATATTCTTCAAAAAAAAAAGTACCTTTATTCCAAGGTTGCTTCCACTGTTTGAAGCTTATTTAAAATTCATTTTTTGAAAGTGTCGACAAAATCAAAAGTATAATATTTTGCATGTCCTTAATATTGACAGCTTATTTTCCTTTGAGGACAAGTTAGTTTTTCTCAAATATCCCCAAGTCATTCAAAGCCAAGTTTAATAGATAATGATCAACCTGGGAGACAAACTTTTAAAATTACAAACACTGCTCGACTCCAAAAGTAATAAGCTGTCTTCTTTGTGTACTTCATGTGTTGCCTCAGAGGACAGCCCTAAGGATTTGTCGACACCTTATGAGAGAACGTCAGTCCCTACCATGGGTCCCTGCAGTTTTTAAAAATTCTTTATGGTTCTCATAAGCTGTCTTCTTGGAATTTTCTTTAAGAACTCCAGGATGCTTGCAGAAATTTCTCACTACAGGTCTGTCAAGAGGTGGAATCACAGACTCTTTGGTTGTTTGTGTTTACTCTTGGCAGAGGAAAAAAAAAAAAGGCAGGGAAAAAGATTCAGGAAAAAATACAATTCAGTCATCGTACAACTGAGGCCTGGGTATGTCGACCTTGGCCATGAATGAGCTGTGTGACTCAGGGCAGGTAAAACATTCTACGCCCAGTTCCCACGTCTTAAAGAGGGTTTTGTGAATCTGAAGCGAGGAACATACACAGCTCTCAGCATGGTGCCTGGTACAGGGACACACACAAAAAATGGTAACTGTCAAAATACGAATTGTCAGAGGATTGTTCCTAACCAATCTTGAGTTCTGCTTGTCTAGTGCTAGTGGATAAATAGCAAGACTTGCTTATTTGGGGAGGAGTATTGGGGAAATATTAATCAGGTGCCTCTTGATCCAAAGATCAAAAATTACACCCCTACTTGGAGAGTGTGGCCCTAGACCGAGCATGCACCCCAACATTTAGTAGGTCCCATCAGGCTAATGAAGCCAACGTTGAATTTAATAATTTTGAAAGACAAGCTGGATGCTTCCCTCTGCCCCACAGCTGCGAGCTCACTCAGCCAGGCCTTCTTTCCCAGGGCTATGAGCTGGTAGCGAGTAAGTGCACAGATGAGGAAGACACTCAGTGAGCTGGCATCCTCACCTTCATACAGCCAACGGTTCCCACCGAGTGACTCATGGCACCTTAGTCCTTGAGCCTGACTAAGCACCTGGCTTGCTGCCAGAGTGAGTGCGGAGCCAGAGTCCTCAGTCCCTGAACGTCACCCTGCCTCCCTGTCCCTTGTTTCCTCATATATGAGATAACGGGTCGGCCAGTGCCCTTTGGGTCTACCATGGTATGACGCTGCCAGCCGCGGCATTGTTCAGATGGGCAATGGTCCCTACCCCACTGCCAGAGCTCCTGCCTACCAAAAAGTCTCATTAATTTTTTTTTAACAGGCCCTTTTTCTATGTGAGACATTTCAGTGAGATGTCTTGAAACGTAATGTTTCATCATCTTGACAATTAAGAGCTATAAGAGCTCTCAGTGAGCGAATCCAACCACGTCATATGAAAAATGAAAAGATGAAGCCCAGCAATTTTGGGTCTTGCTCAAGGTCACAGATAGTAGCGTGGCAGCGAGCTGCATCCGGGGCTCCGTGCTACTTGTCCAATTTTACCCTGGCCCTGGTTCGGATACGTGGAAAACACGATTGAAACCTTAGGACATTATTTTATAACTTTACATGGTAGTTTTTGATTTCTATTTTACAGCCAGAAAAAAAAAAATTAAGTATTTTTAAGAAGCAAGAACAACTGAAAAGTCAATCTCCTTCCCCACTTCGGCTATTTAAAGCAAGTTAACGTTAAATCTCTGGGTGACTTGTGTAACTGACAAGAGAAGGCACATATTTCTGGCATCACATCCTCACACACCCGGGCACCAGATGAGAATTGACTGATGGCTTCACACACTAATAAGCCCAGAGTCTGTTCCGAGGAAAATGCTTTGCATGCGTCATTAAGGCTATTTAGGGCTTGCTATCTTGAATTGAATGTAAACTAGCACTGGTGAGTCTGAATTTAAATGTGATTTCATTAAGGGAAGGGGAAAGCATAACATATGACTGTCAGGGCTTGGGAAGAGCCTATATTAAAAAAAAAAAAAAAGATGGTGTTAAATCTATAGACATATTATTTTTATAAGTTCTTCGAATAACAACTTGAATATTGCTTTTATACTTATTAACTTAAATTGAAATACTGCTCCTCAAAGCATGCATTTATTTCCATTGCAGATGTATCATACCACACTATACTAAATAGTATACCTGTGTTATTGCTAAAAAATGATGCTGGGTCCCACCTGAAAAGCACTGCCCTGAATTGCCAGTGGGTGTCGCCAAAGCATGTTTTTTTTTCTCGTGACCTTTAAAAGTACCATTGTTGACTCATGTTAAGTCTTCCACAGAACGGCAACGCTGGACCACTTTAACACCTCCCCGGGTTCAGGAATCAGAACCTACACTTAAAGAGAGAACGTATTCTACAGCAGTGATGCTCAAACTACGTTTCACATCAGCTTCAGCTGCTGGGGGCTGGGCTTGTTAAAAATGCAAGCGATAAGTCTCACTCCAAAGCTGAAAAACTCCATTGTTGACAAAGCTAAACAGAATATTCAGAGCTTGAGGACAAAACTTTCTGGAAGTTTGCCTAAAAGGCCACTAGTTTCCTAAAAATTGAACTGAAAAGAGTAAACAAAGGTGATTAAGGGAGATGTAGCTGTGTCAGAAGCAATTTCAAACCAGACCTGATTTAAACCAAGGTCACTAAAGCTCTTCTATCGGCTCACCACACTCCACTCGTTGTGGTGACATTTGGTTGAGGTGGCTTCCATCATAGAACCAAGGTCGGCAGGCAGAGCTGAAGAGTTGAGTATCAAAGAAATTGAGACTCCTTATTCAAAAATAATTCAGCTGGTTAATCATAGGTTTTAAGAAGATGGAAAAGAAAGAGAAGCTGGGAAGGTACGATCCACTAAACACAGAGGAGCTGAAACCCCTAAGGTGCCTCTGAGATCAAAGAACAGATGTAGTAGGAATGATGGTTGTGAAGGAACCACAGAGAGAGAGAACCATAGTTAAAAAGGGAGACACTGGGGTTTCACATTTCTGGGGTGAGACATATCTGTTACGTTATAGGGAGGTTCTCTAAAGCGGTTAAGCAGAAACCAAATGCGCGGTGATGTTATGATACTGGACAGTTGGTGCATGATGGTTGTCTAGGGACTTACAATTTAGAAGACATCTTTACAGATATTTCCTGATTTACTACACACATCTCTCTACCCAGCCACTTTTTCTTTACCTCAATTTATAAATTGAAAATTTCAAGATCCCTTCTGAGTCAGGATGTCCAATCCTTTCGATAGGTACGTATTATTACCCCCACTTTGCATAGGAAGAAAATCAGACGGAGGTCCCAAACCATGTGGCCATACGTTGTAGAGATTGGACTCTAACCCCTAATTCCGACTCCACTGCCCCATAATTTCTGCTCCAGTTTCAGGCCTCAGCTAACTAGTGTTCCAGAGGAAATGGAAGATCTGAAGGCTTTTACACTAAGTGCAGTTTAATAAAGCCGAGCAGCAGTATGATAATGTCTTCATATCTTGAGAAAAATACTAACAAGAATGAATTATTAAGATGTCAAAGTAAATATTTTAATAACAGTTTGTGAGGGGAAAAAAAGTTATTTTTTATCACGTGCAACCAATTCCTTAATTTTAAGGCCTTCCAGAATTATTCATTTTACAAATTTCCAATCCTTTACTTCTAACACCTTGCATGTGGCCATGCTATGTGTGTAGGACTGAAGTGGTGTCCGCCAAACCATTAAAGTTCCTATCTGCAACCAGGAGAACAGACACTTGCATGCTTGGCTCCTATGCTCACACCCTTCCCCCTTACATGTCTGTCTCCTTGACCAGACTGAGTTCCTGTAAGGATAGATGGTGTTTCCTTTATCTTATATTCTGCCACCACCACTGCCACCATCCCTCTCTGCACCCGGCATGAAACAAAGATTTCAA
>NW_011888877.1:1430808-1432796 GCF_000151845.1 Pteropus vampyrus | reverse complement strand
CTTTCTCCACTCATGCAAGAAACACTTTTGAGGGGGACACTAACAATATTCGAGGTGCCATATTAGGCAGGAGGGATTCAAAGATGGACAAGACAAAGCCTTCAGTCTCCAAAACTCAGAATCTCATTGGGGAGACAGACATGTAAACAACTGCAATGATCACAGATACTTTAATATAATTAAGAACAAAGAACAGCAAAAGTGTGAGCCTCGTAAATTGGGGTTGATCCACTCTGCCTGTGGAGGTTTTTAGGAGGGGAGCCGAGTTTAACAGGAAAGCTCCGCAAGGCGAAGCCATTTGAGTTGGGGTGGGAAGTCACATAAACTGGGCTACCAGGTTTCTGCGGCTGCTGCTGGATGCACGGCAGTAAATTATCCTCTGGTCCCTCTTACTGCAGCCCATTCTATTCTCCCCGCTCCCCCCGCCATGAAATCCTGCAGCACTTAGCGTCTGTGCTAATCAGTTAACACCAGATATCTATCCCTGCATCTCTCATGCAGGCCTCGTCTCATTAGACTGGAAACTCACCAAGCTGTAGGCTTGTCCAGGTAAGAACTACCTCTGCTTCTTAACTGTTTTCCCAGGGTCCGGTATTCTGAGCACCCAGTAACTGGTCTTTGACCTCACAGTGCAACTTGACACACTCCCTGAGAATATGAATGGTCAAGTGTGAAGCATCTAAACACTGACGTCTGAACACTGGTGCTGTCCACAATCAGTAAATGTTTGGGGTTTGTGAAGAAAGGAGATCGCGGTGTGAATTTTTCAACTGAACAAATTCAGAATTATTTTAGACTCTTCAAAAAATAAGAATGCCTTTCTATTTCATTCTATCCCATTTAAACATTATTTCAAGAACATTTGGACATTACTTAAATTTCATATTTTGTTTAGACTTGTTTTAATCTGGGGTCTAGTTTAGTAGTACAAATTTCTCATAGTTGTTGTTCTAGAATTTGTCTAACCATCGGTGAGCCAAAATTTTTAGATGAAGATTGTGAAGTCCCAAGTGAGCGAGAGTCTCTTATTCCTTCTGCAATTGCTAATATTCATAATGGATGATCAAATTAAGTGGCTAAAAAGATGTTTAATTTTTTTCCTTCTGCTAAAATACCAGGATGGAACCTTATACATAGGACTTTCGTACAATTCAAAAATCAACAGCCATATCACAGAATCGGCAAAGAGGAGGCCATGTGCTGGTTCTCGCAGAAGTATGATGGGATCGTCCTGGCAAATAAATTCCCGTTTCTATCTAAAAGGCCAATAAAATGTTTTCAGGGAAATGTACATTACTGTGTGTGTTCTGTGAAAGGAGCCTGGCCATGTTCAAGTCCTTGGACCTCAAGCCACTTAAAGCTTTGATGGGAACAGCTGATAACAACCCTGTCTTCCTTGGATTGGAGGCCAGCGTTCCCTGGCAGATCCAAGCCCGAGCTTTGTAGCAATGCCTGTGCTCGCCACACCCTTGTCAACAGGGTGTGGTGCAGGTGTCAAGTGGAAACTGATTTTAGAGGGGAGAGCATGATTCGGGCTGGGACTTGAATTTAGAGCCTTGATGAAAGGTGGGGTGCAGTGCTCCCATGTTGCAGGAGGCTCCCTTTTATTCAGTGATTCTGTTCTTCACTAGAGATTTCTACCAGCACTGACGTCTGGTCACAGGCTTTGGTGTGATGCTTGGGATTAAATCTGGGGTTAACTGTTAAAAAAATAAATCAACAGCCATAGTCGGAAAACCAAGATCACTAGAAGTATAGACAAAATAGACCAAAGGAAAAAAAAAAAAAGACTCCAGTTATAATGTCTAGATGTTAAAATTCTACTTTGATGGCTGAAAGGTTTTGTTGGCTGTTTCTGGAGTCTTGGCTTTGTGCACCACAACTCAAATGTCCGATAAGCCATCCCCAGGGTGGGGAGGTGTGACTGTATTTGTTTGTCAAGTGTTGCCACTCTCCTACTAGGTCAAGATAACTGAAGTTATTAAGTG
>NW_011888877.1:1419732-1430004 GCF_000151845.1 Pteropus vampyrus | reverse complement strand
TGAGATGACGAAGCCTGAGAGAGGACTATGTTGGCTGGTAGAGGTGGGCGATCAAGTGCTTTGATTTGGAAAAGTTTTAGGTCTGTGTAAACATGTGAGTGGGGATGCTATATAGGCAGCTGTGAATATAAATTGAAACTCACAGTAGAGAGTAGAGAGGAATAATCGATGAGAGGCAAATCCTGAGTGCTGAAGAATCCTCGCTTTGAGAGGTTGAGTAGAGAGGGAGGAGCCTGCCGTTCCCTCACAGACACACCAAAAAGTAAGAAAAAGAAAACTGGCAAGCGATGGCCAAGAGCACAGTGTCGCAGAAGCCAACAGCAGATGACATTTCAAGTTGGAGATCAACTATTCTCAATGCTGCTGACAGCTCTAGTAAGATAGGACAAACCTTACAACTTATTTGGCAGCACAGAGACTGTCGACCTCGCTCGGAGCCATTTGTTCTAGTTGCTGGAGCTGTGGGGATAGAGTCTGGATTGGAGAGGGGTGAAGGGTGAGGAAGGTTAAGTGCAGACCACTCGTTTGAGAAAGTCTGGCCAAGAAGGGGAGTGGAGATATGAAGTTGTAGCCGGAGGATCTGGGACATAGGGTTTTTAGACTTTTAGGATGGGCACCTCCGCAGTATGGCATGCCCATGGAATGATCCAGTAGAGAGAAAAAGACTCGATGCTGCAGGAAAGAGAAGATGACTAAAGGCCAGAGGTCCTTGGGAGGTGGGAAGGAGAACAAGAGGATTCTGACAGCAAGAGAGATGCTTCTTCCGTTCTAACAAGAGGGAAGGAGGAAACGTGGACCACAGATGAAGACGCTGGTGGGGGCAAGATGAGAGAGCATTGCCCACTTTGGTTTTCTCAGTGAATTACTAAGCGAGGTCAATAAACTAAACAAGTGAAAAATATTTAAAAAACGAAAAGTGAAAGAAGTAGTTCGAGGAGAGAGGAGAAGGTAGGGAAATCAAGTTGAATTATGTGAAAGTGAACACTGTCTCTGCTCGCTCAATAAATCACTCTTATTTGATGTACTATGGGCAGTGTGAGAACTATTTCTATTTTTTCCTCATTGTCATAAATTTTTACTGTGAATCTTCTGTAGCAGGGTCCCTGGACATTTTGCACGGTTCTGGAGAAAAACTGTTCAATCAAGGCTGCTGGGAATTTCATGTTAGTTTCTATGGGCGAGCGGTGGGGGGCGGGGGGCGGACAACCAAGATGGAGTACTGATTCCCCAGAAGTGAATGAGTTCTTGACTGTGAAGGTGGAGAAGAGTCTCTTTCTGGAATAAGTGACATCCAAGATGGGGAAAAAAAAAAAAAAATGAAATCTCAGCCATCTCTCCAGAGCTCCAGAAAGATTTCAGTACTCGGAGGCAGCTATGCCTTATGGGATACTGGATGAACTCCTTCCTGGGATGACACAGTCCAGATGGTGGGGCGGGGGGCACTGGCATTTCCCAACCATCTGAAGAGCTTCAGCCTTGGATAGACAATGGCCAAGTTCAATGGACCAAAAAATAGAGATTTTAATCACAATACTTAAAACAGAAGACAGAGAGTCTGAAAATAAAAATTTATCTAAATAAAATCAAGGAGAAAATCATGGGTACTGGATTCGTAAAAAACGAGATAGGGGGAATGTTATCAAGCCAGAAAGTCAAACCTAGAAAAAGGTCATTCCAGAGAGGAAGATGTCTGTAGCAAACAGAATCATTCTGGACAAAGGTCAGAAGATGTGGCTGAACAATCCCCAGCCCCCTGAAGATAGTGGTCTACAGAAATGAGGGTAACCGGAGAAGAAGGGACACTAATACAGAGAAGTAGAACAATGAGGTGGTTCCTTTTTTAGGAGAGAGCCTCGAACTCATTGTGCAATCTGCTACAATGAAAAGTCTCCCTGGAACCATGACTGAACTCAACGTCCACACTTGTACACACCAGAAATCCTGCAGAGAAAAAGATAAATGATTGGAAATGTTCCTACAGATGTAAGCAATCAGTAATACTTAAACTTCAGAGCTGTGACTGCATAAACCCTGTAAAGTGATGAACCTAGGAAAGCTTTTCCTTAAGACTAATCTCCACCCAACCTCTAAGAGCTCGCCGTTGAGAGAAAGACTGTAAATGTGGAGGCAGAAGTCCGGGATTTGGTGCTAGAAGAACCTACATCCGGTTCTTCCCAACCTGCTTTATGTGAATCCATCGAGAGCCACAAACAGGGAGGTAAAAGGCGAATTAAAACAGCACTCCTCATTTCTCCTATGCCCTTCTTTTATGCATTATAGATTTCCATTATTTCATTTGTCATTAAAGACATATACATGTATGTGTGTATACGTGTGTGTACGTGTATATGGGTACGTGTGTATGTATGTATGTGTGTATACGTGTGTGTACGTGTATATGGGTACGTGTGTATGTGTGTGTGTGTGTATATATATACATACACATATATATGTGTGTATATATATATATTATACATATACACACACAAACATAAAATAAGATTTTCTTAAAAGAAACCCTAAATATGTTAATACTCTACTTTTACAAAATAAGAACTGCATGACTTATAGACGGTGTCTAGAATATTATGGGTATTTTAAATTAGCAATAATAACACAGATAATAACATAAAAGGAGGAACAGATTATTTGCTATGTTTGACAAATGTCATTCTAGCATCAGTCATACCATGAAACATCACTCAAGTAAAGAATTTTAGCTCCTGACTGGCAGCACCATTGTACGGGTCTCTGAGGCCTGAAGAATTTGGCATGCCACAGCACAGAGGTGATCTGTATGTTGGGGCTGCCCCCATGGAAAGCTAATAGAATGGTCATAGCTCAGAAAAGTACACATCCAGTTGGGTGGTCTGGGCCACCTCCTTCCTCCAAAACTGTTCCAGAGGACAGTGACATTTCTGCAGAAGAAATACAGCAATGGTAGCAGGGAGGGGCAAATGACAATTGGCCCAATGTTTCTGGTGCCACCAGTACCTGACATCTGAGTATGCACAGTAAGGTGTGAATTTGAGGCAGCAATAAGACTTCCTTTCACAAAAGCCCAACTACAGATTTTTTTTAAAATGTCACATAAAAATTCTATAGAGTCCATCTTCAATGCCGAGTTACCATCAAGAACAAAATTGTTTTAAAAGCTTAATAAAAGTTCACCTTCTTAATTTTTTTTCATGCTAGCATGCAGAGATCTTGAATTAGTTGGCCATTAAAGTTAGGATGATATTAAAAAATGAAAAAAAAAATCTCAATTTTAACGATATTATTTATGTCTTTTGTGGTGTTTTTGGTCTTATGTGGGATATTCTTAAAATTCTGTTTATTAAATTTATTTTAAAGCATGAAGTCTATGGAAAACTTTCCAAATGATGTGTTATGATTATTTACTTGTTTACATGCAATATTTAATGAGTACCACTGTGTGCAATGAACAAAACAGATACAATCCCTATCTTCATGGAGTTTACAGAACATTTTAGCATCAATGTAAGTAGACATTCACTACACACAAATCAATAGTGAAATGTGAAAGTGAATTAGGATAAAGTTTTCACATATTTTCTAGACTTACACATATTTGATTTGCCAATTTTTTCTTTGTTTCCCAACTAGGAGCTCAAATTTTTATCTGGAATTTCTACTGCATAGGAGAAAATGAATCCACCTGTGACTGAACACCTTAAGAGACTTTGTTTATTTTCAAACTTAAATGTCTGCACAGCACAAAATCCTTGTATACATTTAAAGGGAATGTTTCACAAAAGCCAATAATGTAACAGAATTGTTAAAATGTGTCCCCTCTGCTCATTAAAATATTTCAAAAATAATTTGCTAACTAAGTAAAATGTATTTGTAGTTTGAGATCAGTAATTACCTAAAACAATTATCTATGTCGAGAACAAATACATTCTACTAAATAAGTTGGTTTTTATATTTAGTTCTCGAAACATTTCTTCCCTAATTTTTTTTTTTCTCTAGAAAGGAGCTGCTGAAAAAGATCACCACTCTGCCAAGGGGAGCTGGTACGTATTTAAATTGAAAACTACTACCACCCAGCAGCATTAAAAAATGAGGCATGACATTACGTAGGAGGAACTCAATTTATGCCATACAGTGTAAGGTAATAGCATAAGTTTTCTGAATACAATTAATAGTTTACTTTATAAGTTCTTAAAGGTACATTTGTACACTCATATTCATAGCAACACTATTCACAATAGTCAAAAGGTAGAAATAACCCAAGTGTCCACAGATGGATGAATGGATAAAGAAGATGCGGCATATACATGCAATGGAATATTAACGGCTTTACAAAGGAAGGGAATCTGATACATGCTACAATGTGGATGAATCTTAAAAGATTTATACTAAGTGAAATAAGTCACGAAAGAACTAATACTGTATGATTCCACTTATATAAGGCACCTAGAGTACTCAAATTCATAGAGACGGGAAGTAAATGGGGCTATAGGAATGGAGAGTAAGTAATGGGTACAGAGTTTCAGCTGAAGAATATGAAAATGTTCAATGGTTGTGATTATTGCATAATAGTGTGAATATATTTAATGGCGCTGAACGGTATGCCTAAAAGGTTAAAATGGTAAATTTTTTGTTACGTATATTTACCTCAATAAGAAAAACTACAAAAAAAAAAAAAACCCAAAGTATATAAAAATTACAAAAAAAATCAGCAGTAGATCATCATGGTTACAATCTATGGACATGAAAGCAAAGGGAAAATTTTTCTAAGAGACAAACTCTGTGTCTATACACTCATTCAAACAATTGTCATCCAATATCATTTCTCATTTGTCAGATAAGTGCTCAAATAACAAATGGAATTCATATAATGCCCATTTCTTTAGTGCAGCCATCATGACACGCATCTAGTGTGCCAAAGTATACAGTAGCAAGCTATCTCCAGGGTTTGACACTGGTGGAGTAAAAAGACATGTCTTAAATGAATTCACAAGATTAATTTATACAATATCAAAGGAAACTATCCAAACATTGCTAGAACTCAGAGTAAAGGGTATTATTCACTTTGAAGTTAGTATGAAAAGGGTTCATTATGTATGTAAGTTAATATCTGTATATATTAGAATGCCTAGTAATAGAAGACAGAGGTTAAGGGCATTACAGAAAAGAAAGAACAGTAGGGAGTAA
Source organism: Pteropus vampyrus (assembly GCF_000151845.1). NCBI lineage: Eukaryota > Metazoa > Chordata > Mammalia > Chiroptera > Pteropodidae > Pteropus > Pteropus vampyrus. Next base: position 1,424,823 of record NW_011888877.1, on the reverse strand, counting down.
GCATGCAATAGGGGAGAATTTAAGAGGCATCTGAAGGGAGTAGGTGTTAAGAAAAAGAAACAGATGAGACCTCGGAGTTTGTGTTTGGAAAGAACTAAAAAAACAAGGTTGGAGAGTAACATGGGTTAGTTAGCCAGTTAATAAAGGAGTTTAGCAGTCTGCAGGCAATACAGATTAGCAGATTTCTTAAGGAAGATGCATTATGAAAGATTTGCATTAATCTGTCAAGAAAGTGAAGATTACATTAAAAAGATGAGGAAGAATAGTTGGTGACGAGGAGGCTAGTTAAGTGGGAAATGGAATAAAACTAAAGGACGTGTGTGTCTGTAAAACCAGGGAAATATCTCGTCTCTTGTGTAACTGCAGAAACTACCTCATTATAAATGGGAACATCAGCTTTAAAGGGCCTCGGTGTCACCCTCGCTGAGCAGCCTTCATGGGCTATCAAGCTACGTCATGCCTCATTTCCCTGCACATCAGTAAAACTCAATTCTACTTGGCTAATGAAAAGAAATTCTGCGAAAAGTACAAAATTAGAAGCCCATCACTTTTTTGGGGGGGTGGGGTGGGGGGAGTGGGTTCTGCCCTTATTATAATACTGAAGCAGAATCCATTTGCAGTTGCAAAATAACAGCCAGAATATAAATGGGGCCTAAGGAAGCAAAATACTTAACCAACTTTAGTGCTTTAGCCCTCTTAAAATTCCTGAAAGATAAGCGAGTGGAAAGTGTTGAGTGATACACGATTTGCCCTTGGGCTAACTTCCATGACAAAAACTCCTTCAACTTTTAACACTCTATACTCTCAAGGAAAAGCCATTCGGTATTCACCTGTGTTAACAGTCGTGTTCCAAACAGAATTCACCTCCCACAACAGTGACAGCAGGATGTAAGCCACATTACTCACTCTTGCTCTAAAAATGTTTTCTCTCCACGAACGAACCTTAAACATAGTTCTCCTACCCCTGATTCCAGGTAATCTGATCAGCATGAATTTAGCCAATAATTTTAGTTACCATTTCTAACTCATCTCTTAGGCAACACCTTCCTACTAAGTCATCTTCCCACTTAGCAAGGAGCACTCTCAGAATCAACCAGCCCCCACATGTTCCCTTCTGAATAGTGCAGTGATTATCGTGCATTTGTCTGTCACATTTTATTCCTCTGATGCATCTTTTAATGCTCTTTGTGGGGGCTGGTGCCCCATCACACGCTGGTGGGTACTATTATGCGAACTCTGTTATGATTTTACTTCAATGGGTACATATATCACACGTAAAAAAAAAAAATCATTTTTCCCCCAATGGAAAAATAAAACTTAAAAAAAAAAAAAAACCACACAGTACATTTGACATTTAAAGAATACTATAAAGAGATATCAACTATGTTCTCTTTAAAACTTGGTCCTATGATCTATATTAAATGCTTTAATACATACATTCTCGGTGGGGACAATTTCACCCCCAAGGGAGCAAAATTTTGTTTTTAGGGGTGAAAAAAACCTTACTCTTCATGTATAAAGAACCGATATACATACAATACACAAACGGATATACAGTATAATTGTGGTACACAATTCACTGGGAGGAGGAGATGGTGATTAGGCAAAAATTATCTAAAAAAGGCTCTTCCTTAAGGAAGTGATAATAAAAAACAGTTGAAAAACACTGCTCTGATGTAAAAAATATAGGAAATTAAATGTGAATACTATAACCTTTAATACAGTTATTTATTGGGGACCCTTGAAAACCTCTAATCATCATTTTCTCTTCTTCCCAATTATCTGATAATACTTCTGGAGGCTCCTGGGTGTTGAATCCTTCCCCCATCATGGCACCTGCCACGCTACATTTCAATTGCCCATTGGACTTTATCCCCTCACGATACCGTTTAAGTCTGGAGAATAGAGACTGTCTTCATTCACTCGACATTTATGGAATATCTACTGTGAGAAAGACCCTGAGCTCAGCCCTTGGAGGTAGAGTGAAAACCAAGTCAAATAAGAACGCTAGCCTGCTGGCACTGACATCCTACTTGTGACAAAGACAGATAAGAAATAGATAAACTCCTACAAGCCGCAATTTACAAACAGTTTCACTAAAGTTCTGATGAGGAGATAAACTGAGTGACAAAAAAGACTGGTCAAGAAGAAATCTCCGAGGAGGCGACAACTAGTTGGGATGGGGAAGATGAGAGTGAACCATGCAATTCTGAAGAGATTCTAAGCCTAACTAAAAGAGGGAACAGGCCCGTGGAGTCAAGGAAGGGAGACTAGAGTGGCTTCGAGGCCATGAGGTGGGAGGCTGGTTTGGGGGATTGGCAGGAAATGATGCTGGAATGTCAAGCCAGTGGAAGCCAGTTCGTGCACGGCCTTTTAAACCACAGCAAGGAGTTTTGATTTATCCTTCAGCAGTGCAAAGCCATGATAAGTTTTCAGGCAGGATAGGAACAGGATCCAATTTAAGTGTTAAGAAAATCACTCTGGCTATTTGAGAGAGAAAAGACCAGGAGAAGCAACAGTGGAAGAAAGAGACAGGTCGAAAGGCTATTCTGGTATCCACGGTGCAAGTGAGACAGGGCTAGCGTGGCAGCGGAGGAGATGGAGACATGAGGATGAGTACAAAAATCTGAGTGAGGAGAGGCAGAGAGAGGAATGGAGGATACTGTGGGCTCGAGCACCTTCTTGGATGATGGCGACATTTGTGGGGATGAGATTTTTATCTTGGTTTTACCCCAGCACATTGCCTGACCCATCGCTAGCATTCAATACAAATTTATGAATACATGAAGCACTAAGCCATGTTCTCTTTACAAATATCTGAAGATTATTTCCCTGTCTTAAAAATGAGGAAACTGAGGACCTAAAAATGTGTCTAAAAATCATACAAGTAGTTAGTCGGAGCCAGAGACCATTTAAACCGAGTATTGTAAAACTCCACACTGGGCTCCCGACCGTGGCTGATCTTTCTTCCCCAGAAGAGCCAGCCAATGTGTTGACGTATTTATGTCAGAGCTGAGTCTCCAACAAAGGCTCTTGACCACTTAGGTGAAGTTACCATTAGGGGAGAAGCGTAAGCATTCTGGGCTTCTCTATCAGACTCTGAGCTCTTCCAAAGCAGGACTTAATCTATACTTGGACAATCAATAAAAGTTGACTGAATGAGGGGATCGAGAGGTGGGGGGACTGGGTGAAAAAGGGGAAGGGATTAAGAAGTACAAGTTGGCAGTTACAAAACAGTCATAGGGATGTAAAGTACGACATAGGGTATATAGTTGATAGGATGGTAACAACTATGTATGGTGTCATTTGGGTACTAGACTTATGGAGGGAATCATTTGATGTCATATAAATGTCTAACTGCTATGCTGCATACCGGAAACTACTAATGAATTTTAATTGGAACTGAACAATTTTTTTTAAAAAACTAATAAAAACAATCCAAGAATGTAGACAGATAAAAAAAAAAAAAAGTTGACTAAGTATGACGAAACGCTCTTCAACCATAAGAGAGTTTATTAGATGAATTCTAAATTTCTCACTGGATCTTATGTTATATTTTACTTCAGTATGCCACTAAAGTCATCCTCTTTCTAATTCTTAATTCTACAAGGGAACAGATAAAGGTGTCTGACTTTCTAATATTTGGAAGTAGACTCTAAATGTAAATTTTAACTTCCCTGACTGATGCCATGATTCTTCTAAGTATTACTCTGACAGTGGCCTACCATAAATAGTTGTTCTTATTCTGGAAAACTTCTACTGTCTTTATACTAGGCACTTTCTGACAAAGATATTCTGTTAAACTTAGCGTCTTTGAATGGTAGCAGTAGAAATTCGTGTATCAAGTGGCTGAGATTATTTGAAATGCAGCAATTAACTATTTGGCAGAAAAATCTCAGCTTCTACTCCCTTCCCCCAACTAGTTAACAACTTATCGATTTATTAGGGGAACAAATCATTTATAAAACTCGCAGGAATCTATCCCAAAGGCATGAAGAGAGAAAAAAATACTTTGAAATTTAAAAATTTGGTTGAAGTGGTGAAGCTAAGTTGAATTTTATGAAGAGACGAAAGCCACACAATAAAGATAGCTAAAACCAGAAGAAACGCAGGGCAGATGTTTTACTAGAACAGCGGTTCTCAAACACCAGTGTACATTAAAGTCCCGGTGGGGTTTGCTCAAACACAGAGAGTTGGGCCTCAACCTTTCCCCCTCCGTAGGCCCTGGGAGTTCCAGATTCAGCAGATCTGAGGAGTGAGGCCCAAGGATTTATATTTATAACACGTTCCCAGGTAATGCTGATGGTCTTGGGGCCAAACTTTGAGAATCACTGTCCTGGAGAAAATACCAAGTGGAGAATAAACATCTGCTAAACAACAGTTTTGATTTGACCTAAAGAGAACATTGCCAGGAAAGCACAATTTGGTATTATTGAGCTGTCTGAACAAAAAGCCATGTGTATACTTTCTAATTTTTCAAAAAAATAAAAATAAAAAACAAAAAACGCCACTATTTTAATGTAGTTTATGCTAAAGGAAGGGGGGAAAAATTAGTTCTTTTTTTTTTCCTTGAGATTCCCTTTGATTCACAACATAGGATCCGATGGGCTTCTCCCCAAAGTAGGAATTTCTGTAACACCGAAGCCTGATTCTAATCCAAGTTGTGGAGAAAATAAATTTGTCGGGCAGTCTCTGACTGCTCTGTCTTGCCCCGTCACCCAAGCCTGATGTCAGGGATGGATATGACATCATTCATCTGCACTGTCATTTATACACTGGTAAAGCTTCACTCATTAAGGAATAAAATTACTTCGTGAAAACAGCCAGGATGCTGCAGACAACTGTGAACAGTGAAAAAACATGAGTAAACAGAAAACTCATTTAACATGACTCAGGAGGGCCTGTAGGGGGAGCTCTCATGCTCTACCTCCACTGAGAAGCACAGCAAGGAGAACTCTGGTTGTTAAAGTCCACCAGACATTCTTTCCCCCACTATAAAAGTTTCCTTTCCTTTGGTTTTGTTAACTTGCACATAGCTCATCATGATTGCATGTTCCAAATTGCAACTCTTTGTTGTTCCTGAAAAAACCC
>NW_011888877.1:1417542-1419682 GCF_000151845.1 Pteropus vampyrus | reverse complement strand
TAAAGGAAGGGGGGAAAAATTAGTTTTTTTTTCCTTGAGATTCCCTTTGATTCACAACATAGGATCCGATGGGCTTCTCCCCAAAGTAGGAATTTCTGTAACACCGAAGCCTGATTCTAATCCAAGTTGTGGAGAAAATAAATTTGTCTGGCAGTCTCTGACTGCTCTGTCTTGCCCCGTCACCCAAGCCTGATGTCAGGGATGGATATGACATCATTCATCTGCACTGTCATTTATACACTGGTAAAGCTTCACTCATTAAGGAATAAAATTACTTCGTGAAAACAGCCAGGATGCTGCAGACAACTGTGAACAGTGAAAAAACATGAGTAAACAGAAAACTCATTTAACATGACTCAGGAAGGCCTGTAGGGGGAGCTCTCATGCTCTACCTCCACTGAGAAGCACAGCAAGGAGAACTCTGGTTGTTAAAGTCCACCAGACATTCTTTCCCCCACTATAAAAGTTTCCTTTCCTTTGGTTTTGTTAACTTGCACATAGCTCATCATGATTGCATGTTCCAAATTGCAACTCTTTGTTGTTCCTGAAAAAACCCGATTTGTTGGAGAACTACCTGGGTTTTTGTCAAAGGCCAGAGACAGAAATATAGGAATTACACTGATTAGAGAGTATCTTATGCTTAGGGCCAGTGTAAGCATGACAGTCTCCATTGTTGCAAAGATCAATGAAAGGCAGATTTTCCATGTGATCATTGACTAGATTTTTTAAGTGCTATTATGGTTCTGCTTATTTTTATTTATGGATATTTTGACCTATTCTGAAAGAACTTATTTTACTGAAAACAATCCAGTAAAAAAAAAAAAAAAAAAAATTTATAGGGTGTTATGGACTGAATGTTTGTGTCCCCCTAGAATTCATATGTTGAAATTCTAATCTCCAAGGTGATGGTATCTGGAGGTAGAGCCTTTGTAAGGTGACTGGGTCACTAGGGGAAGCCTTCCTGAATGGACTAGTGGCGTCTTGATAAAAGAGACACCAGATTGCTGTCATGTCCTCTCTCTGCCATGTGAGGGCACAACAAACTGAAAATGGCCACCTGTAATCCAGAAAGAGGGCCCTCCCTTACTGGAACCCAACCACGCTGGCACCCTGATCTCAGATTTCCAGCCTCCAGAACTGTGGGAAAGAAATGTCTGTTGCTTACGTGTCTCTCCGTCCCTGGTATTCTGTAGAGCAGCCCAAACAGACTAAGAGACAGGAGCTGGAATCGGGGTATGTGTGAGGGAAAGTAGGAACAAAGCCAGACGTGAGGTTGGACTACCTCTTTTATCCCTGGTGACCTGAATTTACAGAGCTGTTAGAAAGCAGAACTGAAGATCACATAATGGCATAAGTTGAGCCCTATCTAGGTGTCCAGAGACATTATGCTCTAACCTTCTATGTGATACAGACATGCCTTCAAAGTTAAATGTAATGGAAAATGTAGGTTTCACTGTCTGCCTATATTTGTCGTGCTGATAATGGACTAAGTTACCACTGGTGACCAAAAGGGGCAAAATGTCTCCCTACCAGACAGAGCTATGAAGGGGAGAATACATGCATGTAGGGAGTTTGGGGGCTAAGAGTCTTTACTTAGGAAAAGTCCCCCTCTTCTGTGGTAGAAGCGTAATAAAGAAAATGGTCAAACAACTTCCATAGGAGAAAAAGGTATTTCAGTGGCAGAACATACTTCTAAAGCCATTTCATTTCTTAATACACACTGAATCAAGAAAACTTCAGGTTGAACTAATTCTGTCACAATCCAGTTTAAAATAGCACTAACTCGACAACAACAGATTGGACGTATCTTGATGACAGAAACACTCTATCCATCGCTGCAACGTCTATGAACGAAATTGGAAACAAAGCCAGAGACAGTTGGGACTTCAGGGGTTTACCTGCTCCAGTAATACTGGACCCGCTAGAATGATTCTAAACTTTGTCTTAGAATTGCAGCTGGAAGTTTATAAGATTAAACTGCCAGGTGGCAGCGGTTTTACTGCTGATGGCTCCATGAAGCAAGTTGCTTTTCTCACATCGAGTGCACTAAGAAGGACATGCAAGAACCATGGAAGAAATGCTCAAACGTTTCCAAGATCTACTCATCCTTCGAATTCCTGCACTACACTAATTTCTAGGG
>NW_011888877.1:1415575-1417492 GCF_000151845.1 Pteropus vampyrus | reverse complement strand
CAGAGACATTATGCTCTAACCTTCTATGTGATACAGACATGCCTTCAAAGTTAAATGTAATGGAAAATGTAGGTTTCACTGTCTGCCTATATTTGTCGTGCTGATAATGGACTAAGTTACCACTGGTGACCAAAAGGGGCAAAATGTCTCCCTACCAGACAGAGCTATGAAGGGGAGAATACATGCATGTAGGGAGTTTGGGGGCTAAGAGTCTTTACTTAGGAAAAGTCCCCCTCTTCTGTGGTAGAAGCGTAATAAAGAAAATGGTCAAACAACTTCCATAGGAGAAAAAGGTATTTCAGTGGCAGAACATACTTCTAAAGCCATTTCATTTCTTAATACACTCTGAATCAAGAAAACTTCAGGTTGAACTAATTCTGTCACAATCCAGTTTAAAATAGCACTAACTCGACAACAACAGATTGGACGTATCTTGATGACAGAAACACTCTATCCATCACTGCAACGTCTATGAACGAAATTGGAAACAAAGCCAGAGACAGTTGGGACTTCAGGGGTTTACCTGCTCCAGTAATACTGGACCCGCTAGAATGATTCTAAACTTTGTCTTAGAATTGCAGCTGGAAGTTTATAAGATTAAACTGCCAGGTGGCAGCGGTTTTACTGCTGATGGCTCCATGAAGCAAGTTGCTTTTCTCACATCGAGTGCACTAAGAAGGACATGCAAGAACCATGGAAGAAATGCTCAAACGTTTCCAAGATCTACTCATCCTTCGAATTCCTGCACTACGTTAATTTCTAGGGTACAAAAGATCTCTTCATTTGAACAGGTTTTCATCACATTTGTAATTAAGATTATAAACTTGGACATCAATTCCTTGATGATGTGTTACAGTAGCTGCTGAAATATGTTCTAAGGAATATGGTAAAATATCCATAGTGATTCTTTTTGCCTTTATAAAAAAGTAAACCAGAGCACGTGAGGGTCATTCTTGCACTGTTCGCTCCCTTTCCACTTTCGTTTATGCTGAAACTTTTTCTTAAGAGGAAGCAAGAAGGAGCACCCAGCTCGTGGGGTTCCCTCACCACCCACATTCTGTCTTCGGCTGTAACCCCGAGTGAGGTCTCTCATTACATTACTCACCACATTTTGTACTTATTTTTTCTCAATAATTACTAAAAACACTGGTTTTTAGAGGATGAGGTAAAATGCATCAAAAATATCTAACAAGGAAATAAAATGGTTTTGGTGAAAGAATGCTCTTAGCCCTGTTGAGGGATGAGTTGCAGGGTACAGGATGTAGCAAGGTTTCTTCCATTTGACCTTGTGATTCAGTAACCATGTCCTTTCATTTTTTTTAAAAAAAAAAAAACAGATATAAAAAGAAATGCAGCACATAGGTATTTTATAAACTGTCATTCCTTAAGATGATTGGAATTGTATGTTAACAGTACAGTTTTAGGCTTTACGGACTTAATTTGAGAATTATGTAGATCTGGGGAATAGACAGAGAAAACGCAAACTGCACCATGAAGAGAGTTCGTGCCACTGAGCCCCCCGCCTTACGCCGCCCACCCTGTGCCTGCCTTTCTGACTGGAGGGAACACGTGCACGGCCTCTGGGTCTGCACTCTGAGCCCCTCTGTCTGTCCCCTCCTGCTTCCTGGTCCAAACCTTAGCACTGAAGCGTGATACTGTTCAGGTTCCCCTTCTCTACTCTAAGTGGCTCATGTCCTCCAATCACATCCAGGTGACAGCGGCTCTGGAACAACCCCATAAGATGGGGTGTAGCCCCTGAAATGGCACTGTCTCCATCAGGCACTGGCTTCGGAAGAAGGGACCCAGAGACAGGATGATGAAAAGTCAAACGTGCCGAACATGTGCAGCGAGATAGCGAGCTCCCCATAAACCGGACCCAATTCTGGCCTTCATCTTTTACTAATTGTGCACTTGGCA
>NW_011888877.1:1414101-1414633 GCF_000151845.1 Pteropus vampyrus | reverse complement strand
AGAGAAAACGCAAACTGCACCATGAAGAGAGTTCGTGCCACTGAGCCCCCCGCCTTACGCCGCCCACCCTGTGCCTGCCTTTCTGACTGGAGGGAGCACCTGCACGGCCTCTGGGTCTGCCCTCTGAGCCCCTCTGTCTGTCCCCTCCTGCTTCCTGGTCCAAACCTTAGCACCAAAGCGTGACACTGTTCAGGTTCCCCTTCTCTACTCTAAGTGGCTCATGTCCTCCTATCACATCCAGGTGACAGCGGCTCTGGAACAACCCCATAAGATGGGGTGCAGCCCCTGAAATGGCACTGTCTCCATCAGGCACTGGCTTCGGAAGAAGGGACCCAGAGACAGGATGATGAAAAGTCAAATGTGCCGAACATGTGCAGCGAGATAGCGAGCTCCCCATAAACCGGACCCAATTCTGGCCTTCATCTTTTACTAATTGCGCACTTGGCAAATTGCCTAACTTCTCACTACTTCATTTCTTTATCTATAAAATGGGGATAGTAGTACCGAGCAGGTCATTGTGAGGATGAAAGGA
>NW_011888877.1:1410453-1412891 GCF_000151845.1 Pteropus vampyrus | reverse complement strand
ACCCAGAGACAGGATGATGAAAAGTCAAACGTGCCGAACATGTGCAGCGAGATAGCGAGCTCCCCATAAACCGGACCCAATTCTGGCCTTCATCTTTTACTAATTGTGCACTTGGCAAATTGCCTAACTTCTCACTACTTCATTTCTTTATCTATAAAATGGGGATAGTAGTACTGAGCAGGTCATTGTGAGGATGAAAGGAGTTTGTTCATGAGAAGCGCTATCTATGTGCTTGCTATTCTCTTCAGACCACCTCTGACTCTGCCTTCGCTGAAGTAGTAAATTGGCCTCAAAATTTTCTGCAATGGAGGACTTGTATTCTACTACTCTTGTTAACTTAAGAAGTTTGGTAAGGTCTTTGCTACCCTTAATACCATTTCCGACCACAGGACAACTCCCTTCCCCAACCATGGCCTATCTCATATAAGGCTCATTCCTCTCACTTACTTCCACTGCAGAAGGACAAGAATATGTCACTCCCAAATATGTCACACTGATTCTTTCGTGCTGGAGGCAAATGAGAATCAACAGATATAGAAAGATGCCTTCACAGAGCTTGCTTCAAGTGGCTAGAAGTAGAAATTTTTGAAAAACAAGAACTGCCATAAATGCCCTCTCCAAAGGGAAGTTTTATGGTCATGAAGATGACGGAAAGTTGGACCTGTACAAATGAGCCTTACTCCATTAGTGTCCCCCACATGTTTCCCTTCCCACAGTTTGTCACCCCAGAAGCTCAAAATCTTTTTCCTTTGTCTTGTCCCTTCTCTGAAAAGTTAATGTTCTTTTATTATGATGCTACATGAGCCCTAGTTTTAAACACCTCTTTGAGTTACTCTTCATTGATGCTTCTGCATAAACTGTTTCTCATTAATCTGTCTTGTCAATCTAATTTCATAGGGCCCCAGCCAGAGAACCTAGAAGAGTCAAAGGAAAAATCACTTTCTTCCTTCCCTAGCCACCTTCCTTGATGGTTTCAGCGTAAAGCTCACAGAGTCTTCCTCTATGCTGTCTTCATTGTCATGACCTCAATATCCACAGTGACAACTTTCTGGAGTCTAGCACATATTTCTTCAATTGCAGAAGCTGTCATCTCCATCCTATCCCTACTTTGAAATTGTATATGTCTTTATCTACTATTTCTTTTTTCACTTCTGGTCGTTTTCTGACAAAGATGCTCCTGAAGATGCCTTTCACCTGCATCCCGGGTTGCACATCCTCCCTTCTCCAGAGCAGAGGTTCTCAATCGTGGTCCCCAGATCAACGGCATCAGCAGCCCCTGGGAACTTGCTGAAAATGGCAATTCTTGGGCTCCCAGACCCCTGAACCAGAGACTCCGGGGTGGGGCTGTGTGGTTTGTGTTTCAACAAGCTTTCTAGGGATGCTGACGCAGGCCAACATTTAAAAACATCTGTCCCAGGGAATTTAGTAGTAAGGCAAGTATTTCCCCATCCCCCATTATACCTTCTTTTCGTCTACTTACTCATGTTCAGGTTTCCCGCTGCCTTAAAAAAGAAGAAAAATCTGAATCCTGCTCCTCCTATAAATGTCCATTAAATGTTTGTTTCATTGATAACATTCTCTAAATAAGGGATATGACGTACTTTCTGTTCACACTTTCTCTTGAAAACGCTCTCAAACTCCTTAAATAGGGCTTTCATCTCTGTCACAGTCTATTAAAGTAATTCTTTCTTTCCAAGGCCAGTAACTATCTTCCAAACTTCCCTCAGTCTTTTTGACACATTTGACAATGCTGAACACTTTCTTAGTTGTGAAAGTCCTATTCTAATTTCTTAAAAGAGCAAGATCCCAGTTCTTTCTCTGACCATTCTTTCTCAGCCTCCTTTGACAGTTCTCTCTCTTCTAATTCATGCGGATATTTTTCTAACATTCTCTCGTGCCTATTAATCTCACTTCTATAGATTCATTTACCACCTCTAGACAATAACTCCAAATTCACTTACCTATCTTAACTACTCATCTTAGCTGTAGTTCCACCAAACATGCAACCTTCTAGATGCTTCCGACTTGCATGGCCCCTGGTACTTCAAATTTAACACATCCCAATGTCAACTTATCATTTTTGGCCCAAACCAAATTCTAATTTCCATTTCCCAATTTTTATTAGTTACATTATCATTCTCTAATTGTAGTATGGCATGTCCCAAAATAATGTCCCAGAAAGTGCTAGATCTTTTGGAATTTTGTTTTTTAAAAAAGAGGTTTTGATAAGCAAATAAATGTGGGAAATGGGACAACGCCATCATCTTCTTGGACATTCACAGTGAATATTAGCATATTAAAGGCTCTGAGAAATCCTGCACAGGAAAAACAATGTGTGCAATTGCAACAGATTTGAGCAAGGTCCATCAATAAAACAAAAAGACAATCGGCTGAATGGGAGAAGATATTTGCCCATGATACCTCCAACAAGGGGTTAA
>NW_011888877.1:1404658-1410403 GCF_000151845.1 Pteropus vampyrus | reverse complement strand
AGAGTCTTCCTCTATGCTGTCTTCATTGTCATGACCTCAATATCCACAGTGACAACTTTCTGGAGTCTAGCACATATTTCTTCAATTGCAGAAGCTGTCATCTCCATCCTATCCCTACTTTGAAATTGTATATGTCTTTATCTACTATTTCTTTTTTCACTTCTGGTCGTTTTCTGACAAAGATGCTCCTGAAGATGCCTTTCACCTGCATCCCGGGTTGCACATCCTCCCTTCTCCAGAGCAGAGGTTCTCAATCGTGGTCCCCAGATCAACGGCATCAGCAGCCCCTGGGAACTTGCTGAAAATGGCAATTCTTGGGCTCCCAGACCCCTGAACCAGAGACTCCGGGGTGGGGCTGTGTGGTTTGTGTTTCAACAAGCTTTCTAGGGATGCTGACGCAGGCCAACATTTAAAAACATCTGTCCCAGGGAATTTAGTAGTAAGGCAAGTATTTCCCCATCCCCCATTATACCTTCTTTTCGTCTACTTACTCATGTTCAGGTTTCCCGCTGCCTTAAAAAAGAAGAAAAATCTGAATCCTGCTCCTCCTATAAATGTCCATTAAATGTTTGTTTCATTGATAACATTCTCTAAATAAGGGATATGACGTACTTTCTGTTCACACTTTCTCTTGAAAACGCTCTCAAACTCCTTAAATAGGGCTTTCATCTCTGTCACAGTCTATTAAAGTAATTCTTTCTTTCCAAGGCCAGTAACTATCTTCCAAACTTCCCTCAGTCTTTTTGACACATTTGACAATGCTGAACACTTTCTTAGTTGTGAAAGTCCTATTCTAATTTCTTAAAAGAGCAAGATCCCAGTTCTTTCTCTGACCATTCTTTCTCAGCCTCCTTTGACAGTTCTCTCTCTTCTAATTCATGCGGATATTTTTCTAACATTCTCTCGTGCCTATTAATCTCACTTCTATAGATTCATTTACCACCTCTAGACAATAACTCCAAATTCACTTACCTATCTTAACTACTCATCTTAGCTGTAGTTCCACCAAACATGCAACCTTCTAGATGCTTCCGACTTGCATGGCCCCTGGTACTTCAAATTTAACACATCCCAATGTCAACTTATCATTTTTGGCCCAAACCAAATTCTAATTTCCATTTCCCAATTTTTATTAGTTACATTATCATTCTCTAATTGTAGTATGGCATGTCCCAAAATAATGTCCCAGAAAGTGCTAGATCTTTTGGAATTTTGTTTTTTAAAAAAGAGGTTTTGATAAGCAAATAAATGTGGGAAATGGGACAACGCCATCATCTTCTTGGACATTCACAGTGAATATTAGCATATTAAAGGCTCTGAGAAATCCTGCACAGGAAAAACAATGTGTGCAATTGCAACAGATTTGAGCAAGGTCCATCAATAAAACAAAAAGACAATCGGCTGAATGGGAGAAGATATTTGCCCATGATACCTCCAACAAGGGGTTAATATCCAAAATGCATACAGAACTCATATAATTCAACAATAAAATACAAACAATCCAATTAAAAAATGGGCAGAAGACCTGAACAGGTATATTTCCAAAAAGGACATACAGATGGCCAAAAGGTATATGAAAAGATGCTCAGCATCACTAATCATCAGAGAAATGCAAATTAAAACCACAATGAGATATCACCTCACACCTGTCAGATTGGCTAACATCAATAAATCGAAAAACAACAAATGTTGGTGAGGATGTGGAGCAAAGGGAATCCTCATACACTGTCAGTGGGATTGGAAATTGGTATAGCCACTCCGGAAAACAGTTTGGAGGGCCCTCGAAAAATTAAAAATAGAACTACCTTTTGACCCAGCAATTGCTCTTCTGGGTATTTATCCAAAGAAAACCAAAACACTAGTTCGTAAAGATCTATGCACCCTTATGTTCATGACAGCACTATTCACAATAGGCAAGATATGGAAGCAACCTAAATGGCCATCAACAGACGATGGGATAAAAAAGTTACGGTTCATATATACTCAACTATTAAAAAAAAAAAATGAAATCTTATAATTTGCAACGACGTGGATGGACCTAGAGGTATTATCCTGAGTGAAATGAGTCAGAGAAAGATAAATACCATATGATTTTCACTTCTATGTGGAATCTAAGGAACAAAAGAAATGAACAAACTAAATGAAAAAAGACTCACCGATACAGAGAACAAACTGGTGATTGCCAGATTTGAGTAAGGTCTTAATTTCTCTGATAATACCAAGTAATGTCGCTCAGAACAGCTACCAGTACACATTAAGGAGTGCTACCTATGTCAATGTCTTGACTCTGAGTCTTACATCTGATTATTTACCCAGCCTGGTTGGCTTTTCCTTGCAGGGATCTTATTTCCAGTCCTGTGGTCACCTCCCCACTTCAGGCCTCTCCTACTTCTTGCCCAGAGTATTACGACTCATCTCATTTTCATTCTCTTGAACTTTTAATTCAGTCTAATTAGTTTGAGGCCAGATGACTGTACATCTCAGATCATCTCAGTCCCTGGCTCAAAATCTTCACTAAAGAATAAATGTCACCATATAGAAAGTAACATTTGAGGTCTTTTCTAATGCAGATTAACTTCTGCTTGCCATCCCTTTCTCTCCCTCCATTGCTCTGTTCCTTATGTTTCACCTAAAACGACCCTTGGCCTTCACCTTTCCCACATCCATACTGTGGCTCAGATTATTCTCTTGCTTCATGGTGAGAGGCCCTCCAATAACAACACAGCTTCTGAAAGCTTACTATTCTCCACATTTCAGCTGCGATCCCACCACTTGTAGGAGTTTCCTGAGGCCCAGTCATCAATTGTCACTGCTCCTTTTGAAATCCCTTAGCACCGTATTCACTGCACTTGTAATATCTTGCCTTCTGTCTTCAGAATGAGACGTGGTGAGGACATAAACTGTGTCTCATGCATATGTATCACCCCAGCTGCACCTAATGCAGTGCCTTGCTCAGAGAGCTCTGGAAATAATCTGCATAATGAATAAGAATCAAATTACACTGACCTGTTCGTAGCAAAGGAAACGAATGCTCTTAATTGCGGAAGCTATGGCACTGGAAACTCTGTTCCCAAAATGTGGCCAGTACATGCATGACGGAAAAGAAAGATCTCCATGTTCTTCCGTCAAGTGCAAGCTCTTTTAAATACGGAGTGCTGTAATTTTGCTCTGCTGGTAGCTGTAAACACCATGGTTCAAGATAAACTATCAGACATAGTAATTTGCACCAGTTTCCAGAGTGCCAGCTGCTAGACAATTTCCCAACAAACCTTAATAATGAACTGAAAAGTAATAGAATCATGTCCACATTAGTTATTACTAAAACTACCATGGGCAGAAGCAAAACATACAAATGATTCCTACTTCCTTCTCCACTACATCAGACGCTTCTGATAAGAAAAAACTGGAACGAATTCAATCTGTTATATAACGAATGAGCCACAAGCACTTGGGTAAAAACAAAAATAAAACCTTTGCATGACTAGTTCAATAAGTTTGAAGTCTTCCCAAAAAAACGAAGGGTAAAACCATTGAGAACTAGTAAAACTGTGGGACAAAAGTCCAAAAGAGTCTGTTCTTTTTTGTTTTTTAATCTCATGACATCATTATTTACTCTTTGCCCCCTCATTTTATAATTCCAAATGACGTGACCTTTAGCCACTATAGTTGTTACTTTATTCTCTAACCATATATATATATGAAGTCATATATATATATACACATATACATATATATGTATGTGTATATATATATGTATATGTGTATAATATATGTATGTATGTATATATACACACACATATATACATACATACATATATATATGTGTGTGTGTATATATATGTGTGTGTGTGTATATATATATATATGAAGTGATGAAATGTAAGGGGAAAAGAAAGTTGACGTTTGTCAGGAAAAAAAGAAGCTAACATTTACTGAATTTTCACAACAACCTTGCCAAGTATTGTTTTACAGATCCCAGAAATCCACACGAGCACAGCACAGTGGGTTAAGTGCATTAACTCCGGGACTAAATACGTGGGTTCGAATACCACCTTATTTTACTAGCTGTGTGACCTTGAGTAAGTTACTTGATAGATCCTCCTCTACAAGAATGGAACAAATAGTCCCTATTTACTCGAGTTATTACAAGTATTAAATGAGGTAATAGCTCTAAAGCTCTTAGAACTGTTTCATAATTATAAGTTCTTTATATAGATATTTGTTAAATAAACAGAATATACAAATGATTCAGTGATTTCCTTGAGAACACACAGATAAAAGAGTGTAAAGTTCAGATTTTAACCCAGGCCTCTCTGACTCTTTTCATCTCACTGTCCTCAGTGAAAAGGACTGCTTATAAATAGAGGGAAAAATGGGCAAAATGACAGTCACCATCCTCTAACTGAGAAGATATGGGTGACAAGCTGAATTGCCTCTCAAGATTCATATGTGAAAGTCCTAAGCCCCAGCGCCTCAGAATGTGACAGTATTGGGAGACAGTCTTTACAGAGGTTATTAAGTTAAAATGAGGTCACCAGAGTGAGCCCTGATCCGATGTGACAGGTGTCCTTATAAAAAGGGGGGAATTTAAACAGACACACACACAGAGAAAAGACAACGTGAAGAGATACAGGGAAAAGAAGGTGGTCATCTAAAAGCCAAAGAGAAAGGCCTGGAACAGACCCCTTCCTCACAGCCCTCAGAAGGAGCCTCCCAGTCTGTGGCACTCTGTTTGGCCGCCCTCGCGAACTAGCACCATGGCCCTCACCAGCGCTCGGAGGCAGACCTCAGTGGCAGTTGTGTCAGCCTGTGCTTTTCCACGGAGCTCGTGGTCACGGGTTTCATTAGTTTGCTTGGGCAGCCACAATGAAATACCACAGACTGGGATGGGGCTTAAACAACGGAAATTTGTTTTTTCACATTTTTGGAGGCTAGACATTCAAGATCAAGGTGCTGCCAGCTTCCCTTCTCCTGAGGCCTCTCTCCTTGGCTTGCAGGTGGCCGCCTTCTCACTGAGTCCTCACATGGTCGCCCCTCAGCCTGTGAGCATCTGTGTCCTAATCTCTTCTTCTTACGAGGACACCAGTCACATTGGATTATGGCTCACCCTAAGAACCTCATTTTAATTTAAATATTTCTTTAAAGGCCTTGTCTCCAAATGCTGTCACCTTCTGAGGTTAGGGATTCCACCTATGAATTTTAAGGAGATGCAATTCAGCCCGCAACACAGGCTACATAAAGGATCTAAGACAGTGGACCCCCAAAACATTTCGGCGCCAGAGACCAGTGCTCCTGTAAGAATCTAATGCCTGATGATCTGAGGTGGAGCTGAGGCGGTGATGCTAGCGCTGGGGAGCGGCTGCAAACACAGAAGAAGCTTAGCTTGCTCTCCAGCTGCTCACCTCCTGCTGTGTGGCCTGGTTACTAACTGGCCACGGACTGGTCCTGGTCCGGGCCTGGGAAATGGGGTTTGGAGAGCCCTGCTCTAAGAGATCCATAGAAGTCATTCCCCAGCTCTGAAAGATTTGTGAGCAAAATGGTCGGTTATTTAATCTAAAAAATATTTTTCTCTTAAACCACGTTTTGTGGTAAAGGTAAAATTTACTTGATTTGAAAAAATAAAACATATTCCACAAGAGCACTCCTCCAGCAGGCCCACTCCGTCTGCGTGCCCGGGCCCTGTGGCTCGTCCACTTGTGTCTGCACAGCCCAGGAAGAGAGTTGTGGAGTCACCCAGGGAAGGAA
>NW_011888877.1:1368773-1404608 GCF_000151845.1 Pteropus vampyrus | reverse complement strand
GGACTGGTCCTGGTCCGGGCCTGGGAAATGGGGTTTGGAGAGCCCTGCTCTAAGAGATCCATAGAAGTCATTCCCCAGCTCTGAAAGATTTGTGAGCAAAATGGTCGGTTATTTAATCTAAAAAATATTTTTCTCTTAAACCACGTTTTGTGGTAAAGGTAAAATTTACTTGATTTGAAAAAATAAAACATATTCCACAAGAGCACTCCTCCAGCAGGCCCACTCCGTCTGCGTGCCCGGGCCCTGTGGCTCGTCCACTTGTGTCTGCACAGCCCAGGAAGAGAGTTGTGGAGTCACCCAGGGAAGGAACAGAACGGCAAGGTCACTCAGTAAAGAAGAGAAATGGATCGTTTTCCAGGGTCTGGGCTAAGAAAGTGCACACACGAGCTGAACCATCCAGTTCATTCCCCGCTCCCTGCTGGGGAACAAAACTCACTCTTCTCACATGATACTGAATCATCCCAGAAGGATAAAAAGGCTCCTCGTTCTTGTGGGAACAGTATTTGCTCAAACTGGTGGATGTCCTTTAAGGTACCTGGGGAGCTGGGTCCGCTACTTCCTCTTGGGCTGTTCAGGAAACAGAACCAAACAACAACGAGCAACTGCCGAAGCCCAGTAGAGAGACGCGCTGTGTACGATGAAGGGTCCTCACAAGACTGCCCTGCTTCTCAGTGTCCTCGGCTGGCCACCTAGTCAACCTGGCAATGAGCCTCAGGGACTGCTAACTGCCACTGTCGCTGCCCCTCACCCAGAAACGGCTTCTTCCTTTTATTAGAACCTTAGGATGTGGCTAACTTGCCCCTGATTGCCCGGACTCATCAGTTTGCTCTAAATTTAGCACCTGTCATGACTCAGGTACTGCGTTGAGGGCACAAACATAAACAAAACCGATTTCATGCCCTTGCTCAGGTTAAATGCGTGCTAAAGTCAAAGAAAAATGGATAGAAAAAGGATTACGATTTCTTGAGCCCTTAAGTCGCAGGAACTGCGTCTACTTAAGCTCCTTAATAGTCTTCGTTACATTTACTTCTCTGAGAAGCATTTTCACCATCATTTTATGCACAAGGAAACTGAGTCTCAGATTACTCTACCAGAGCTAAGAAGAAGAGCCAGATTCAAATCAGGAGTGTCCATCGCAAAGACGGGGACTTTCTGCTACCTTACTTTGCCTCTGTGGGTTCACCTCATGCAGAGGGCTAGGTCTCTAATCACGGAAGATTCTAGAAAGAATTAGGAGGTGACTAGCTTGGAAGTACATAGAAAATTAAACCAGAACCGCTAGGAGCCAGCAAATGTTGAAGAACAACAATCCTCATCCAGCAAGCCTCATTTTTGGTTTAGACGGTTATTAGGTTGGTGGGTCAAGGAACAAGGTAAACATAATATGTCCGAACTACTAACTGCCTGACTGGTTTTCCTGCTTACGTATTTGCTCCAGTTCCACAGCTTTTCCCCCACAAAAGAGCCAATGCTTTTCCTTCTGAGTGTTCTTAAAATTCAAGATTTTAATCAAATCACATCACTCTCTTGCTCAACACCTTCCATTGGAGCCCCCCAATACTCACGAGAAAGCCCAGAGTCTTCCCCACAGCTTGCCTCCCTCTCCCTGTGCTCAGACACACTGGTCTCCAGGCTGCTCCTAGGACTTGCTTCAAAACCTTCGCATTTGCTGTTCCCACATCCTAGAATACCTTATCCTCCAAAAATCCACATGCGCACACTCTCACTCCATTCAGGTTTCTGCTCAAACATCATCTCCGCAGACAGTGACCATTTCTGATCACTCCCCGACTCTCCATCCTCTTGCCTTTCTTAATTTTTTTTTTTTTTTTTTTTTTTTTAGCACTTATCACTACATTAAGTTCTATAAGTATATGTTTGGGTATGGTCTGTCTGCTTCCTCCGACTGGACCATAAGCCTCCTGAGGGCAGGGACTTTGTTTTGTTTACTGTTATTTCTGGTGGCTGGGACAAGAATTGGCACACACTAGCCTGAATGAATAAAAATGAATGAATGAATCTGGATTTCAGCCAAAGATTCAGATGAGAACTTGGAACCTTGTGAAGAAGTTGACAGAGGCCGAAAGACTGAATAATGAAGCCGATTCATAACTGTAAGAACAATAAAGCCTCAAGGATCCTAATTCGTGGAATGGTAATCTGAAGATAATATTTAGAGCATGATGGTGGTGGGAGTGGGGCAGGGGTGGTTATGCCCCCAGAGGAAAGCAGTTCAGAATAGCTGGAGTACGGAGGAAGGTATCAAACTGTACCTTGAATGTGATCAGAATGTGCTACTCCAAAATATGCCACTTTGGCACATGGTTTCTTTTGAGCTGAAGGCAATTCAGAACCAACAATTGCAGGAAGAAACCTCTGTTCTCCCCTTACCTGCCCCAAACCAGAGCATAAATATCCCCTGTGAAGGTGTCCCCCTCCCCTGAACCAGGAACAGGAGAGTGACTCTGTCACCAGAGATGGAGAGCTGGCACAATCAAACTTTACAAAAATAGCTTTTGCCTTCCATTAGTTTCCTCTACATTATTTCCTAGTAGCTTCTCTATAATGTGTCATTTTTTGAAGCCCCAACCCCCTTTCCTTTGTGAAAAATGGTTAATTAGCCCTAGAGTCTAACCACTTCTTTTGAGTTTCACTGCTTTTCTCAGAATACCCATGCACGTAAAAATAATAAAATCGCATGCCTTTTCTCCTGTTAATCTATCTTTTGTTGACTTAATTTGCAGGTCCCCATGAATGAACCCAAGAGGGTAGAGGAAAAGTTTTTCCTCCCCGACAGCCTTTGCTTTGCCACTTGGAAGGCACGAACCCATTCTATTTAGTGTGCGACCAACACACAACTGAAGTATTTAATTCGACGTGTGTTCTACTTCGTAAGGGCTGTATTTACAGCACGTTTGGACAGAAAGACTTAGTAAAGGGGCATAAAAAATTGTCATATGAGGACTCGGAGAGTTTTAGCCTGGAAAAGAAAAAGTCTGAAGGAGGAAGAGGTGATCGTGTACTCCATGAGGCCTAGAGGGGACCGAACTGGGATTAAAGAGTTGAGATGTTAAAGCAAAGCCGACTTCACTGTATATCAATCAGAACACTCTAACAGAGCCGCTGGCAGAAGACACCGGCCGCCAGCCAAGAGGAGAAGAGATGGCCTTTATGAGAGACGTGGTGCAGAAGAACAGATGGATAACTGGCCTGGATCAGTACCAGAGGGACGCAGTGTAAACACAAGCGGTGCACAGGTGGTCTGGGGCTGCAGGATTTCAGCTACCACCCAAGCGGAGGCCTTGACTGCCAACGGATGAGTCTGGCCTTCGGGCCCCTCATCATTAAAGCAAGGGGGATCAAATCGGTGGTTGGCAAACCCAGGTGCTCAGAGCCCAGGCTGCAGACCCAGTGGCTGAGGGATGCTCTCGTGGTGGTTGGAGAGGGGAATCGGTCCAGACTCCCGGGTCCCCTTCCCTGAGGCCACCAGCACAGCTAAGTCATCTGTCTCACCAACTGAGCTTTACCAGATTTCATTTGGAAGAAAAAAAAAAAAAAAAGTGTTCTACTAATAAGAGCTTAAAAATAACCAGAATAGATCTTTGTCCCTTTCACGTCTGAAATTCTATCCTTTTATATCATTAATAGGTAACATTTAAAAGAATATGGAAATACTTAAATTCTGAAATAAAATCTTAAATACGTACTTACCTTTAATGCAACTGTACTGGTGGAAAAGTCAATTTTAATAAATTCTCATTCATATCTACGTTACTGTCTCCTGATAATGTAAACCCTTTTTAAAAATGTAGTAATAATTTTCTATGACTTGGGAGTTTTGAGGCAACTGCTGAATATGCCTGCGATACTGCAATTTATAATAAGAAATATACATTTGGTTTTCATCCCCGTTCCTGGCACAGAGCTCTTAAAACCTTGGATTTCCTAAGTGTTGACAGCCACAAAGGTGACTTTGCTATGTTAATGAGGTGAGTTTTGGACAGCCTCTAGGTGACCTAGAGGCTGAGGGGCTGGTTGCCAGGTGATTGGAGGGTTGGAACTTTCTATTCCAAGCCTGCCTCAGGGAAGGGGAAGAGACTGAAGGTTGAATCAATCACCAGTGGTCAGTGATTTAATCAATTGAGTCTGTAATGAATCCTCCATAAAACCCCAAAAGAAAGGGTTTAGAGAGCTATCAGTCTGGCCAACACGTGGGGATTCGGGAAGAGTAGGGCGCCCAGAGAGCATGGAAGTGCCATATCTTTTCCCCATATCTTGTCCTATGATTCTCTTCCATCTGGCTATTCCCAAATTATATCCTTTTATAATCCAGTAATCCAGTAAGTAAAACTTTCCTCTGAGTTGTATGAGTCACTCTAGCAAACAGAACCTGAGGAGGGGATTATGGGAGCCTCCTATCTATAGCTGGGAGGTAAGGATCACAGATGACAACCTGGACTTGCAACTGGAGTCTGATGTGGAGTGGGTGTGCACTATTGTGGACTGAGCCCTTAACCTGTGGGATCTGAACCTGTCTCCAGGTCAGGAGAGAGTTAATTGCTTGGTGGTGTTGAAAAAAAGAACATGCATACCGGAACGCTCCAAGTGAAGGAGATTCCACATGTAAGGTAATCTTACATTTTACAAATGACAAATTTCAACTTCTGAGGGCCACCTCTCAGGATCAGAGAAGGTAGTCCAGTGCTGTGGCAGAAACCCTAGAGGCTTGCTAACCCCGCTTTATTCCTTGGAATGTGGACTACATTTTTAGCTCTCCTTGCAGTCAGGTTGGGCCCAGGTGACTGAGTTTTGGCCAGTGGATTGTGAAGCCTTCCATTTCCCAGACTGCCATTAAAATGACTCACGTGGTCTTTCATGATCTTTCCTTTCTTTTGTAGCGGGTCTGGAGACTCGTAAAAATGGCAGTATTGCAAAATAGATACAGTCTGCATACCCACCCCACTGCTTGGAGAAAAGCCACTGGATTGTGGATTGTGACATTCATGAAAAATAAGCCTTTACTGTGTTAGACCAGTGCAAGGTCTAGGATTGTTTGTCACAGCAGATAGCTATTACTTCTCCTCATACTAATGTCTACCTAAAATTTGGTTACACACAACACTATTTAAATATCACATTATATAAATGCATACTAATCTCGAAATATCCTTCTTTCCAAATCCTTCTTCATATTTTATAAAACAACTTTCTATGAACTTTTCAGCTCTCTCACGGACAGTAGTAGAGACATGGAAACGTCTAAATCTCCTCCAGAGGGAACTGCCCTCCAATTTGTTGGAAAAAAATGCTTTTTGAATTCTTGAGTTTACCACAGCATCTAATATTTACAATTGTGAGGTCAGGTTCCCAGAAATAAATGTTAAGTCTCTAGTTACATTTTTAAAGTCAAATTTATCAGATAAATTGTAAAACTTCCCCCAAACAAGCCTAAGATCAATCCCTCAGGCCAATGTGCTTCCTGTACCAGGAGAGATTCTGTGAAGGATCAAATAGAGAAGGTGACTCTTTTCTGAGGAATGCGTTTTGGAAAAAAGTCTCATCTTATATTCAGGTATAGGTGGTCATCTTTGGTGAGTTTACATTTCTGAACATTTATTTTTGCATATTCTCTAAGTGCATATGGAAAAAATAATTTATTTTTTTTGTCCAGTGGTATAAGCTCACTTGGTTTCGGCATCCAAATGGAATGGGAACCTAAGAACATTTTGTATGTTTGAGAATCTGATTATTTTTTCAGGTGCTTTTGTGTTTAAAAACATATCAAATATGCTTTGCAAGAAACAGTACTTTTGATTATCAAGCTGTATATGTCAAGGAGAATTAATCCGCACATGTATATGGTCTAAGTAGAACTTTCAAGAACCAATTTTTACCCGTAGGTCTTTTTCTAATTTTTGAGGGCCAGAGGAAGAATGTGGCAATGATTAATAGAAAATAGCATTGTTTTGACAGGGTGATTAGTTTTATTTATTGTTGTTGGTCTCTGCTTTGTTCATTATGAATAAATTATTCCAGAAAGTTCAAATTTATACTTTCCTGCCAAAATTGCTGGTTGAGCAAAGAAGACTTGAAATGCCTGCTAAGATTTTATTCAAATTTGAAATTAAACAGACGTTTCTAAACTTTTCCACAAAGAGGGGAAAACTCTTTTTAATAGTAAACTAACCACTAGTGGACATAATATTTAAATTAATCCACTATGTGTGTTTTATTCTTCCTTTATTGTACCTAGCTTAAGAATTTTCAAGGTAATATATACTGAACTTGACTCATCTTTTAAAACATTCTTCGTAGAAGGTATAATAGTTATTTTTATTTGGCAGTTCTCTTTTTATTAAAGAGTATCTAAAAATGCTCTAGATTTTTATAATGCTTTAAAAGTGCCCCCACCCTCAAGGCCTGATTAACATGACAGTTGTTAATGTGCTGGTCTCACTGATGCTATAGATTCTCCAAAGAGGACCAGAATTTGCTGGGCTCTAAGTAGATCTAACAATTTTGATGTTAAGATGATATATGCTATATCGTCATATGTGATATATATCATCAGATGTCATGTATTATACATCATCAGATGTAATATATATGTTACATATGATAATCAGATGTCATATATTACATATCATATATTACATATCATCATATGTACATGCAAAAACAAAGTTTCAAGATAGATAACTCTATTAAAAATTTGGGGGATAAGTAGTCAAAGATCTACTTGGTGGTTATTTCACAGCTTTATTTCTGTCAAAGACCGAAGAGAAGGGATGATGATATGGAAAGGCTTGGGGACTTTACCCACGTGGAAATTTTATCCTTCACATAGATGCTGTATTGTCAAATCATGTGGCTTTTCATGGTTTTCTAATGAAATATTGTGTTGGCTCATCTGTTGCCAGCTTAGCACTCTCCATCCCTTACCCCACATCTTAATACTCTTCCATACAGCAAAAGATATGGATGCCTGCTAATTATATTTTACAGAATTTCTGCCAACAGAAAAACATGTTGGGTTTCCCCCAACGAGAGGTACTATGTGAGATGTGGAAGGCAGGATATAAGCCATATCATTGTTCTGCCACCAGCAGAAAGTATGTGTCTGGGCTCCAGCAGACACGAGGTTTTCTAGTTCCATTAGGCCAGTAGTTTTCAAAATATGGTTTGGGAATCCCCGGAAGTCCCTGAAACCCTTTCAGGGGGTCCACCAGGTCAAAACTATTTTAACAACCACACTCAAATGTTATTTGTCTTTTTGTACTTGCATTCTCTCATGATTGTACAGTGGAATTTTCCAGAAGCTGCATGACCTGTGAGGGATTTAAAGCTCTGAAGGCTAAGGGATTGTGTTCTTGTGGATTCTTGTGTTTTAGATTCTTCTGGTTTAACTTCTAATGCAATAAATATCAATAGATGTAACTCACAATAAGTAAAAGCTCCTTGAGATGTTCGATAATTTCTAAGAACGTAAAGGGGTCATCAAACCTAAAAGTTTGAGCAATGCTGTTCTAACCTACATCCTGAGAATTACCCACCTAGTGCTCCAGGCAGCTGCAATCATAAGTGGTGATTTTCTGCGATTCCAGAAATTTCTTGATTCCCCCAAAGCTGCCGGCAAACCTGAGAACTAGGAGCTTTCTCTGACTTTCTTTCTTCAGTTTCTCAAGGCTTTGTAAGCTTCTAATTCTCTGTATTAAATTTCTTCCTCCATGAAATTAAATTTAAAGTGTATTTTTTTCTACTTGACCAAACCATGATAGAATTCATTTGATGTTCAATACAAGATACTGGGAATTCATTTTTAAGAAATATTTAAAGTCATACCAGGTGGGAAATCTTTTCCCTACCTCACCCTTACTTTAATTTGAAAAACCTACGCTCAAACCATTTTCTATTCAAGTTGATGGCCTAAACTCAGTGTCCTGCATTTTAAAAGTTATTCTATCCATATAAAACATGCCATGCGCTTTCCAGAGAAAGCTCAGAATTAACTGATAAAGCTTTATATGCAACTCTACTGCAGCTTTTGACTGTGAATACTGTAACAAAGTTTGTTCTAACGCAATGGTTGTATTCCAAGAAGTTCCATGGTAGTCAATAAAAACCCAAATTCTGATTAAAGATAGTAGTTCTTCTGATTGTGGGAAAAAAATTAAGGCTGGGGGTATCAAATTTGCCATAACAAATATATTTTTCCCTGTAGGTATTTATATAATTCTAAACTTTTAACCCTAGATAACACTCACAAACTCATCATCTAATTACATCTATCATTTGCATAAGAAAGGGCTTTCTTTGCTTCTTAGTACTAGCCAGCTTCAGCACACATAGATTCTAGACACTGTTACCACTCTATGGCCAAGTGTCTGTAAACCAGTGCAATTCAAACAAAGCTGCTGAGTTGCCAAAACCACAGCTCTTTTTCTTATGGGCATGGTCTTGATCACCACACAACACCACAACCAAGGCGAGGTCTGCATGGGGCAGACCTTGATGCTTATTTAATCCATCACTTGGTCTCCACTAAAATTGAGTTAGGAGAAATGTCGGGATATAAAATAGCCTAACTTTACAAAAGAGAAATTGGCTATTTGAGTTTCTAACCCAGTTATATTAAACTACTTGCAGTTTATAAAATAAATCTTGCTCTCTTCTGCTCTGGGGAGCATACTGGTCCCCTTGCATGAAATATCCTATGTTAATCATCTTTGTATCTATCTGCAGTGCTGGCACACTGCCTAGTACCTAATAAGCTCTCAAATAAATGCATACACACATGTGTATGTGAATGTATGTATGCATATATGTGTGTGTATGTATATATTTATATAATGAATAAATAGTATTATCTAAACAGTTATATCCAAATAAGGTCAAAAAATAATAAGCATGGCAACATAGAGTCCAAAAGGAAGAGATGTTTGGGCAGTTATAAGAAGGAGCCAACACAAGTCACCTATATTTTATCTCAACGGTGGTAAAACAATTATTTTGACTACACTCCTATTGCTTTTGAAATACAATGCCAGTGAATTTCTTCTTCCTAGAGACTTCTGAGATGTTGTTTTTGAAAATTTATTTTTATATTTTTGTTCTTAGTAGTTGTCTTGAGGTATAAGTGGCATACAATCACACATACAATGTACAATTGGATAAGTTTTAACTTCTGTAACTAGCAATGTAAATACAGTTAATAAACGTATTAGGATATGAGGAGGGGCAAGAAGGATGACAAAGGTGTATGAAGAAACTTGTAGAGGTGACATATATGTTCACTGCCATATTTAAATTTTTAAATCTTACTTCAAATAGAATATATTATACGTGGCATTCTTGTTCAAACTTTGGCTAGTTTCGCAGTCAAAGAAAAATCTTAATGAGTACCATGACATTTTAGATTATTAAAGAGAGTTTTCATTTTTGTTCACAAGGCTTGGGATCACATCTCTATAATTTATTCTTCCCTAAAAAGATAGATAATGGTCTTGTGACAAATATATGTCCATTGGAAAGAGATGCTATGAAGTCAACAAAAATATCCTTGGAACTCATCCATTTGTTCTCTGACTTTAATCAGATGAGGATCCCTGGTAATCTCATACCTGTTAATTTCCTTGCTTTTCTGGCTTTCCAAGGAGAAAAATATTGCTATTGACATGTAAAGCTTTTAAATAAAAGGGAAAAATGTGGTTAGCTCTTCATTTTTCCCATCACTAATTATCTTAAGTAATACCTTTGTTCAGGCTGACATTTTCACTAATTCCACTGAAGTACATTCTTGATTAAAGTAGAATATGTTTGCTCTTAGAAGCAATAACCACAGGACAAGGCAAAATAGGTTTTGTCCGCAGTGTTGAAAAATTTATAAAAAAAGCTCAGAACCTACTTTAGACATCAGGAGGAAAGCAGATTCATTCTATTTCCACAGTCAAAGGTGAATGGATGAAGCAGGTAAACAAGCCAACATTTACTATGCAATTAAATATTATCAAATCTTAAAAAAAGGAGACTTCTCTATATATAAACATAAAATCATCTGACCAAGTCCAAATATAAGTGATTAAGAAATTATCTACTTAAATGATCCATTTGATTGACACGTTAAATGCAAATATTTAAACACTTTTCATGTGGACAAATAGGAATTGAGTATATATGCATTTATCACACTTCTCCAGCTCATGTATCAGAATCACATCCACTTACTCAGGCCCTTATTGAAACATTAAACTCTAATGAGATATTTTTAGAAATTGAACAGTAACCCTTAAAAAAAAATCCTTATATGTAACTTAGTTAAAGAGGATAAAAATGAACCCCTTTTCACTCTTCTTCTCCCTCTATACACCATGGAAATATGGAACCTACACATTCTGCATGACTATGAAGTTCTAAACAGGTTCGCATATTGAGTCAGACTCAGTATGACATACTAGCTTTGATGTCTGCCAATGCTACATTTGTCCTACTTCTTAAACAGTTTCTTTCTCCATAAACATTGTCTCGATTTTCTGTTTAACTAAATAGGTAATTAACTGTAAAATCAATAGAGGATTTTATCAAATTTCAGATGCCATAATCTAATATAAGACCTCATTAACGTATCTCCCAGTTCTGGCAAGGAAGCAGACTTTATATTTTGGATCACCATTCCAACAAAGGACAGCTAACAATACTAGATTAATTTGTTTTTTAGCTTTTCAGGGATAATGGTAGGGAATTCTCCAGGATGGGAGAAATATTCAAATCTGTGATTCAGGAAGCACAATGAAAATAAAGAAAAAAAAAAGAAAGAAACCTGTATGTTGATTAAAACCAAGAACTGCAGGACACCAAAGACAGAGAGATCTTAAAGCAACTAGGAAAAAGAAGAGTATATACAAAGAACTGAGAATTGACTCCTCAGTAGTCCAAAGCCAAAAGACAGTAAATCTTCCAAGTGCTAGGAAAAATAACGATTACCTAAAATTGTTTTCAAGCAAAACTATCCCTCATGAATGAGAGGTTTTTTTTTTTCAGACAAATATAGAAACTTCATCATTGAAAACATTCTCATGAAAGTTATAAATTATAAACTTCAAGAAAAATAACACTGATATTGGAATGAATCCTTGCTACCAAGAAAAAATGGTGAGCAAAGGCAGTAGTAAGAAATGGATAAATCTAAACAAATATAGATTGTGAAAAAGATAGAAATAATAATATTTAATATGTAGGGTTGAAAAGCAGAATAAATGAAACCATTGGCAATAATATGCCAGGAGGGGTCATTAGGCTTAAATGTTCTAAAGTCTTTGTTGTCCAAAAGGAGGGTAAAATGACTAATTTTAGACTACTTAAAGAATTCATGCTGAAATTTCTAAGGTAGCCACTAAAAACAACAATAACAAACCAAAAACAGAACTATAATGTATGATTTTCAAATTAGTAGAGTAAAAACAGATTTAAAATAAAAAGGAATTCAATCATCCTGAAAGAGATGGTAGATAAAATAGAAAAACTAGAACATGCTAAAAACACAAAATAAGATTGTAGTGTAAAATAAGTACAAATATGTGTGATCTCAAAGTTAAAGATTAAATGCCATATCTTAAAAACACAAACACTGTCATAGTGAATTAAAAAAATAAAATTGAGCTATCTCTTGTTTAAAATAGATCCTAAAATCACAGGACAGGGAAAGGACAATAGTAAGATAATCTGCATACATCGGGAATTAACACTTTAAAAAACACCCCACAGCTCAAAGAAGAAATCCAAATGAAAATACTTGGAACTGAACAATAATGAAATACTACACATCGAAATTTGTGAGATAAAGAAAACATAGTTCTTAAACAGAAATATAAGAAGTATAAATGATGAACAGATTAGCATGAGGAATAACAAGCTAAGCACCTGACAAATGACAAAGGAAAAAGAAATTAGAAGGAAATAATTAAAAAAACAAACAAACAAATTCATGAAATAGAAAACAAATTGAAGAAACTATAAACTAAATTCTATTCTTTAAAAATGTTGATCAAATATGTAAATATTTATGAAATTCTGAAACTGATCAAGGAAAAACTGAAAAAGGAAAAAGAACTATAAATACTACAGAGATTAAATAAGATAATGAGAATATTATGAATAAATTTGTGACTAAAAACTTTGAAAACAGAGATGAAATGGAAAAGGAACTAGAAAGCTATAACACCTAAAATGACATCAGGAGAGAATTCTAAAGAGCTCTATATTAATCAAAGAATATGAATCAATAGTTAAAAAATATTTTTTCCTATCAAAAAACAAAAGCCACAGTATGTATAGAAATTTTTCCAGTGAGTTCTAGAAAATATTAATGGAAGAAATAATCAGAACCTAACAAAGACTCTTCTAGGGAAGAGAAATCAAAACAAAGCAAAAAACCAATTTTATAGGAGTAGTATACTTCAAACTTAAACCACATGAGGACAGTGCAAAATAGGAAGATTAAAGCCCACTTACTCAAGTGACTACATGTACAACAAACCCACACACAACAAAAATCTTAGAAGGTTAAATTTGGCCACATATTAAAAAGGCATAACGTTGTGAAATGTTTATCCAAGTATGCAGTCAGTTTATTGTAGAAAGTCTATTGATATAATTTACCACAATAAGAAATTTAAAGAAAAAAATCATATCATCTTAAAAGATGCAAATGAGGCATTTGATAAAATTCAATATTCATTCATGATTTTTTTTAAATAGCAAATTAAAAAAGAAAGAAAACTTCTTTAACGTGATATAGTGTATCTATAGAAAACTCATATCAATTATTTACTAAATAGTAAAAAAATAAAAATATTCTTTTAAAAAATTCACAAAGACCAGATGCCTGCTATTCTCATATATAATCAACATTGTAATGGACATTCTGGCCAGTTCAGTAGGATGAGAAAAAAATCAAAAAGCTAAAAGAATTGGAGAGGAAGATATAGAATTTTCATTATTCATATAATCATCCTGCCTATGGCTGAGAGAAAACCCAAGAATCTATAGAAAATTTATTAGCACTTAATAAGTGTTTAGAAAGACAGATGAATATAAATATTTTCATACAACATCAAATGCATTTCTATGCATCAGCAAACAGAAACTACGACGAAAGAGAGAAAGAGAGGAAGAGAGAGAGAGAGACTGTAATAGCAACTAAAAAATAAGATAACTAGGAACAAATCCAAAAAGTATAAGCATGACCTATATGGGGAAAATGACAAAATATTCAAGAATTGAATTAATGAAGAGGTATTTCATATTCATAGATAAGAAGACTTAATATTATAACAAAAGCATTTCCTCCCAAGTTGATATACAGAGGTAATTACAACCCCAAACCAATTCTCAGTTGGGTATGTTTGTGGGGTTCTTTTCTACTTTTTATGTTTAACTTCAAATGTGTTATCTAAAATTCTTAAAGAAGAGAAAGGTCCAAGAATAGCTAATTCTGTCCTAAAGAATACAGTGGGTCGACATGTCCAATATTTATTTTCAAGCTACACTAATTAAGTAGCGTGACATTGACACAGGAAAAGGAGCCCAGAAACAAACCTACACAGATGTCAAAAATTGATTTGTGACTACACAGGCCAGGCAGACCAGAGGGGAGTCAGACCAGTGTGGAGAGAATATACTATTCAATAAATAGTTCTGGAACAAATAGATATCTTAAATGAAATGAGATCCCTATCTCGTCCCATATACAAAAATTAATTCCAGAGAGAGTAAAGAATTAAACATGACAGACAAAATTTAAGAACTATTAGAAATAAAGATAGATGAATGCTTTATGAGCTCAGGGTCAGGAAGAATTTCTTAAACAAGATCCCAAAAGCACGATGACAGAAAAGATGGCTAAATCTTATGTGATTCAATTTAAAATGTTATAAAAATGTGAGAAGAGCAGCTAGCTACAAATCAAAACCTTTCGGCAACACAAATTGCCAACAAAATAATTAGATGCAGAATATATAAAGTATTCCTAAAAATTCAAAGAAAAACATAATTTGATTGAAAATTAATCAAAAGCCATCCACAGCCATTTCATAGAAGAAAACAAAGGTCAATAAATATGAAAAGAGTTTAATTTCCTAAATCATGGAAACACAACACCAAAGGAGATTTTAAATTTTGCACCTGCTGGACTGGCAACAAATTTAAATTTGATGTTATTAAATGCTACAGAGAATGTGGAATAACAGAAGCTCCCCTATCGCAATGGTATGAAAGTAAACTAAGACAACTATTTTATAAACCATTATGTTTTTTTCTTTTTTTTACCTAGTAAAGGTAAAAATAATCATACCTTATGACCCAACAATCCCACTGCCAGTTCTACATATGATAAATTTTTGTACCCATGTATCAAGACACAAGCACAGAAGTTTCCACAGCAGGACTGTCTGCAGTAACTCAAATGTCTATTGACAAGAAAACAGATCAATTGTGACCAGTCCTGGAGTACCAGATATTGGTAAAAAGTGAATAAATCACTGTGATAAAAATCAACATGGATGAATTTTACAAATGTGATGTTGAGCAAAAAAAAAAAGTCACAAAAGAACACCTTAACAGGATTCCATTTAAATAATGATTCGAGAACATAAAAATGAGGTAATATGTTGTAAGGAATATAAACATATGTGGTAAGACAAAATGTAATGAAAAGCAAGAGAATGAGAAACATCAAATTCAGTATAAAAATCCCCTCCAGTAGGGTGGGATGACACTAGGAAGGGCAAATCGGGGGCCTTCGAAGCTACCTAAAATGCTCTCTAGCTCAAATCTGGGCTGTATGTCACAGGTTTTCTTTTCACATTTATGTTACATTTTTTAATATGTATGACTTAATTTATTAAAAATATAATTGAGAAGGTGACATCCTATTTTTAATAAATTTTTATTATGTGACAATATATTTATAGTCAGCACCTCAGAAAAATGCTCCTATTACATATCGGTCTTCATGACATATATGACAGCATAAAGCCATCAATTCCAGGTTTTCCTTTGGCTCTTTTCCCACATTACAGAAGCAAACTGAATGATCTGATAGTCTGCATACAGGAATACACTTGCCATTTTTATGTCTTATGCTTCAGTCTTTTATAGTATTCTCTCTCCTTCACTAATTAATCCAGAAGAGACAATGATCAAACTTCGAAAGTTCCAAGAATTTTAGACATCTGTTCGTGGAATAGGTACGATGTGATTTTAATATATAAAGACCTCGATTTAACTGGAAGATATCCCAACTTATAACCTCATCTTTTTAGAACACAATAGCACCTTGAAACCGGGCTGGAATGGACCTTTGCCTAGGACAGGGAACAGAAAGCCTTGGCAGCTGCTAGTTAGGGGTCTGGCCTTGTCAAGGGCACCCCTTTCTAAACTGCAGAGACTTCCTTGTTCAGATGGGGTTCCCTCCTACGTTTTCCCTCATCCCAGGCCTTGAGAAGCAGATGGGGTGAGGGGCCCTACTCTGACAAAGAGAAAATTTCCTGAAAAGACCTCTTCATGTTACCTCTGCCAAAAACTATTCAATAATTATTTTTGCTAAAAATGCACTAAAGTAGTATCTAAAAATCATTCTACATCTCACTCACTCTACCACATGGAGGGAGAAACGAATGAACTGTATATTCTGATTACCCCACCTCTGAGGCCACAAGTAGTTGTGGAAACAAGACATATGCTTGTA
The DNA here is from genome assembly GCF_000151845.1 of Pteropus vampyrus. Taxonomy (NCBI): domain Eukaryota; kingdom Metazoa; phylum Chordata; class Mammalia; order Chiroptera; family Pteropodidae; genus Pteropus; species Pteropus vampyrus. The sequence continues at coordinate 1,388,866 of NW_011888877.1, read as the reverse complement.
AAATAGTTATTTACAAGATACAGATGGAAATATATGATTATATCCACAGGTTTGGAGTTCCAGTCACAAATTCCCAATCACTCAGCAGATCTGTGTTTTATTCAGTCCACAAATATTTACTACACTTCTACAAAGGAGTTAAGTTTTAAGTGTCAACAAGACAAGTCTTTGTCTAAGTTGTTCTAGTTTACATGCTTAGGGAGAGAAACACATAACTCAATATGGTATCATAACAATAAGAAGCATGAATGAGTTGTGTGGGGGAGGGTGTGACAAAGAGAAAGAGGAAGGGTTGGTGGGACACAGGAAGTGACCATGCTACACCAGAGCACACCACTGCTGATTCACAGCGGACGTCTGAATGGAGCCCTAAACGGTTAGGCAGGAAAAAGTCCTGTTTGGGAACAGTTAATACTTCACTGATTTTTCCAGGAAGCCAAGAAGATGGCAGGAGATTTCTGCCTATTCTAGGGACAACAGATAGTGCCTTAGTGCTCTACAACCTGTAGGAAAGACTCCTCCATATAGCTAGTCAGCGCCTGGTTATCCAAATCAAACAGATAACCTAAGCGAGAATAAACAGGAGTAAGTGTGCAGATTATATTTTATGCAAGTTAACACAAAGCCAATCAGAAGTTCACAGACTAGTAAACCAACAGAGACCTGTGGCCAGGCCAAACCACAAAAAGATTAGCTCCCACTATCTGCTTAACTTGAAAGGATCTTTCAGTTTTGCTTGCTTTCTCACGGGCCATTGAAAAATCTGAAAACAAAACAATGAAATCGCTAAGCACTGACAACTGTTTAAACTAGAACACCCTTCATAGCTGTATAGCACATGAAAGTATTTAGAGTATTGTGTAGTCGCCCAACCTCCACATCTACAGTAGACTAAACACTATAGCTAAAATGAGAACTCCAAGAAGAATTTACGTGGTAATCTCAACTATCTGAGAGCAAAGGAAAACACTGTTTTCAGAACTTGCCCACAGGTCTTCAAACATCAGCTCTTCTAATTGGAGGAAAGCTGGGATTCTTAGAGATTCTTGTACTTTGTAAACCCTTAGGTGCATGGATTTGTTTCGGGATCTGTGAAGATCCCGGAAATAGCCCAGCTGTGTGGATGTAAGCTACGTCCTTGAGGAAGGCTCATGGATTTCATCATATAGCCAAAGGCATTCATGATCCAATAAAGATGAAAAACTATTGTTAAAAAAAAAAAAAAAATCCTAAGAAAAACGGTTTCCATACTGGTCCTGTTACAAAGAACATTATTCAGCCAAGGAAAGAGTGTAGATAGATAGATAGATAGATAGATAGATAGATAGATAGACAGACAGACAGACAGACAGACAGATAGATAGATAGATAATAGATCTAGATCTAGATCTAGATCTATTTCAGAGAAATATAAAAAATTTATTTCAAGAGTGAAGATTATAAGGTACCCTGTTTGTCTAACCGGAATTGACAGTTTTTTCTTGAGCTAGAGTTGACAAGAGTTGTCTAACCTTTACTAGTATCTAAACATTTTATATACATACAAATTAATTTTTAGGAGAAAATTCTCTCATAAAGATATTACATTATACCAAATTCCTGCTTTTTCATTTTACCAAGACAATTAGCAAAAGTCTAAGACTTGAAAGAAATGGTTCATATTTTATAAAACCAAGATATTTAAAAGAAATTTAAAGCATCACTTTGAGGTATACACATGATTTAAAATTAAAAATCTTCTTCAGTTTTTCTTGTATTTTCTAGAACCCAAATATCTTTGCATAAGGTCAAACTCAGATGAATGTCAAACTAAATTCGAGACTGAAGATGGTTATGTGGGTATAGGTGAAATATTATCAGACTTATGCTCAAATAGGCCTTAGTTTTGTACCAAAAGATAAGTGATAGTGTGTACTTTATTAACAATTAATCCATATTAATGTATTAAGCTTAAATAAAATATTTAAGGTTGGATTATATCTCATTAGCTGACATTTGATCACTTGGATAAGAGGATGCTGACTTAACTGCCACCTCTGACAAGCCAACACAGAGGCAGATTATGCAGTATATAATAGACACAAAACATTGGTATTTCATAACCCTTAGTGCATAGTTCACGGTAGCTGAGGGACCTGGGCTTCAGTGCAATCAACTTCTCTCTCTCGATTTAAAATAAGGAGTCATATTGTACAAACGATACTGTACATTAACATAAAGTTATTATTTACATGTCCCCTTAGACTGAACCCCTGGAGATCAGTGACCAAGGATTAATCATTTTACATTCCCTAGCACTACACACACTGCAAGGTAGCTGACCGAAATGCAAGTGTGTTGAACGCATTAATTTATCAGGTGGAGATTTTTATCTATTCAAAGGATTTCTACACCCTGTTGTGTGTCTATTCTATGACCTGTTACATGCTTCAGACAACTTAGACTCAGATTTAAGCAAGTAGTGTACTATATGCCAAAGACCTACTGTGTATGACACTAGGTTGCCTTGTAAACAAACTTGTAATTTGACTTCCATCTGTAAGAAATGTAGGTTGCCTCAAATGTAAAGTTACAATTGGTCCCATAAATATTTCATGTAAGGATGACTATAGTTCCTCTAAGAGGACAAAAGGAAGAGTTATGTTGTTGAAAATCCAGGGATTAGATCTAGAAAGCTGAAAAGCTGGGAGACTTAACCGAATGCCTACATTTTTGCCTACATCCTGCTAATCACACTTCCCCGTTTAGTCTTGGGAAGGTAGGATGAGCACAGAGAATTAAGCCTCAAATCTCCAAGAACATTTTATTTTTAAAAGCAATGGGTGTTAGTCCTGCAAATATCAGTAGGAAGAACTGTTAGAACTTTCTAGAAAGAACCAAGGAATCACTAGAACACAAATAACTTTAACAGCTAATTATGCAATTCATCTCCTTTCCTCAAGACAGGATTTAGTTAAAATAAAACAACACTTTTTTTAAGACACATAAATTTCTTTAAAATCATCACTAAAACAGTTTCCTAGTCTTTATAACACTTTCTCATCTCTCTTTAGTCAATTATGACATCTTACTTTCTGGCTGCTAAAATTTTTAGACTATTCCCTTCATCTTTTTTTCCCCCTTAGGAACAGACAATACTTTAAAAATCTCTTTTCAAATAGTTTTATTGTAATTTCAATCTTCTCTCCACTGCCCTACTTAAACTGTTTCCTTCATCTAACCTATTTCCTAGATATTTGAATTTCCTACAGGTAGATCATACTCAAACATCTGTAAGCACATTTCATTTGCATGTTCTTTTAACTAAGAATACAGTATACATATACATCCTAAAAGCTCTTCCTTTAACAACTTACTAGGTTCAAAGAATTTTATTTCAAGATTCTTGTTTAAATGATGTTAAAATGTAAAAATATACTTATTCAAAGTCAGTGGTGTAAAGACCATAAACTAAACTTAAAATGTGGTGGGGAGAAGGTATTTTGCTTCTAAACTCTGGTTGTACTATCTAGACTCAATAGCGAAAAAAGAAAAAGAAAAAATCAGAGGTGACATTTTTACGTTTTAAATTGTTTTAAAGATTGCCTTTTTTTTGGTTTGCTTTGTCATTAAAGAAAAAATAAATATTTTATTCCTTAATCCTTCTAGAACATAAAACAAAGAGGCAGCATGAGTGCATATCAAAGAGAGGCTCACTGACTAGGTGAAAGAATCTAAGAATGAAATCCTATCAGAGAGATGCCTGGGTCCTTTTCCTAACTCTGCCATGTAAGAGCTCAATGACATTGGGCAAGACCCTTCAATATCCACCATCATATCCCTATCTATAAAATGGGGTAGCTCTACCTGCCCTTCCTTCCTCACTGAGTAGTTGCAAGGACCAAGCAAAGTAAATCAATGGGCAGTTAAACACTGAGACACTTATAATTACTTCTTGCTGATAATACGGCTTAACAGGATAATTAAAATAAATCCAAGATAAGAAATAATTTATGGCATTATTCACAATAGTCCAGAGGTAGAAGCAGCCCAGATGTCCATCAACAGATGCATGGATAAACAAAATGTGGTATCTCTATACCATGAAATACTATTCAGTCTTTAAAAAACTAGGAAATTCTGTCACATGCTACAACATGGATGAGCTTTGAGGACATTATGCTGAGTAAAATAAACCAGTCACAAAAAGACAAATATTATATGATTCCATTTACATGGGGTACCTGAAGTCAAAACCATGGTGGAATGGTGGTTGCCAGGGGCTGGGGGCAGGGAAAATGGAGAGTTGTTGTTCGATAGACATAAAGTTTCAGTTTTACAAGATGAAAAAGTTCTAGAGGTCTATCATTCTACTATGTGACCAGAGTTCACCTACCTGAACTATACACTTCGAAATCGTTGAGGGTAAAAAAAAAAAATACTATGGTTAGTGTTAGGTAAATTGCAATTAAGTGAGATTTAAACAAAATTAAACCAAAAATAACAGCCTTAGTTGAATGCCTCCATTATAAATTGGTCTTGCTAACCTTCGAAAGCATGTCACTGATGAGCAAAGGCTCTGCCTGCCTCCAAGACATTCACATATCAGTGGGGCATCTCTAGTACCAACAGTCTTCCTTATGGTCTTCCAGCCTCCCCAACCCCAGCAGTACTGGGGTCACATGCTCACCACGCGTACAGCATTTGGCTCACAGCACTCATCACATTACTCTCAGTCAGTGACACACAGATTTCTGGCATCATTAGATCATAAGCTTCTTGGGGGAAAAACCACATCTAACACATCTTTGATTTCTCTTCCTTTAGCTCCCAGCTCCACAGCACAATATCACTCAACAAACATTTGCTAATTGAATAAATTCTACTCTTTCAGTTTTCATCATCTGCCTTTTAACTGTTAGTGGGGCAAAAACTCAAAAGTAGAGAGGTTGACTATCTTAAGCTGTGTGTAAAGGTTGTGTGTTGTTCCTTGTTCATATTTGGTAGAGAAAAAGCAGAAGAATCATGTATTTATAGCTATGTTTATAATGATACAACAAAGATGTTCAGTTACAGCTCTCTAAGAAAAAAGCTTGAGCTGCAAAGTTTATAATAATCCTCCCCAATCCATTTATGGATTTGAAATAGCCAGAAGTCTGTATTATGTTAACAGTCCTTTTAAGGCTCCTGACACAGAGCGCAGTTTTAAATGGGGGCGAGCCTCAGCCCTCTAGAAATCCATTAATAAAAACCATATATCCTCTGTAAGAGAATCTTGAATCAGAATATCAGGTTCTCTTTAAAACATGTAACTCTTACCCATCGGAAACTTAAGACTTATTTGGAGGTAGATTGCCAAGATAAACATAAACATAAAGAAATAAAGAACAATGTGTAATTTGATTTCTAAAATTCTCAGGTGTTACTAAGACGGCACGTGAGAAAAGCAGGAAAGTATATTAGTTCGCTCTTGATAACTGAGGCAGGAATCTGGAATAGTGAGATTAAGAAGTACAGAGCACGCCTCCACTCTCAAAGGGCAAAGTCTAGTTCAGGAGACAAAACACGTGTGTTAGTCACAGAAACGGATAGGGGTGCAATGTGACCCGATGCACTGAGCTGCTGTGATGATCGAGTGACAGAGTCAGTGCCAGTCACATCTTATTCGGGTCAGCAGCCACTGGACATTACAGATCTGCCATACAGCACTGACTGCTGAGTTAGCAACACATAATTCAAACACAGTAGTGACCACATATAATAGTATATGGAACCATATACAACTGAAGAGGAAATGAAAATAGTGGTTTCAAGCCTTCTAAGAAAAACTCCCATTAGACATTGAACTCATGATGGCAGGAGCTGTGTGTTCAGTTGCTTGTGCTCACTCTGGCCCCCTGACTGGGAACCCTGAGCTTGACATGTGCCTGCTCATGCAATTATCACCAAAATTACGTCCGAGCTTCCCACAGAACTGTCCAAAGATCGAGCAGCCAGTCTGCAGCACAGATGGAATCGGAATCCAGGTTTTCCTGCATTGAGTGGTTGCGACAGAAAGCACACAACGCACGACATGTACAATATTTCCTATCTGATCCTTTACAGAAAAAATATCGCCAACCCCTGGCTTCAAGCTTGGGAGGATGAAATCGACATCAACAGAAATAGGAATGCAGAGAAGAAAGGATTTGAAGGAGAAAATGGAGAATTTGATTTTAAATAGGTGGCAGAACTGACAGAGATGCCAAAAGGGGGACGATCTGACATACTAACGCTAGGGAGAGAGGTCGGGGTGGAGGCGCAGACAAAGCGAGAAGGATGAGAAAGTAAAGGGAAAGATGGCCGTGACTTAAACCTCGTTATGGAGGTGAAGCTCCATATTCAAAGAAAAACTTACATGGAAGTCCCACTGTGTTGAATGAATGGAGAGAGAGCTGCTTTGTCTGAATCTGGGAGAAATACACAGAACACACCCTGCTGGGAACCCCTTTGCTTCTGCAGCAACTCCTGAGGAACCCATCAGTTTGAAAAATAGTGGCTTGTCTAAAACAATAAAAGCCAGAAGGTCAGAGGCTAAACATTGGGTTGAATGGACTTAATAAAAGGCCCACGGACTTGATTAGAAGGTCATAGAGACCGTCAGGAGAGAGACAGAAACAGAAATAGGTTTCAAGGAAGTGGGGAAGACATGGAAGAAATGGAAGCAGAGAATATAATGCCTGGTGTAATTAAAATGACAGGGAGGGAAAGAAGGGATAGGAGGGAAGACAGGGTTGTTTATTTTAAAAGGTAAGGAGACAGTTCTTCTTCCGAAAGCATTGCTTCTTATGAGAAAATGAAGGTGCGTGGGGCAGATGGTTTGCAGAAGATGGCAACAAATCCCAGAATCCACGCCCTTGGTAGCTTCCTCCCACAATGACTCCAAGTTTAGCCACTTGGCTTGCTTTGATCAACAGGACATTAACACGCATGACACAAGAAGGGATTTGACTATCATGTAGTGGGACCTGTTCTCTATTGATGTGCTTGTCACCCTGAGACCAGCATGAGAGCGGGCCAGCCAGCCCACTGGGGATGAGAGACCATCCGGAGGAGAATGAGATACCCAACTGCCAGCTTCCAGCCTGCAGACACACGCAAAAGGCCATCCCAGATCACCTGGGTACCAGTTCACCTGTCAGCCAGCCAGTGACACAAGGATGAAGAGATCTGTGACCCAAGTCAAAATGGTGGTGACTTCAAGCCATTAAATCGTGAGCAGTTTGTTCTGCAGCAAAAGCCAGCTGAGAGAAGGAATGAGGATTTTTCTGATGTAAAAGGTAGTACAGGAACCAGAGCCGCAGGTACCACATGATCGTAACTGCTCAGAAGTATTTCAAAATGCTACGAAGCCACAAACTGTCTATAACAAGCAGTAATCACATGGTGAGGTCATTATTGTTGGTATTATTATTATTGTCTACAAGCCCTGGAGATGAGTGAAAGACTCACAACACCAATGGCTGTGCCTGTCGTGCTTATGAGTTAACAGAGAAGCTAACCCAGGTTCAGGGAGCTTTCACACTTTTTATAGGTAGAAAAAATGCAATTTAACCTAATGTGTATTTGCACAATAAACCAACTCATGCTGCTGGAAGTTAGACATATTTAGCCAGTTTTCTAATTCTATTTGGAAGGTAATTGTTATGAGTAGACAACCAACAATTTTTCAATACAAAAATTAAAACGCAGCATTGAAATCAACGACAGGAAAATCATGCTAGCTTCAAGTATTTCCTTATGAGTGTCTGCCATACTTTGTGTTTTCTGTTAGGAGATCTCTCTGCTGGATTTATCTTTTACCAATTAAATGAGCTTTTTTTTAGCTGTCTAGTTTAATACCTGACACATGTTCTTTAGATTCTCTCCATTAGTGTATTTTGTGGAGTGAAGAAAGTAGGCAATATAGGCATCAGCATATACTCCTCTCCTACCTCCCACATAATTTTCTCAATAAGACCCATTTTAAAAAAACATGTTTAACATTTTTTGAAGTAAAAAATTCATCTTTGGGTTGAAGGTGAATAAACACATTCAAGTTTCTTCTTTCTTCTGAAAAGGATAGTTAGGGGGATATTTCCAATCGGGTAGATTTCTTCCGATGCCTCGTTATGGGAAATATTTTTCTCTTTTACAGTATGTTTATTGATAAATATGAGAAATAAAACATAGTCAATTGCACATATGCTTCCTCCTGAAAATGTGTGTGTGTTTTTTAAAGAAACCCACAGATATAAAGACCAGAAAATAAGAAGAGATTAGGCAAAAATGTTGAATATAGAAAATAATGGACAGTGGTAATTAACAGAGTAGAAAGAATGAGAATGTAAAATACCAGGAAATTGGGGACTCCTCTCTAGGGACACTGACCAGACTAAAAGAAAAGACAGCCCTCCCCACCAATTACCCTATAAAAGACCAACAGTCAGGAAGCTCTGCCATCACACGTGGAACTTCAAGTCAGCTTTACAATATTTTGCTTTTAATTATGAATAGACAGGCAAGAATCAAAGCTTTGAAGAAAGTCTCCAGTATGTAAAAATAAAATCAAATTTTAAAAGTTTCAAAAACAGTGACAGTACAGAAAACTTAAAAAATAGTCTTAAGAGACACAGAGAAAATATTATACTCATGGAATAAGAACAGGAAGCTAAAAAAGGAAAGACAAGAAGAAAGCTCTTGAACGTTAGAATTTTATAAAAATAAAAATTCCAATACATGTTGTGGACAAAAATTCAGGTGGAATAACAAAAAGACAGAGGGATCATAGGGAAAAGCTGAGGAGAGAAGAAAGCTCTAATCACATGTGTGACAAACTAGAGAACTAGAAAAAGAAGAAAATACGGTAGAAAAAAATTATCCCAAAATTAGTCACTTTCCAGAACTGAAATGACTAGCCCTTCACAACAAATGAGAAGCCCAGCACAATAAAATAATAAGACCTACGCCAAGGCAAAATTTCAAAATACCAAGGAAGAACAGTTCTCAGTATATTAGAGAAAATTTAAAAGCCACGTTCAAAGACCAAGTGACATCCAGTAAACATATCAACAGTGCTGGAAGCTAGAAGACAACAAAACAATGTCTTTAAAATTCTGAAGGAAAATGTTTTTAATACACGAATACTATACTCAGCCAAACTATTAATTGTGAGGCCAGAATAAAAACAGTTTCAAGTTGGCAAATCTTTCTCTGTAAGATTCCGTGTTTTATTTTTATTTTTTTGATTTTTGTTTTTTTGCTGCCAAGCATTTCTTCATGTTGGCCTTTACTTACATTTCTTATTAAGGCTTTGAGGCATTTCTCACTTCTCCACTCCTCACTTTCTACATCATAGGCTAAACTCTATCAGTCCATCCTGTAAAGTCGTTTTAATCCATTTCTATCTCTGCCAGCAGGGTGCAGTATTCTCAAATGCTCACAGACTTCTATATTCCCCTAAAGTACTTCCAGTCTACCTCTAATCACCATGATTTAAGGCCAAACTCTACTCCCTAGACAAACAGTAGAAGCTTTTTGCAGGCAAAAGATCTGCCTGTTTCTTCGTTGTGGCTCTGGCCTTGCAGTCCCTCTACTCACCAACTGTGACTAATAGAATTTCATTCATATAGTAGACATTCACTCATGAGAGGACAATTGACTTAAAATTTCATGTTGACCCATTCTACAAAGAATCCCACACCGAACCTATTTCACCTCTGCACCATTACCTTCCTCATTCAGATTCCTCATCTCAGTCTCCGCACATTGGCCAGAAAAGATCATTTGGGGGGAGTGAGGGTGACAAGAAAATTATTCTTGCAATCAAAAAAATATGATAATACAATCCAGTAACTTTACTCTTAGATATACACATACAAGAAATAAACATTTATGTTCACGTAAAAACTTGTACATATACCAAAGGAAGAAGAAATAAACATTTATGTTCACGTAAAAACTTGTACATATGTTCACAGTAGCATTATTCACAATAACTACAAGATGAAAACAACCCAGGTGTCCACCAACTGATAAATGTGATATAAACATACAATGGAATATTACTTGGCAATAAAAATGAAGGACTGATACATACTATAGCGTGGATGAACACCGAAAACATTATATAAGTGAAAGTAGCCAGTCACAACAGACCACCTACTGTGTGATTCCATTTACATGGAATATCCAGAATAGATAGATCTATGGAGGCAGAAAGCTGAACAGTGGTTGCCTAGGGCTGAGGAGGTTGCGGAGAACGTGGAGTGACTGCTAATTTAGAACATGGGATTTCTTTAGGGGACAATGAAAATGTTCTAAACTTTACTGTAGTGATAGTTGCACAACTGTAAATATCCTAAAAAGCAACTGAATTTGTATACTTTCAATGAGTGCATTATATCTCAAAAAAGCTGTTTCTTCTTAAAAAAAGATCAGCGTGGAAATAAATTTACATGTTACTTGTTTTTAAGGCAGACACAAAGAGCACCTGCTTAAATAAGGCAAGTTTTGCCAAACATGGCAAACCAAACAGGATCAAAACGTGTCTTGGGGACCAGAAAATGCCAAGTTAAAACACAAGGTCATGTCAGTTGATATTTATTTGCCTCGAAATTAATACAGAATCTGTTCACCATAAAGTTGAAGAGAAGCCATAACAAAGTGTAGTAAAAGTCCTGGGTTTTACTGGAAGCACAGAGTGCCTGGTTATATAACCTTTTGTAGGTCACTTAATTTCAAACACCAGTGTCTCTAGCTCACTACCTGTCAATTAGTTTATTTCACAGACGTATTAAGGCAATTAATGGATAATGTAGTTCACATTTACCGAAGGCCCGGATCTGGAAGCACAGCTGAGGTTTATTCCAGGCATTTGCACAGACCTATTTTATGTGATCTGTAGGGTTAGTGAGTTAAAGCATCCACTTATAAGATCTGTCTGAGAGATGCTATGATTACAAAATAAATGTATAAAACTTTTGATTCTTTCAAAATAAATGTGCAAAGTATTTTATACTATCTAAAATTAAGCAACAAATTCATGTATTTTTAAACTTGAAGGCTTCATTAAAATAGGTCTCAAAAAGGCATGATGGTATAAAAGGCATGGTAGAGGGGAACAGAAAAAAGTAATCCAATGAATGAGCCATCTACAATATTTGTTTGCATTTCTTCTTTAAGGATATTAAAATTAATAAACCAGACTTACCAAATCATGACTTTAACACAAAGAAAAATTACATCCTAGTCCTTCTGTCTTCTTTCATAACATATTTAAATTCTCACTTACCTGAGTCTAGTTCATTTGCATACAACAAAGGTTTAAGATATTGACTTAATTTTAAGGAAGAAAAATGGATGTAAATAAACCATGTTCATCAAACACAGGAAACAGCCCTTCGATTATTTTTCCCTTTGTTTCAAATCTTCACTTTCTTTCATCTTCTATGTTATTTGTAACTATAAGTTTTTCAGTCTATATGACAAATAACATGAGCCTGGTTTGATTTAGGACAGATATTTTGATCGATGCTCATTGGAAAGATATTTAAAAGTTCTATGCAGATGTGTCACTTAACTCAGGACTTAAAGCAGTCGTGGACAAAAATATGCCAATCAGATAACCAAAGACTAAACACCAAATCTACTAGAATTTGGGTTGTATGATGATGTGGTATCAATACGAGAAACTGTTTATTTTGCTATGTGAAAATCACATGAATAAATTAGTACAAATAAAACACGCTTACTTTGGGAATACAAATGGTTATTTTTTGTTCCTTGACTTTCCTTTGCACCCTGGTGTAAAATGTAGAATTTAGAATTCAGCTTCTAAATTGCAACCTATATTAGCTACGCTGCAAACTTGTGGCAATTAACTTCACTAGTCATACACTGGTTATTTAATTTTCTTCACTGTTTAATGTCAACTTTAGAATTCTTTTACTGTAGTAAGAACGTTTAACAAGAGATCTATCCCTTTAACAGATTTTTAAGTGCACGGTATAGTACTGTTCATTATCATAGGCACAATGTCATAGAGCGGATCTCTAGAACTTAATTCATTTTGTGTAACTGAAACGGTACTTCCTGCCCCAGCCCCTGGCAACCATCATTCTGCTCTCTGCTGCTGTTAGTTTCACTCCCTTAGAGACCTCCTAGGAGTGGAATCGTACAGTGTTTGTCCTTCTGCGCTTGTTTTATTTCACTTAGCATAATGTCCCTCCAGTTTTTTCCATGTTGTCACATCATAATGTTTTCAATGATTAACTTTGATAGAGCAGATGAATTGATGGTAGCTGGGCCACACCTTGCTCTATCAGCTTCCCGCTCCTGTTATTTATGGGTTGTCTGGCAGTCAGGACTGTGTCACATCTGGAGATGACTTCCCTGCCAGCAGAGGTGAGAACATTGTTTTGATGTACAGAAATACTGCTTTTTAAAAGTCATGGCCTCCTGGCAGGTCCTCTGTAAACTACTAGGGCAGCTGTGCTAGAAGTCATGAATATTACATAAGGGCCGTCCATGCTTTCTGAATCTCCAAGCCATGATTCCCATAGCAACACAGAGATTTTACTCATCTCAAAGATGCAGTAGCCAGCAGAAGTAGTCTAATGTTATCCCTCGATTTTTTCTAGCAAGATCGACACAGTGCTGATGCTTTTTCAAAGCAATAATTTTTTCAAAAGAAAACCAAGAACCGTGTTAAAATATGTTCATTTAAAAGTTACCGAGTATGACACACACGCAGGTATCTTAAACTTGAACAACAATCTATGTTTTTGAAATAGCTGCTATTCGAATTCCTTCACGGGAAAAAGCATTCAAATCATGACGATTAGTGAAATGAAACACAGTCTCTGCTAAATTCTGTACTTAGATTATTTCATGTCTGATTTCCAGTCCCCCTTCCCTGTATATGCACTTTATTATCATGGGATGAAGAAGAAATTCTCCAAGGGAAGGAATGTTTTCAACTACGAAGAATCCTTTGTTGCTTTATTTTTGGAAAGCGTAATATAGTCCATTTTTTATAAATATAAGAAAATCCCATTACAAAGCATCTATGGAGTAAAACTTGTGGGAAAGATTGCTCGAACATCAAAATAAATGTTAGCTTGAAAAAAGTTTGTTTTTCTAAGCAGAGAAATGGTTTTCTGGAAAAATGAAGTAAAATCATTTCGATATCAGGTATAGTTTTTCCTCTTTGTATGTTCAGGGATTCTTTTGTGTGACTACATAAGCCATCTACCCACAGAAACAAGTTCCTTAAATTATAAAATATAAAAGGCAGGGCCACTCTTCTATACCACACTTCCTGTTTCTACCCAGGGAAGAAAATATTTCTTGTACCTCTATTTTAAACCAGACAATGAAATACTGTAAGAGCCCAAACATATGTTTTAGGAGAAACTTCCACAGGTGGCCCATCACAGTCTGGGCACAACTGGCAAAGAAAGAGCTTGGCTGGGGAAAAAAAAAAAATGATTTTACCTTTGCTTTTTCCAACTGGGCCTGTGCCTGTCGCTCTGCTTCTCTGCGCACTGCCTCCCGGTCTTCCTCCAAAGAAACATCTGAATCGGATGGACGGCTGGTGTAGGAGTCTGCCGAACCCTGGAGAGAAAAATGTACAGTTTAAAATAGATTCTGTCTATGACGTTTGCATTGGAAATGTTTCATTGACACCACAGTTAGCTTCCTAGATTTTGCTATAAGTTCCTGAAAAGAGGAAGAAATAATCCATCTCGTGGCAAACCGTCTAGAAAATCCCGCTCTGGCTTGCAGACTATTCACTAGGATGTCTGTGCCTACCAAGTTACCATTCCTTCTCAAAGCCTTATGCTGCAATTCCTGTCCTTTCTGGAAGCCAGAACAGGTTCCTCCAGAATGAAGCCGGCTCCATGGTGCAGTACAGGGCTGAAGGGCATCGATGGGTTTCAAGGATAGCTTCAAGAACAATCCACACACTAAAGCAAGTATTTACAACTAGAAAGGAGCCTCTAATAATAAAAAAAAAAATACAAGAAAGGCGAACGCATTATAAACTTGAACTCTCCAAAACGTCACTACCATGAGTCGACTCCCACTTTAATCTTAAGCATCCTTTTGTACCTTTTTATTCACCTGATACCTTCTCCAACAAAACTGCAACAGCAGCCAGCGTCACTCAATCTTGAAGCAACACATTTTTTCAATAATACTTTTAAGTAGATATTAGCAAAACCTGTCAACAGAAAACACCTGCCCAAGATATCTCCTATGGCAATAAATCACGACATAGGAAAAGGAGCTCAGAAAATTATAGGACTCTCCTTGGCTCCCTCTCTTGCAATCAGAGATCACATTACTAAATAAAGGAGCCCGTGCCACAAAAGCAAAGCAAAGACAAAATAACGTCTCCCCAAACGAACGCCCTGGAGCTTACACAGATATCCGAATTCTTCAGCCTTCCTCCCTTGGCTCTTTTCAGAAGCCTGATCCAGGTGGCCTTCATGAGCCAGACAGCGGCTTTCTCATCCGCAGCTGCAGCCCCGGGCGCAGATCCTCAGTGCGCGCTGAGCCCAAGAGGACAACCCCTGCTCCTTTCCCATCCATGCTCGGGGCAAGCCCCTCTGCTGCGCCCTTTCTGCCTCCGGGCTTTCACTCCCTACCCGGAGGACTCCAATCCAAGGAGATGGTTATTTTCCCATTGCAGCGGGGGAAACAAACACTCGAATGCTTTATGTTGCTTTAAACAGAAAAAACGATTCAAGTGCATTCAAAGACAGGCACCAACTCGTTCTAAACTTAATGCATCTTGCTACCCTGAATATTCTCTTCCCTGCTCTTGGATTGCTAAAGGAAATTAGTTGTAAGAGAATCTGAAAACAAAAATAAAAACAAAAAACAACGTATGCAGTGACATTTGCAAGTGCAAAGTTCAAGCCTTATCTTCAGAGATCTGGAGGGGGAGGGCCCGGGACGCACTCACCCGCACTGGGCATGCTCCATAGGTAGCCTTTTTTACGCAGATGCTCACATCATACATACTGCTAGTCTGTGTCAAATTGCCATTTGCATCGGAAGTGTAAATAGCTGGAAAGGGCTTGGGTTCTATAACAACAGACACATAGTCTGTTTGTCATTTTTATGTTCCAGGTAAAACATTCTCTCCAAAACACAGCATGTTTTCCTTTAATGATTCCTTTCCATTACCCTGCTTACAGAAAGTATATCCCATGCCCTAATTCACAGAGAATAATATATACGTTACTGGACAGCAAAAATCAAATAATGTTCATCAATAATAATACCATACTGTTCTTGATTGCTTGTGACTCCCCAAACAAAATGCAAGAGATAAATTTTCCTATTTAATTAGGACGTGAAAGTAATCACAGCTCCAAGCCATGAGTTTAACCGAGCTCAAAATGACTTTGAACCGCTTCTCCAACTGAGAAACTACCATTTAAAATAAAGTCACTGGAATAAATCACGGTGTGAATTGCTATAACAATAATTATGAAATTTCAAACCCTGGTTGGTTTATTAGCTTGAGTTAAGATTCATAGAACAATTAAGTCCAAACGCTTCTTATAAATAAGGTGACTGAGGCTTAAGAAGATACTGGTTAGCAATTTCCTGTACTAACGGAATTACATTTTTATAGTCTATTTATGAAGAAATACACACTTCCAGATTTCTTAAAGTAAACAAAATTCTAACACTGCAATCCAAGCTATATTTTTGTTTGCAGTGGGGGAATTATTTTGTAAAGGTTTATGCGAATGAAAGGCTTTCTTCCGAATTATTCCCTTTTTCTCTCTCTTCCTTTCTTCCTGAACCCTCTTCCTTCCTTCCTTCCTTTTTTCATCCTTTCATCACTGGACTAAGACCAGTGTTCATGACATAAAGGTTAGAAAATACCATTGAAGAGTGGTTTTAGAAGAAAAGTAATAGATCGAATGCACTGTAAGTGTGGAATCATTACATAGATTAATAAAAAGATTAGTTCCAGTGTTCTGAAGTGAATGTAAAAGGCATGGGGGCGCGGTACAAAATGCAGTGCGATTTTTTGCTCAAGTAAAATTCCGAAGAGGTATATGAATCTTTCTACACAGACACACAGACTAGGGGCTTCCTCATCTCCCCCAGAGGGTTTATTATTGCAGGAGCAGCACAAAGGGCCTCAGACCCCACTGTCACAGTGCTGGCATTTTAGACCCAATCACCCTGCCAGAGGTTCAGGTCACACCTCAGTGACAATACAAAGTTTCTACCATTAAGAAACCCCCATAATGAGAGGAAGAGTATTGAGACACGCGTGAGTGCACGCACACGCACACAATTTATGCGACTGTTCCCTTTTAAACAAAATAAGATTTAAAAAGTCCTTTGCTAATAATCAGATGTAGCTTTAAATCGCAGTCATTTTGAGACCTGTTTCCAAGTTTAAATAATGAAGTGGTTAAAAAAAAACCCTCTACATTGGCTTTTGACAATAATTTTTTGACTGTGTGCGACAATAGATTATCCTTTGACTATTTTACAACATGAGACATGACTATGAACCGATGTTTAATGTAGCTCATGGAAGGAGCCACATCACTTGCACACCTTGTATCTGTAATAGTATATACTTTCAAAATATTTTTCGTCATAGAAGTTAAATGTACCCACTGTAGAAAGAAAGAGACACAAATACGGTCACCTTACATCCTCCCACCAAAGACAGCCCCTAATAAACAGCAGCATGTTTTAGCCTCCAGAGTTCCTGCAGTTTTGAAAGTCACCCTCCCAACATGTGCGTCACAATCCATCTCCTTCCTTCTGAGACTGCGGGTTTATGCAGTTAGAAGTGATATATCTAATTAGGCTTGGCCTTCGGTACCATATAGACTTTCTGGGTCACGTCGTCGTCAGAACAGCTGGCAGTCATTTCCATGAACTCCAAAACAGGTTCATTACGAGATGTGCTCGATGTCTCGGGTTCCTACGACATGATTAACTGGACGTCTGTAGTTTTCATCCTTGCAGGTATGCCACGTGTTGAGTTACCCACGTTTCCTTTGCTACATCTTGTCAGTCCTCATCGTACAGTTCCAAAATGCATTTTGTGGTCTACAAGCGCTCACCCAGCATCTTGTACTTTTATCTTCATAACTCTTACTCCAAATATGTGTTCTTTGTGTATAGGAAAACTTAATTTAATTAGCTTAACTAATGCTTTTTTTTTTCTCTTCAATTTCTATCTTTTTCCACTTTTATGTCAAGTATTTGCACAAAATGCATTCCTCTTGTCCTTTAGCATCTTTTTTTTTTTTTTTTTTTTTTTTTTTTGTAATAATAATAGCTAATGCTTACATGTTGTACTCTGTTTTGTGGTCATATATATTTCCAAGATTGGTTATCTGACGCGTTCTTGTATTTTCTCTTTGAAAGCCAAAAGGATGAGTCATAAGCCTATTCAAGAGTGGCACTTTTGATCCTAAAGTGGTCATCTATTTCTGTATAAAATTCTCATCTTAAGTCTAAAGCAATGCTCTTGGGCAAAATCAATCTCTCATTGTATCCTGAGCCTACCAAATTCTAGATGAAACTATGTCCCCTCCAAAATCCTCAAGATTTCAGATGGCCTCCTCATGTACAGGACTATGCTGAGCCAATGGCAAGTTGGACTTCAACTATTTCCTCCGACCTGACATGGTATAGAAAGACGTTGCCATACTGGTCAGGCCCACATTTTAAAAATAAAGCAAAATGGGATAGAGTTTGAGGCTGAGGACCAAGAGGAAAGGTCTGTTTCTTGTGTCATCTTTTGGCGTTGGCTGGGGATGATAATTCTTTAATTTCTCATATTGTCATCTCTTTTCACAATCTAAAAGAATTTTTTTTTTTTTCTGAAGAGATCTGGATCTCTCCAAGAAAATGCATCGCTACCTACCCGCTGCTTTGTTGGTTTCTTCAGAAACAAAACTGTAAACTGTTTACTGATAATGAGCATTCCCGACTCTAAAAACTCAAACATGATGTAGGCTACTGAGATGGAATAATTTTCATTACTATTGTATACTTTAGTTTGCAAATGTCACATAATTCCTATTCAAATCCATCCCATAATGGAATCTCAAATGTGACTGGCCTACCATTTGGCTTAATATCAAAATATTACCAGAGGTAAAGGTAATCAATCTACGTCAGTTCCTCCCTGTGTGGTACTTTTATGATTACATAAAAGCTAAAGTGTTAGCTTCAGTTTTCTCAAGAGCATAGCAAAATTTATAAACTTTGTGTGGTTACAGTACGTACTGATGAAGACGTTAAATTTTACCAAAAAATAAACCCCAAAAACCAAAAACACGCATTTAGAACTGCGAGTGCTGTTACTGTTAACTTAAATGCTGAGAATATGATTGTAAAAAGGATTAAAACTTTCTTTCCATCATGTGGCTTGATATTCTAGTGGAGGAGACGAGTTTTTTAAAAAGTTATCAAAAAATGATTACAATGAGAAAAAAATAAAATGGGCTGAGGTCAAAGAATGATGGTGGGAAGATGCTAATTTAGTTTGGATGATGTGATGACACACAGATATTTATGCTGAAACCCAAAGGATAAAGAAAAAAAGTTCGCCCTGTTGAGAAAAGAGACGTCCAGGCAGAGGGAACAGCACATGCTCAGGCCCTGCGGACAAGGGATGCTTAACAGTTTGTGGAGCTGAAAAGAGGTCAGTATAGCTAACGTGCTACCTTTTCGGGAGTAATTAAGATCTCCCCCTTCTCCCCTCTCCCCATTCTTTTTTCTCCCTCTACAGGTAGATAGATACACATGCAAGCACGCCTAAAATACAGATTCTGGGACTCCTTTTCGTTTACGTGGCATCGCCTCACAGAAAAACTCCTTACACATATTTGATTTTCTTAATTGGAAGTGGCATTTAAGTTGTCAGTAAATTCCACACTATTGGAACAATCGTGTCTTCTGAGATTTAAACAGAGGTCTCTAATTTTCTTATAAATCCAGCACTATCTCTTAAAGGTAAAGTCAGATAACTTTTGAGAGTTTTCTATATTACGTTACTAATGAGGGGAATCAAGTTATTAAGATTAGACTGTGTATGTGAATGATAATAATCACTCATTTTTAATAAATGCAGCTTTCACTGTGCTAGGCACTGTGCTGATTCACAGCATTACATAGTTTAATCTCTAATGATCTTATTTTTAATGATGAAAAAACTGAGGCATAGAGAAGTTACCTGATGGAAGTTACAAAGCTAATAATCGATGGCAGTAGGAGTTAACTTTTAGCAATCGGAATTCAAATTCCATGCACACATCAGTTCATAAAAATAAAAGCTACAACATATCCCTACATGTAACTGATGTTTCTATTGACCAAAAGCATCTTTCTGACTGCCAGGCACACGCATAGCCATTTCCAATGGTCACAAGTGTCATAATGACGTCCAAGTTCATAGCTATATCTTTCCTAATCATTCTCTCTCTCTCTCCCCGCTCCCCTATTCCACCCTCTCCCCAACCCCACATTTTATCCTCTAAATTTTATCTTCCCAAAAGGCACAATGAGGGTACAACGAGGGTTCAATACGACACGGATAATTTCTCATCCTTCAACATAATGCTGTTTTGTGGAAAGAAGGATTTGAAGAGTTGCCTGCCACCCTGAAATTTTTCTCACTTCGAAGTAGCTCAGATTGTAAAGTATTCTTTTCATTACTTATCTACAATGTAAAGTAGATAAGTAGAACAGAAAAACAATGGAAGTCAAGAAACCAGCTATTTAGAATTTTCTCTCTTCCTTGAAAATGAACCTAACTTGGCAAGCTGACCTTCAATAGCCTCTTTGGCAGTTAATCTTGCCTGAAGCTGGTGAGAACTCAAGCATCATTCGGGTTAACCTTTCAGTTCAGTAAGAACAGTTGCTAGTTTTCAGCGCTGAAGCTGAAGTTATTAAAAAGTAAAAAATGATAGGTCTAAAGCTCAGAGATGTGACCAACAAATCTTTAAGAGTAATGTATCAAAAACACTGTCATTACCAAGTTATTCCTTAAAGTGAGGGCATAATGGCTGTTCATATTTCATAGAAGAGCT
>NW_011888877.1:1350701-1368428 GCF_000151845.1 Pteropus vampyrus | reverse complement strand
ATGGAAGTTACAAAGCTAATAATCGATGGCAGTAGGAGTTAACTTTTAGCAATCGGAATTCAAATTCCATGCACACATCAGTTCATAAAAATAAAAGCTACAACATATCCGTACATGTAACTGATGTTTCTATTGACCAAAAGCATCTTTCTGTCTGCCAGGCACACGCATAGCCATTTCCAATGGTCACAAGTGTCATAATGACGTCCAAGTTCATAGCTATATCTTTCCTAATCATTCTCTCTCTCTCCCCGCTCCCCTATTCCACCCTCTCCCCAACCCCACATTTTATCCTCTAAATTTTATCTTCCCAAAAGGCACAATGAGGGTACAACGAGGGTTCAATACGACACGGATAATTTCTCATCCTTCAACATAATGCTGTTTTGTGGAAAGAAGGATTTGAAGAGTTGCCTGCCACCCTGAAATTTTTCTCACTTCGAAGTAGCTCAGATTGTAAAGTATTCTTTTCATTACTTATCTACAATGTAAAGTAGATAAGTAGAACAGAAAAACAATGGAAGTCAAGAAACCAGCTATTTAGAATTTTCTCTCTTCCTTGAAAATGAACCTAACTTGGCAAGCTGACCTTCAATAGCCTCTTTGGCAGTTAATCTTGCCTGAAGCTGGTGAGAACTCAAGCATCATTCGGGTTAACCTTTCAGTTCAGTAAGAACAATTGCTAGTTTTCAGCGCTGAAGCTGAAGTTATTAAAAAGTAAAAAATGATAGGTCTAAAGCTCAGAGATGTGACCAACAAATCTTTAAGAGTAATGTATCAAAAACACTGTCATTACCAAGTTATTCCTTAAAGTGAGGGCATAATGGCTGTTCATATTTCATAGAAGAGCTCTGTCCAATATTCACAAATTTTGACAGTCAAAAAGAACCCTTTGAAAATTGGATGATCAACTTTAATATTATTTTGAATTTAGATATCAAGCATAGGATAAATAATTTCCCTTCATAATTATATTACTGCATTTTGTGCGTGTGTGTCTGTTGGGGGAGTTTTTTAGGCCTTTAATATAAATTTACAGATGGTGATAGACAAGTTTTCATTCTTGTATAATTTCTTATGAAAAACTTTAAATGATGAGAATGGGAACGAGTAGGCAAAAAGCAGAAAAATAGTGCCTGGGAGAATTGGACTTCCTCAAAATATTGTTAAGAATTAAATTGAATGAGGGAAAAGGAGTGAATAAATCGCACGTAGGAAATTTTTGTATAGCCATTCCTGATGGGTACAGATACTGCCAGAAACTGTGTGGACATCACTACTTTTAGTCTTTCTACTGAAGCATTCCAATCAGCATGCACACATTCTGTATTTCTCTCTGCCTAGGGAAGGTTTCTAACCTTCTCCTGGCTCCATTTTCTCTGCCAGCTCCTATCCCATTTCTTTGTTCTTTGCAGGAAAAAATGCCTAAAAGAAGTTATCTCTACTCACGCCAATTCATCTCCTCCATTTCTCTCTTAAACCTCTCTTCCACCATTCCACCCAAACTGCTCAAGGTCATCAATGATATATGGTTAAATCCAGTGGTTAATTCCCAGTGCTCATCTCACCTAACCTATCAGTAGCATTTAGCATGGTTGTTTAATACCACCCTGTCTTTATTCACTTTCTCAACTTGGCTTCCAAGAAACCACTCATTCTTTGTCTTTCTCTCACCTGCTGGCTGCTTCTTTGAAGTCCTATTTACCTGTACCTCCTCTTCCATTCATCTTCTACACCCTCCCCTCACACACATGACCTCTGGATGTCCCTCGCGGCACCAGGAATGCTCTGTCCTTAGATTTCCACACTACTACCCATTGCCTCCTTCAAGTCTTTGCTCAAACATCACCTTCTCATTGAGGCCTTTGGTGACCATTCTATTTAAAACTGTAATCTCCACTGTCCCCCAGGATCTCTCATCTCACTCACCCTGTTCTACTATTTTTAATAGTGTTTTTATCTTCTAACATGCAATGTAATTTACTTATTATGTTTATCGTTTAGTGTCTATCTCCCTTCAATAGAATATAACATCCATGAGGGCAGAGATTATTTACTGTTTTGTTCACTCTTTTACCCCAAGTACCCAGAATAGTGCCTGGCACAGAATACATTCTCTATAAACATTTGTTGAGTGAGTGAGTGAGTGAGTGAGTGAGTGAATGAATGAATGAATAGGGTCACCAGAGAGAGAGCCTATTCTCTCTTACATCCTATATCTTGAAGGTCTTTCACTATTCAGAGGCCTCCTTAACATTCCTAAACATGTCTAAATATTTTTAAATATTCCTAGGTATTCTCATGTCTCTTCCTTATTAAAACAAAATCAACAGCTACCTGATGGACCCACAGTGAGTGGCCAATTAATATCTTCTATAGTAAACAAAAGCATCAAACAAAGACTTAGGCCTGAAGATATATTTGGTGTTTTATCGTAAACCTCAACAAATACCAAATTCATTAACTTAGTGTAAATGTCAACTAGATAGGTCAGTTGATTAAATAAATATGTTCCATAACAAGCCCCTCAAAAAAAAAAAAAAAAGATTATAGTTTATGCAGCATCTATCTTCCAAAGAATTTAAAAGAGATTTTATATTTTGAAAATATGATTAGTGTTACTTTCTATGAAGCTTCTTTTCCTATTAATTCCACTTCTTCATGCCAGGGACTCAAAGTTCTCATCTTAAAGTTGCTAATGACTCATTGTACAACCATAGGCAAGTCATGTAAATACCCTCCAGGCTAATTTTCCTGTCTATAAAATGAGAGTGCTAAATCAAAGCTACTAGAAAGAATATTCTTGAAAAGTTTCTTACAGATGGTTGAAAATACGTTATAAATATAACATATTGTGTGACTGTTTAAGTACTGTTACTTCTCATTCACTACTCCATTCTTATGGGGATAGAGTTTAAAATCACAGCAGAAAACGTGACTACACATCTTCTAGGAAGACAGGATGTTTAAAAAATCCAGCCAGCATAGAAGGAAGATATTTTTTTTCCAAGCAATTTTGGGGCAATCCATTCGAAAGGAGTGCAACTGACTAACCGGACAGGTATAAAACTCTGGGACAAGTGGTCTCTCGGTGACTAAATAAAGGTCACATCAAGAGATGACATGTCTGGCTATGAACCTTTCCCTGAGTGGTAGCACAATCAAACAATAAATCTTGACTCCTGCTTTCCAGGGTGAATGCTCCCAGGTGGCAATGCACAGTCAAGCCACAGGTTAAAGGACAGTCATCATGTGTATCCTCCAGGGAACCACAAGGCTGTGAAAGGGGTATGACTTCAGTCCTTAAAGATCTGACTCTCGAAAACTTTCTTGGCACATACAGAAGTCAAACTAATTGATAAGAAAAACTGTAGGTGATCAATAGATATAGACAGAGGTTATGAATAGAAATTTCACAAATAAATCAGTCACAAGCATCTAAAAAAAAGTGTTCAACCTCACTAAATTAAGCACAATACCACTCCCTCATTAAATTTGTAGTCTTTGCAAAATTCCAATTCACAATGTTGTGAGGATACGTTAAAATTGATGCTTTCACTTCTCGTTAGTTTTTTGACTTTCACGTAATCTTTTGGGAAAACAATGTTCTTTTAAAAATTATTTGCATATGGATATGTATCAGATTAACATGGATCTAGACTAATGATTTCACTTCAGAGACCTATTTTAAAATTCTTAAATTATAGTCCATACACTTAGTAGATTATTACTCCACTTCAATAATAGTTACAAAGACTAAAGAACATTATAGGCAAATGTTTATGATGACTATATCTGGTAAAAAAAAAAAAAAAAAGCCTAAATCTTTTCTATAAATACATAAACTCATGTATGTAAAAATATTAGGAGTACACAAAAATAATGGAAGAGATAGGGTTGGATTGGTTTTTCTTTTTTTTTTTTTAATTGCAGTGCTAATTTAATTTTTTTTGTAGTGTTATCATTTTGGTGAATAGAAGTAAAAAGCTGTTTCCTATTATAATTGAAATGTGTAACAAACTACCCTGAAAATATTTTTGATGTTGCAAAAAGAAAAAAGAGTTTTCAGATACGTGTTTCCTCTAATTGGTTGATTTAACCTTGACAGGTTTTTTTTGCATGTGAGGAAGAACCGCAATCTTTGCATCTCCTGAAAGACTATGCATATTAAAAAATAAAATAAATGTTGATGCAGGAATTATATCAGATAGGACACAAGAATTAAAAGTACTTAGATATAAAATTTTACAGTATTACATTTCTCTGTAGAAAATGTAGTAAGATGATTATTTTAAATGCCCATTGAAATACGAGGCCTTTCTCATGTGACTGTTTAAATAAGTTTTTGGTATTAGGTTAGATACTTAAGGAGGCCAAATGACTCAGTAATTTGGTAGTAAATTATTTATATACTGCTCTAAAAGTCTAACCTTCTAGAAAGATAGGACTTTGCTTCAGAGAGATTTAATATTAAAAATAGGCTACACACGAGAGATTTGGCTGGAAAAGGGCCAGTGTTATGGAGCATTTAGTAATAAAGCGCCACAAAGTACCCTACTGACCTAAAATAGTTAATGCATCCCTTTAAGCAGCTATCTTACTTTCAGGAGGTGATTTAAGAACTAGAATTGGTTCATACCAATTTATGCTTAGAATAGGCTGCAAATTTTAGATTGTTTAGCCAGAAATGTGCTATTGGTTGCATTCATAATAATTTTTTCAAAGATGATAGCATGGGAAAAATACACAAAAGTCTCACTCCAAAAATGCAAGTCCAATCCTTTACAAGTTACCCTTTTCTGATTTCTACAAAGAACTAAGTACAAGAATATGTCCACATCATGTCCAGAGAGATGTCTGAAATGGGAGGACCCTGACTGCCTATGGCCAGAAGGTAAGAGTCACATCCTGAACACATGCTGTTTAGAGAACAATATTTCTCGGGACTTAATTTTGCCTGCGTGAACCACATATTTCATGAACACACATTAATATGATTCTAGCTTCACATTCCAACCTCTGAAAGCAATTAAATCCCAGGAAAATGAACTTTCAATTAAGGAGGAGAGGTAGGGGCTCCTACCTGTTTATTCCTGACAATAGAACTGAAGGACAGCAGCCTAGAGTATAATTTTCCCAGGTGGCACTGCATCTGGAGACCTGTTCCCAGCAGTGAGGATGAACAACTGTTTCTCTTTCCACTTGCAAAAAACTGACTGCTCTCATTCTTGAGACTGACTCCCAGGGGTGCTTACAAGCAAGGCAGCCCACCCTACAGAGAGGACGTGACAGTTTTCCCCACATAGGTGGAAATGTGCTAATTAATATAAAATTTGGATTACCTAGGGATTGCACGAAGAAAAGACTACACATTTTTCTAAAAAGTAGGATCCTCTAGTTGGGATATTATTTATTGTTTTCCTATTCATATTTTCTGTAGTCATCTGAAAAATAACTTGCAAAAATTAGTTTTCCTAATTAACAATTTTTTACTTTTTAAAGTAATTCAAAGCATAAGACCATCCTCAAAATAGTTCCTTACCCCCACACAAGGAATGTACTTTGGTTCTCACCATTAAATTAATACTCAAGGGTTTTCAACCAATACAATCTTTTCTTTTTGGTAAAGGCAAAAACAAAATGAAACTATCACTTGGTGAATAGGTCAACATTTAAAAAATATTTTTTCAAAGAAATTAGGGACACTGTTGTTCTTGAGATAAAAAGCTTTAACTTCATTGAATTAAAACTAAAAATTTTAATCAGTTTGTTATAAGTCTTGAAGACATTATGTTGAGTATAACAAGCCAATCACAAAAAAGAAGCTGGATCATCTTCTTATACTGTAAACAAGAATAGACTCAAAATTGATTAAAGACTTAAATGTAAGACCCGAAACCATAAAACTTCTAGAAGAAAACATAGGCAGTAAACTCTCTGATATTACTCATAGGAATTTTTCAGATATACCTCCTTGGGCAAGGGAAACAAAAGAAAAAATAAACAAATGGGATTACATCAAACTAAAAACTTTTGCACAGCAAAGGAGACCATCAACAAAATGAAAAAACAACCAACTGGGAGAAGATATTCACTAATGATACATCTGACAAGGGGTCAATATCCAAAAAAGAACTTATAAAGAACTTATAGAACTGAACAACAAAAAAACAAACAATCCAATTAAAAAATGGGCAGAAGACTTGGATAGATACTTCTCCAGAAGAAATACAGATGGCTAACAGACATATGAAAAGATGCTCAAGGTCACTAACCATCAGAGAAATGCAAATTAAAACTACAATGAAATATTGCCTCACACCTGTCAGAATGGCTATCATTAATAAGTCAAAGAACAACAAGTGTTGGCCAGGATGTGGAGAAAAGGGAACCCTCACACATTGTTGGTGGGATTGCAAATTGGTACAGCTGCTATGGAAAACAGTGTAGAGGTTTCTCAAAAAATTAAAAAAGGATATACCTTTTGACCCAGCAAATGCACTTCTAGGTATTTATCCAAACAAAACGAAAACAATTCGTGAAGTCTGTGCACTACAATATTCATGGCAGCACAATTTACAATAGCCAAGATATGGAAACAACCTAAGTGCCCATCAACAGACGATTGGATAAAGAAATTATATTCATATATACAATGGAATATTACTACGAAATCCTACCATTTACAATGACATGGATGGACTTAGAAGTTATTATGCTGAGTGAAATAAGTCAGACAGAGAAAGATAAATACCATGTGATTTCACTTACATACAGAATCTAAGGAACAAAAAGAACAAACTAATCAAAAACAGACTCACAAATATAGTGGACAATTTGGTGATGGACAGAGGAGAGGGAGGCTGGGGGACTGGGAGAATGGAGTGAAGGGTTAAAAAAGTACAAATTAGTAGTTGATAGATGGTCATGGGGATGGGGAGCACACCAGAGGGAATGCAGTTAGCATTAATATGATGGCTAGGTGAAGGGTGAGGGGTGGGAGGGAGCGATTGAGGGAATTGTTTTATGAACTATATAGATGTCTAACCAATGTACTGTATACTTGAAACGAATTTAAATAAATTTTTAAAAATCACCAAAACAAACAACAAAAAAGCCAATATTGTTACTGTTCCACTTATATGAGCTGTCACATCTAGACACAGAAAGCAGAATGGTAGTTGCCAGGGGCTGAGGGGAAGGGGGGTGGGAACTTTGTGTTTAATAACTGCACTTAATGCTACAGAATTATACACATATAAATGGTTAAAATGATAAATTGTTATGTATATTTGACCACAATAAAAAAAAAATTTTTAACCAACATGGTTTCTGACAGAGATATCAGAGTAAGCCTCCAAACTTGGGGGAAAAAAAAAAAAAGTGACGGAGAGCAAGGAGTTCTATTAAGCTAACAAATTATAACATGAAATCAGCTCCAGGAAAGCAAGGACTGCTCACTGCTTTGTCCCCGACTGTGCTCCAGCTCCTAGGACTGTCATAGATGGGCAAGCACACAACGCATTTGTTCTAGGGGTTTAAGAGGAAAAAGGAGAAAGGGGAGGCGTTTCTGCCCCCCCACCCCCCGTTTCAGTGAAATACAACTGACACACAGTGTTGCATAAGTTCAAAGATGTGTAGCGTAATGATTTGACTTACATATACAGTTGGCCCTCTGTATCCATGGGTTCTCCATCCGTGGGTTCAACAAACTACAATTTTGAAAATTTTCAAAAATATTCAGAAAAAAATTTACATTGCTGCTGATGTGTATTATGTAGTTAGGCCTACTGAATATGTACAGACTTTTGGTCATTATTCCCTACACAATACAGTGTAACAACTATTTACATAGTATTTACATTGTATTGGTTATTATAAGTAATCTGGAGATGATTTAAAGTATCAGGGAGGATGTGCATAGGTTATAGGCAAATACTACACCATTTTATGTAAGAGACTTGAGTATCTGTGGATTTTAATATCTGTGGGGATCAGTCCTGGAACTGATACCACGCAGATACTGAAGGACTGTATTTTGAAATCATTACCACAGTAAGTTTACTCAACAACCATCATCTCAGATAGATTAAAAAAAAGAGAAAAAAAATTTTTCTTGTGATGAAAACGCTTAGGATTTATTGTCTTAACAACTTCACATATATCATACAGCACTGTTAACTACAGACACGATGTTGTTCGCTACATCAAGGGGAAGTATTTTTTAAGTTCAAGTTCACGCTCCCAATCAGCCCTAAACTGTAAGCACGCCGATTCTGGAAGGCTCTGACTATTGAATCACGGTGGAATCTATTAATTACAGTTCTGATTGATTAATTGATCTAAAGCCTGTACCTCAAATACATTTTGTATAAAGCAATCAAATCTAGAGAAAGAAATTCTGTATGAGCTATATAATTATAAAAAAATCAAAGAACCTCAGATTGTGTCAGTGTTTTAGGTAACAATTTTATCATTAAAATACCCAATTAACCTTCATTCAGAATTAAAATGTTGACATATCACCAAGTATGCCGTCGTTAGTTGAGTAAAATAAATTCAAATGTGAAAACTGACACATTTCAGGATTTGTATTCGGGCTGAGGGAGACATTGACCATAATTATTGGCTGGATTTTCTTTGTTGCCAGTTAATTTCATCTTTCCAGGTTTCCTGGTCTGTGCTCTCTGCACCCTCAGACAAACTCCTGGCTAGACCATCTCTCTCATGATAACACCTTCCATGAACAGCTAAAGCACAATGTTCCTAGGTCCTAATTAACATAAAGATAATGACCCTACAAGACAGCCAAAGAAAGAGTTGAAGGGCCCTGTGCGTTTCGTAATCATCATCATCAGTCAGTTCCCAAGTCTGGGTAGAAATTTAAGCATAACATCTGAATTAGGAGCAAAAGTTAATGTTTGAGTTGGCAAGTCCTATTTTCAGGAACCTCAAATAAAATAGCTTTCTACGAAGGAGTATCTATAGTACATTCTCAAACTTTATGTCAGCCTCACGTAGAAAGCATTACACTTTTGCTGGTTTAAAATGACCTTCAGGTCCCAGATTGTGTCAGGGACCAGTCAACTACAGCTTTTGGGCCAACACCAGCCTGCTGTGTGAACTAAGAATGATGATTATGTTTTAAAGTAGTTGAAAACAATCAGCAGGAAAAAAAAAAAATCTCATCAGGTGAAAATTACATGAAATTTGAATTTCAGTGACCATAAATTAAACTTTATGGGTACACAGCCACACTTAAGTTATTTACGTTTTGTGTCTATGTCTACTTTTGTGCTACAACACAGGAACTGAGCAACTGTGATAGAGAATACATGGTCTCAAAGTAAAAAATATTTATTATTTGACCCTTACAAAAGAAGTTGGATGACTTCTGTATTATATGATATGCCAGACTTAAAATTACATAGCTTACATCATATCGATATCTAATTAGTCAAAGTATTCCTTACTCCGATTTCCTTTTTTACAAGAGTAATTGAAAGGTTTAGTTTTGGAGGCCATCTACGTGGCACAAGAAATGTCCTCCCCTTCTTATCACTCCTTCATCAAAATTATTTATACTTAAAGCCGGTACCTTAGTACAGCTGCTCTTTATTCCACTGACTGCCTCAATTGATGAGAAAATAGTTTTCTTCTCCAAATCTATGTCCAAGGCATATAGAAGCAACTTCATGGTGGTTTTTCAGCATATCAACAAACAGGGAAAATTAAACCATCCTTCAAATGCAGACATATAGAACACCATGTGCTCTGGCATTTACCATCCAGTCTTCACATCTATTGATAATCATGATCAGACTTATGAACGTCAAGGTCATTGCTCAGAGCATGAGCCCCTGTACATCCCCCAAAAGGGTCAAGGAGAATGGAATTTTCACTTGCTTGCCAGCAGTAGTTTCTGACAAATATTGCCTTCCATTTCCCAGTTTCAAGGAACTAGATTACTTAGGGAAAAGAATTAAAAAAAAGGTCTTCTTCAATTAAAAGCTGCTTTTTCTAGCTTAAATTGCCTGACATTTTCCCAACACACAGCCATGAAAGCTCAATCCAAAGAGCAAATACTGTCTCTCAGAGGATTCATAAAATGATTCATTTAACAATGAAATTCATCCTCATTAACACATTGAGATGATCCTCGTCTTAATAAAGATGCATATGTCTTTCTCCTTATGGCATTGATACAGGACAGGGAGGGTGAAATCACAGGACAAAATGAAGAGGAACAGGACACACCACAACGTTCAGCTTTCCAATCGCCTTCAATCTCTAATACCAAAGAAAGTAGAAACTGCTCCTCAGGGTACATATTAGATACCTTTTTGCTTTTAACAAAGGCCTGACTTTTTAAAGCAGCTGTGTAACAAATACTAGATCTGATGCTTCTTAGTTGGGTGACCTTGGACAAGTTACAGAGCATCTTAAGGCTAAGTTTCTTTATCTGAAATATGGAAAGGAAATAGCAGTCAGTACATAAAGTTATGATGCTAAACAATATTTGTAAAGGACAGTGCTTGTGCAGTAGCACTCAGAAAAGTGTCATTTAATGCTACTTTGTTATTTTGGTATTGCACAAGACATGGAAGGTTAGGTAAGTCATTTAGGGTGTTCAGCACTGTATAAAGAAAACTTACTTCAGGGACAAAGGACGTCAAAATATTATTTAGCACCTCATGAGCCTTGTCTAATTTTTTATTGCCTCTGCTTCCTCTCTCCAGCCCCCATTCTCCTTCACTCTGGGCCTGAGGAGACACTTCCTTTTCTTATTAATTCAGGACTAACTTCTCAAGGTGATCCAGTGATTCTACTTCCCCCCAAGTTCTACCTGCTGCCTCTTCGGTCACTGACCTTCCTCTGAGCCCTTTCTACCTTCCTGGAAACCTGAGGTAACACCTTACGTTCTACCCTGCTAGCCTGCCTTGTGTGGCTTTCCGGGTGGTCTCTGCAGCCCTTTCAACCTCAATCAAAACATTTCTTTATGTCTTCTGTCTCTATAGTTTCCTTTCCCTCTGCCATTCTGTCTACCTTTAGTCGCTATTTCACCCTAATACACTTGTAATTACTTTTCCTTTACATCTATGCAGGCATTGCCATGCACATGGAAGAAGGAAAGAGGAAGGTGATTTTATTTTATTTTTTTACATTCGCTTCTATTCCTTGATAAAAATCAAGATTTCCTCACAGGCTCTGTTCGTTGTTTCCATATCTTAATTTTATTTTGGGAAAAAAATCAATGCTATCTTGGGGAGAACACCAGTATAAGCGTGTACCAATGAAATGTGGATTTCGATAGAGAGCTACCGGATAAATATTTTCCCCAAAGCAAATCACATACCAACTGGGTTAAAAATCCTAACACTTTATTTGCTACATTAAAAACAAAACAAAACAAAACACAACAACAACGACAAAAAAAACCTCTAATGAAAAACCTGAAGGAATTTATAGGCTAATCCCGAAGACTCTGGAAAGCAGCTGGAGAAACCATGAGGGTGACCTCGTGAGAGCAGCAGCAGAGAACAGCGAAGGGCTCGGATTCTGCAGTCAGTGCTGGCCCAGGCTGCATTGTGGTTCTGCCTCTTATGAGTTATGTGATCTTGGGCACATTTTGAAACCTCCCTAAACCTCAGTTTCCTCAACTGTAAATTGTGGGTGGTAAAAATTTTTTAAAAAATAATTACTATATGTAAATTACTTAACATAGCACCTAACGTAAATAGTCCATAACTACCAGGTGCTATCATCCTCCTCAGCAGCCTTGCACAGCAGGTGGCAGTCCCTTAAGGAAGACTGTCCAGCTTGGTTTGGGAGAAACAAAAATAGGAATCGAGGTATAACAGTGGAATCAGATATAACAATCTGAGTTCAGGTCAGGAGGAAGCACAGTGCCTGGCTCTCAGTGAGAGTTCCAGAAATGCAGGATGGATGGATGGATGGATGGATGGGGAAGAGCTAGCCTCTGTCTCCATGACAGATCCTGACAATCTTTGCAAAGAAGGTTCCTTATGCTCGTCTCACGGGGCAGGCTGCGGTGAGGTTGGCCGGTCTAGGGTAATGATTTTGCAAAGTCATGTTCTTTTTTCCCTAAACCACTGGATCTAGGGGGCTTCCTGCACTATCAGCAGCAAAAATCTCCAGGGAGAGTTGCACACATCTGTGGATAGGAGCTACATTACTGAGATGATGTTCAGCAGACTGTGGCTTTGTTGCAAGGACATTCAGCAGTTTCCAAGCAAGAGATGGCAGTGGGAGAGGATGACGGTGGCCTCACTGGCGAGTTCCTTCACTCAGAAATTATAACAACAAAGTATGTTCTCTGCGGAGCACTGAGGGACTCTGGATTTCTGATCTGTTCATTGCACAAAATGAAATCAGAACTGGTGTAATTTTCACTTTATGAAATTCCTTTTCAGTTCATTGTGGCACAGGCTGAGCAAAAGTTCTTGGTCCGCTAAGAGACACCCCTGCCACTCTGTCCTGAGCATAGTGTATAGCCAACAAAAAGGCAACACCCCTACAGAGTCAGGTGGGCCTTTTAGCCACACATGCCCCTAATGGTGATTATGATCACAGCAGCTGGCGTATGACACTGGCCGTGCACAAGACTACTGTTCTAGATGATTTACACATAGATTAACTACCTTAATCCTCACAACTCATGAGATAGGTATTACTATGGTCCCTATGTCACAGAGAAAGTGAATGTGCTTATAATGTCACACAGCTGGTAAGTGATAGAGCCAGCGTCTAAACTCAAGCCACATGGCCCCAGAGTCTACATTGACCAAAGTCCATGCAGTGCTGTCTTAATAGCAAAATGGGCACCAAAAAGTACAATTCAGAGAGGATTGGTGACCACAAACCCCTAGCAGCATGGAGGCACAAGACAGAAGTCAGTCATACCCTAGACAAGCTACTGAAACTTTGTGAACTTTTGTTTTCTTATCTATAAAATGGAGATAATAATATCAGACTCTAAATACATGGTGAGGATGCAACTTCAACACCGAGACCATTCCATCGTTTTGCTCCCAGCATCCTCAGAAATAACTACCACCAGATTCACTGGAAAATTTTGTCCTCTCCCAACTTCATGCAGAGGAGTAAGGCCAATGCCACACCAAACACTGGGATCGCCATAGAAAAGATGGACAAAAGCCATAAGCCAAACATTCATAAAGGACCAACAGTAATAATAGCTAACATTTAAACAGCCTGAAATGCATTAACCCATTTGGTCTTCACAATGACCTTACAGAGTGACAAGATGAAGAAACTGAGGTGCACAGAGTTAAGTAACTTACCCAAGGACACATAAGTAAGGAAGAAAGAAATATGGCTAAAAAAGTTGAAAACAATTTTAACCTCAGCAGTAATCAGATATGCAGATATTTAAAACTTAGATATTTTTGTTTATCCTATTAAACATTTTAATTTTTAAAATTATTTTCAGTTTTAATCTTTACTCATTTTTAAAATTAAGATACAATTGACAGGTAACTTTTTTTCATTTTAGATGTACAACATAAGGATTTGATATATGTATACGTTGCAAGATGACCACCACAATAAATTTAGTTAACATCAATCACAACACTGTGTCACAATTTTTTTTTCCTTGTGAACTTTTAAGACCTACTTTCTTAGCAACTTTCAAATATACAGTATTGTTAACTATAGTCTCCAAGCTGAATCACGTCCCCAGAACTTATTTGCTTGTAACTAGAAGTCTGCACCTTTTGATCACTGTCACTCATTTTGTCCACCCCCACACCTCGCTTCTGGCAACCATCAATCTGTGCTCTGTATCTATGAGTTTGGTTTTGTTTATTTTTTAGATTCCACATATAAACAATATTATACAGTATTTGTCTTTCTCTGACTTATAGCACTTTGCATAATGCCTTCAAGGTTCATCCATGTTGTCTTGTGGCAGGATTGCCTTCTTTTTTTATAGCTGAATAATATTTCATTGTATCAAGTTAATCATTTTTTAAAGTGACAGTTAATACTACAGTGGGATGAACTCAAACGTTGCTCGTGGATGTCTAAATTAGTACATTTCTAAAAATCAATATTGGGATGATCACTTCATAAGTTGTATAAACATTTAATCACTATATTGTACACCTGAAACTACTGCAGTATTGCATGCCAGCTGTAACTGAAAAATAAAATAAATAAAAAGCGATTTGAAAAGACATACTACTCTTTTAAAAGTATATATTCAGTAATTCTCTATGTGAAGATACAGAGAAATATTATGTATGAGAATGTTCACCATGGGGGGGAAGTGTGTGTGTGTGTGTGTGTGTGTGTGTGTGTGTGTAACACAATTTAAATATCCAACAATGGAAGAATGGTTAAATTAGAAAAAGTACTTTGCAAATTATATTATATGAGCATGGATTAGTTTTTTAGGGTCAAAAGAACAACAGAAATGTTAAATAAGTACGGATTTTTATTTTTTAACTGGAAGACTACTCCCAACCCCACTTGGATTAGCTCCTGGATGAACTGTTGTTAATTAAGATGAAAACTTATGACTAATAGCTAGAGCTCACCCTGGGTTCATTCTTTTTAAAACACAGAGTTTGCTGAAAAGGAAATTCAGCTCTCGAAAGAAGGCCTGCCAAACACGTCGCTCCACATCTTGCGACCAGGAGGGCAGAATTTCACTTTGCCGTGGCCACAGTTATGAGTTATAGAGAGAGGTGAAATTTTAAAGACATTTTACAGCTGTTTGGGGGACTCCACACATGCTAGATGAAGGGAAAGGGAAATCTAAATGTTAAAAAAAAAACAAAACAGTTAAAATCTTAGATCTCCAATTTAAGGACTCTTTCATGGTTCAAAGAGGCTGTATCATTATTTCTCACTTTAATCCTAAAAATATGTGACAAAAATCAAAACGTTGGGCTCCAGAGCCCTTTTTTCTTTAAGACAGGCAACCATCAACTGAGACTTTGCAAAGCCAATTTAGATTTTATAACAAAGACATAATCGTCCAAGCCTGCTAAATTTAGTAGGCTTGTCTTATTTTGAAAGGCACAGCTTAATTAATATGAGTTAACTAGAGTCAAACTGATCATTTATTGAGGGTTTAGTATGTGCGTAAACACTTCACTTACATTATGTTAGTTCATCTTCACCACGGTGAGGCAGGTACTATTTCATTAGCATCTCCATTTTGCAGAAGGGGAACTGAGCCTTAGAGCGGCTTATTTGCCCGAAGTCATTCAAAGCCAACAGTGGCAAAACTAGGTTTCAATCTCTTGCCTAACCTCAAGACTTATGCTCTGAATCTCTCTTTGAATCTCAGTAATGAACTTCTCTGAAATAACATAATTATAGACTCTAGAGAGCTGGAACGCCCATCTCATCTAACCTTCTAGTCTGTGTAAGAATGCCTTTTAGATCAGCTTTGCTAAATGGTAATGAGCAGAAGCATCACTTGGGGAAATCGTGCTGAGATGTGGATTCTGTTTCAGTAGGTCTGGGGTGGCACCTGAGATTCTGCATTTCTAACAAGCCCCAAGGTGATGCTGGAAGTGCTGGTCCATGGAGCTCACTTAAAGTAGACAGGAATCCAGTAGAAGCAACATGTGTGGCTATTTAAATTCCATTACGAATTCAATCCTTCAGTTTCTATAATTCAAGCACTCAATTGCCACACATGGCTCGTGGCTATGATATTGGACAGCATAGATACAGAATCTTTCCATCATCAGAAAAAGTTCTATTGAACAGTACCAGCTAGAGTGGGACAAGAGCAGGTACAATACTTCTAGGAGTGGGAAACTAGCAGCTCATTTGTTCAGTAAATTCATACGCTGTTTTCTAGACTGAAAAGCGACATACCTTCTTCCTTTTAATAACTTCCACCACTGGCCCCACTCCATCCTCTAACTAGTCATGACAAGAAAATAATACCTTCCTAAATAAGGTGGTCCTCTAAAATGTAGCATGAAAAGGACTTTGGAACTGAAAGAAATGAAAAATTACTTTTTTAAAGTGCATATTAACTCTTCTTTAAGTCTTCAGTAAAATTAACCAATTCTGGCAAATCATAAAACCTGGAAGAATTACCAAAATCAAATTTTTTAAACACTTAGGTAGACCTCTTCTTATTGAACAAACACACTCAAATTTAAGTATTCAATGAATATTCTAATCTAGTTTTCAGGTTTTAAAAACCATTTTCTTACAAAAAAAGTTCCAACTTTGGTCTAAATAACCCAAAATGACCTAAATTAATAGCTTTATAGTGACGTTAAATTAAGAGCACACTTCAAGTGAACATCACATCAAGTTCCTTTTGTCACAGTTAGGACAGCACTTTAAAAATGTAACAAATCATGCTATAACTGTTTAACATGATTGCCTACTTTAAATATTTGTCTTCATTATAAAGCATATGGTGTCTCAAATTATGTAAAAATGATACAAATTATTCATGAAAAACTGACTTCTATGAATAATCGTATACAACAGGTGTGCATTTTAAACGCGTAAGGGCTAATTAATGAATGTATTGCTAAAATACTCTTTGGGGTGTATTCTAGGGCATAATTTCTGCATTTGTTTATACTCTTTGTTAAAAAAAATTAACAAAAACTCTGGAATGCATTTTCAGGAATGCTTTCTTTAAAATGTTAACAGCATTCCTCAGAATACCCGTTTCTGCTTGACAGCGTATGTTTGAGTGCTACTCCAACAGAAAATTCTTCATGAGCCACTTGCAAGGTCCACAATAACAACAGGGAGCAATGCTTAAGCACTGGATGCATTTCTGCATTATTCATTTAGTAGAAGTTTCATGCGGGTTATTATTTTGAAATTTACAACAAAAATCTTCACCTCTCATTCTGGAATTGTATCTACCATGGTAATCGTATCCCAGTAGTTGGAATAAAGAAATCAAATTAAATAAGAAACTGTGATTTCAACTTGCTATGTTTACAGTCGAGAGTTCACTTGCTTTTCGGGAAATTTCTTTCCTTCTGGCTGTATGACAAGAAATGAAATCATCTCATTCTATTAAACCCCTACATACACCTAAAAAGGGAATCTGAATTTTAGTGGAATATGACCAGAAAACCAAAATTCCTTCTTTATTACAGGGTTATTTTTTAACAGTTAAACTGTGGTGTTATTAACCTTATTAGAGCTGATAAATCTTTCTAAAATCAGATCAAATTGTTACCTCAATTTGTGAAGATATTAAGGAATCAGAAATGTAATTAATGAATTTGGATTGAATGACATGGTATTTCAAAAGAATATGTGGTTTAAAACAATCTTTTTACAATTTCAAAAATGTGTCTATAATTCAGTTTTAGCTTCATTTTTTATTTGCATAGAAGAAATATTTACTGTTCATTTTGCTCTATGTATGGATTAATGAAAATTTTTATATATTTTATGGACTGAGAGAAACATAACATCCTAATTTATGTATATATAAACACACACACATACACGCATTTGATTTAAATACATTTCTTGATTTAAATACGTGTCTTAATGTTTAAAAAAAACATTTCTTAGAATGAGATTTTACTAACAGTTTACTATTTATAAATAATCTAAAGAAAGTTTTATAACATATAAAATTCTCAATTCAATAACTTTCAGTTAAGTTTAACCCATATAATTACACCAGGAAACCAAGATTTTTTAAAAAGAATCTAAATTGCCTATAGC
>NW_011888877.1:1323649-1347111 GCF_000151845.1 Pteropus vampyrus | reverse complement strand
GAGCAAACGTGAAAAGAAACCAGAGTGGTCTGAACTCCGGAAACAGTCTTCACTATCGGCTCCGTCAGTCTTTAACTATAAGATCCAGGGCAAGTCACTTAACTCTCCAAACATTTCCTTTCATCCGTAAACCAAGTGGACTGGAGTCAATGAATTTCTCTCTTTCTACTTCTAACCTTCCAAAATTTTGTACATATGAATAGAACAAGACCTGCCTAAAAAGCTACCATAAAAAAAAAAAAATAACAAAGTTGTTATAGACGTCTGGATTTTATGAGAATTCTTTAATCTCCTTTGGGTTTTAAACCCTATTATATATAATGACATGAAAGAAAGCTAAAGAAGGAGAAAGAAATGCTGCATGAGAAATGGGGTTTTGTCAGAAAGGAAATGGGAAATGAAGAAGAGAGATGAAGCGAGAACAGCAGGCAGACACGCCTGGGAGAAAGACGCAGTCGTAGGCAACAGTCAGGTGGAACAGGCAGGAGAGGACGGACTAGGCTGAGGATGTTAAACGAAAGGAAAGATCAGAAGAATAAACCGCACTGAAGGCCACATTATTTAAAACAGAATGAACAAAAATACTGCCAAGAGTAACATTTTCATAACGGTTTATGATGTAGAATGTACTTCCCCCAATTATTTACTTGTTCTTCAGCCAAACCTATTTGATTGGTATTATTATTATCCTTGCTATTTGACAGAAAGGGAATTGGTACTGAGAGATTTTAGGGGCCGTGGCCAAAGTCACATAGGTACTAAGAGTACACAGGCAAGGATGTGAATTCAGACCTTTTAGCTCAAATACTTGCTTTTCTCAACCATATCATGCTGCGTGTCTAAGCATATCTTTTTTAAAAAAAGTACGCTGTTAAACGCTATATGATAAGTACTTATTAGAACAGGAGATGGATAAAAATAGAACTCTTTAGAGGTTGTCCACTCTTTGAAAATGTAAGATAGAAACATGTCAGTAAATGACTAGTTAGACAGGCAGTGAACAGGACCCAGGTTCAGGGGATGGGCCTCCATGGAGAACACAGAAGACCCCAAAAAGGAAGAGGATGCGAACCAGGCCCAGGAGGAAAGCTGGGTCATTGGGTACAAGACATTCTCAAGGGAGTCGACTTGCTGGGTAGTAGCCAGTCAGTCATCCAATCAGTCAGCGTTTGTACAGGGACCACAGGTGTTCGGTCCGAAAAGGCAAGCCCAAGCCATCCATCGTAAGGAGAGCCTGGCTAATAAGTTTGAATTTTACCCTATCGATAATAGGAGCCAGCCAAGATTTTAAAGCGGGGAGTTGAGATGTTAAAATATTCAGGAAATCTATTCTGCATCTAGGAAGGAGAAAGGCCAGTGTGAAGGCCCTGGGATGTGTGAGAAGACGACATGAGGGGGACAGCAATGAGTGACTGGAGGAGAGAGGGGATGGGGGACAGAAGGCCGTCAGCGCGGACGAGCTTCGCTTTGATGACGTGGTAGCCATTCGTCTCCTTCTCCCTACAATTAGTAGGGAATTTCATCGGGTTTACAGCAAAAGGTGGGGGAAAGGGCACGGATTTTGAAATCAAACAACCTTATTCTGCCACTTGCCAGCCATGTCCCTGACCTGACACCCAAGGCCCAGTGTAGCCTACTAGTTAAACGGGCCACATGCTGGAGTCTGCTTCTTTGAGTCATACCCTGTCGCCATAATAGCCTAGCTCCGTATCAGTGCCATCACTTAAAGTTCTGCACCTCAGTTTCCTTAACTGTAAAATGAAAATACAGGTCTATTTCCCACGACTCTGGAAAGAGACAGATGAGTTATTATACGCACATAGTAATTAAAAAAAGAAAAATGAAAAAAGAAACCTCTTTGAGCCTCAGTTGCCTTCTCTATACAAAAAAGAAAAAAAAAATACCACCTATTTTGAGGTTGTGTGACCGACTGCAGTCAAAGACATTTTCATTTTCATTCCCTTGTTCCTCCCATGTTGATTCATTATCAATTTATTCATGCAATAAATCTTTCCTGCATGCATCTTCTGCATGACATAGGGCCACTCCGTGCTCCTGCATTGTTGTTACCCCCAGTATGAGATCATGCTCCTGAACAGTGGCTTAGTTCACTCATAGAACAGGTTACTTTGTAGTTTGTGCTGAAGACTCACGTTGACAACTCATGCCTCTTCAATGCCACTCACGAAAGCATAAAAGTCAAACTTAACATCAGAAACATTCAAAGAAGAATATTTAAAATTCAATACTTGTGGCCGATGGACATGCCAGTTTAAGAACATGTAATTCTGAACATCATTTGAAATGACATTTACTTTTCTGGTGCAGGGAGGTTTCTCAGAGGGCACTGACAATCTTAGCTAAGGTTGTGCCTGCAAAATACATCCCTAAATCATTTAGAAGTGTGGGGGGGAATGTAGGGAGGAAATGACAACCAGTATTTTAATGGTTATTAAGATCCTAAAAATGATTCTTTTCATTCATGATCTTTTTTTTTTTTTTTCATTCCATTAGGGCACATCTTAACCTCTCTCTCTGAAGCTTCCATAATTGCAAACAAGAGCATCCGACTTCTAAAAGGTAAGTTCAGCTATTGCCAACTTCCCTCAGCCCCCGTTGGCTCCGTGATTGATTGCCACCTGGCTGACTGACTGCTTAAACTGAGGAATGGGGTGATTCCAAAGCAGATTCTATATAAACATGAAGACACTTATATTACTGCAAAACGCTCAAATGGGTGCCTGACCCTCAGGTTTACAATTTAACCTTATTTCACGGAGCCGCCTCCATTGCATCCAACACATGTACTATGCAAAAGCTACTGCACAAGGGGAAAAAGGCATTTAAAGCTTTTCTATTATTTTCATGTATATGAGAACAACAATAACAAAATGATTTGGATTTAAATGTTTTGGTCTCTGATATTGCGTACACAGACATAAGGAATCTATAAATAATAGTTATTTTCAGGCTTTCATTTTCTTCAATTATTTGTTTCTTAAGCACTATTCACACCTCTTTGTTACCAACCTGACTTCCGTTCACTGCCTACTATTCCTTATTCAGCTTTCTCCATCCCAATTGACTTAAGTACATATGGTATTCTGAATTTTAAAAAAAAAAAAACAAACTGATTTACCAAAATTGTAGTCATCTTATATAGGCAATGAAGGTGCCATGTGCAGTCGCAAAAGAGTTCCATGTATGGAGAGAGCCAGCTTATTAGAGCGAGAAATGTGTCTCTAAGTGCTATATTCCTTGGTCCTAGAACAGCAGCACTTGGCTCAGACAATTGCTGTTCAGTAAACATTTATCAGTTGAATGGATGAATGTATTTCGCTGTGTCCATGCATTCCCTTTCGTTCATTCATTCTTCCATTCATTCTCGAAATATTCATCATGCGCCGCTATGGTATAGATGATTTGTTAGATATCAAGCCTTCTATGGTAGATAAGGCAGATGCAGCTCCTGCACTTGGTGAAGCCTATAGTCTAGACTGGTTGTTCCCCGAAAAATTATCCCAGAAATCTGATGCAGCACTTTTGGTTGTCTCCATAAATGAAGAACTTTGCAGGCTCTCTGTGGGCAGTGGCCAGGCACATAAATGTCCTGTATCGTGCACAACAGTCTCATGTAATAAAAAAAATGAGTGCATACCCTTCATGCCCTTTGGCTGCCCTGCTCAAAAATCTCTTTATAAAATGACCCAAACCTAGAATCTAACTCTATTTTGCATACAAGCGCAAAACATTTTTGTATACTTGGCAAATAGGCCAAATTTTCTAGAACTGAAAGTGCCGTGTAAATCAATGGCAGGTTGTGCTTTGCTTGGAACTTCCCAAGACTCGGTAACAATGGTCTCCGACAGCCACACACCTGTGCCACCACACACCACTGATGATCTGCATTTACAGCTGCCTCATCCTTGCTGCCCACACGCAGGGTGGGTATGCGACTGCTTCATCATGTCCTCCAGCGTGGTCACGCCTGCGCAGTCACAAATAAAATACACACAACTTAAGAATAAATGAGTTTATAAATTACTTTTTGAGGTTTTATGAAGTTTGTGTTAGATGTTCACATTAACTATGAATTTCATTTCAAGTTCATAAAAGAGGCATGCCCAACCAAGTACCAGTAAAAGAAACGGATTCTGCCAGAAATGTGAGCCGCTGGCCTAGACAATAAATAAGTCAAATTATTACATATTTTTGAAGCAAATAAACTGGGTTCTGTGATAGAGTCAAATAGGAGGAGCCACTTTATAGAAGTTCATGTGGGAAAACCTTTCTGAGGAATCGTAGTTTAACTGAGACCTTAAGGATACGAGCGAGGGTCAGAAAGAACATTCCAGAAAAAAGAACAGCAAGTGCCAAGGCCGTGAGACTGGGAAGGACTTGGCTTATTGGAGGAATTGGGAAAAAAAAAAAAAAGGTGATGAAGTACAGTGATGTGTCAGAGGGGACGTGACTGCAGGTGACGAGCTTACCGGTGGTGCCTGGAATGAGCTGGACACCAAGTGAGTACTGCACTGGCTGGGGATATTTGGGTGAACCAGGCATCACTGTGGCAGGAAAAAAGATGGCGAAAGCCCAGACTATGGTGGCACCATGGGGTGTCTGGAGCTCCAGCGCTAATAAAAAAAAAAGGGGGGAGCAGGGGGTGGTAATATGGAAGCACCGCCACAGAAATGCAGGACGGCAGAGATCCAGGTTTCCTGGGACCTCTAGGGGGCGCTGCAGCTTTGGGGCAGCAAAGTCCCAGCTAAGCCACCCTTGTGAAAATCTTGCAGAGAGCTGTGTTTTTAATTCTGTTACCACAGAGAAGAAAGAACAAATCAGATCAGACACAAAGACCCTAATCAGCTGGGCTTATAACAGATATTTTGATTATAACTAGAGCTCTTGGCTTTAGCAGAGACTGCTGTAGCATAAGAAATAAAAGTTCAATTTATTCAAGTATTATAATCATTCGTGTGATACCATTTATCATCCTGAGAACAAATAACATGAAAAAATTAACAACAAGTGCTGAGTTCATATGGAAACCTTAGCTTTTAAAAAAAGTCTCTAGGTTTTTTCCTTTTTTTAATATAATAATTTTTTTTTTAACCAGGTCGATACCTGAAAAAGAACAGCTACAAGTAGCGTTTACAAAAGACAAGCTCGTTCTCCAGCATCCAAAAATCTAGAAAGCTCACATAACAAGAAGTGTTAGAAGTATTATGTTTAGCAACCTGAAACACTTTAATATCATCGCTTCACAAGTGACTCCTGAAGAAAGAACCCACACATGATTCTATGGTTGTGTTATATTTTAATTCTCTAAGCCCTGCCAATCCACGTGTAGAATATGTATAGGATGAACCTATTTTCAGATGCAGAAAAACTATCTCCTACTGTCTGGTCTACCTTACTTCTCCTAAGGCCGCCATTCCTCTGCTACCAGGCCTTGGGCCCCAGGGTGTCTTGAGACACTTCTAGAGATGAAGTCTTTCTCCTTATGGCCTTAATTGCAAAACAAATGAATAAGCAAAAACAGAAACAACAAAATGCGAATAAACACAATGACTCTGACTTTCTTTCCAGCCTTTGTCCTCTGTGGCCTCAGCGACATCCAACACAGCTTACCACTCTGTTACATCAACCAACTCCCCTTCAAGCTGCACTACCACTGTCTGGGGTACAGGCTGTCATTTTTCTCTCTCTAAGACTCTTCCACCAGAGTTTGGGCCTTTTCAATGGCAGAGCAAGGTGGTGGAGGAGGCTGAAGGGGTGAAAGGTGGATTGAGGGTTAGGACTCGTGGAAGTCCTAATGGCATGCTACCAAGGAAACTATTTCAAAGAGAGGTCACAGTTCCAGATAGGCAGTTTACAGGCCCAACCAGGAGGAGAGACATGCCAGTGCTTAATGCTGTCTGTCAAATTATTAATCCCTTATCATATAGTGATTTCCTAGTTTCGAGATGGTTATATATATTGTGCTTGATCCTTGAGGTTGATAGGGCTCATACTATTTTTACCACATTGTAAAAATAAGGAAATGGACTCTCCATTTTGGCAATGTGATCTCACTAAAGACCATCCCAGTGTTTTTAAAGAAACCTAAGTTCCATTTTAATACTCACCAAGCACTCGCTCATCAAGCTACGAGCCACTTGGTGGTATTGATAAATATCAAGGGTTTTCAAAATACTAACCAGAACACTTAGAGTTTGACCAATGCTTAGAAAGATTTATTGTTTATACTGGAAATAAAACTTGGCTCATACTACTTCCTTATAATGCCTTTGAGCAAAGAAACAGACAGTAGCTGTTGTCAGAGTTAATAGACTAAACAGACATTCTAGGACAAATATAATTAAGACAGAGCCTTTAGCTGCCATAGAACAGTATAAGGAAAATTTTTAAGAACTAAGCTGGAAATCCAAATTCATACTCTCGATCTAGATTCCAATGAAGAAGAAATGTCCATGGTTCATAATCCCTGGAGCGTTACAATCCCTCTTCCCGGCGGGCATTTGCTTTCTCTCTTCCCTCCAATTAGTTTTAGATGTCTGTGTGGTTCATTTTACTCTGATGTATACTTTACATTGAATCAACACAGATCAGTCAACTGTAAGGAAAAGAAACGCTTACACACTTAGTTTATATCATAAAGTCA
Source organism: Pteropus vampyrus (assembly GCF_000151845.1). Taxonomy (NCBI): domain Eukaryota; kingdom Metazoa; phylum Chordata; class Mammalia; order Chiroptera; family Pteropodidae; genus Pteropus; species Pteropus vampyrus. The sequence goes on along the minus strand of NW_011888877.1, from coordinate 1,340,447 downwards.
CCAAACAGAAAACAGTTGAGAAGAGTCATGTCCTTAACTAAGATTTTTCCAAGTACAATTAAAAATATAGATTTTATACAGGATCATAAAATTTTAAAGTCCAGTTTTGTTTTCAAAATATAAGATCATCTAGAAGTAAAATTTAGGCCACATTACAGTTTAGGAATCTTATTTCCCTAGAAAAAGATCATAAGATGATTTTTATCTTTTGTTATTTTTTTACTGAACAGATCACATATTTCTTCTATCAAACATCTCATGAATAAGAAAAATAACCTTATTAAAATAATACTGTAACTTACTAAAATTATAGTAAAATATTACTGTAACTTTATTTTACTGTAAACTTTACTAAAGATGCAGTATGTTTGATAGATTCAATATATATCTCCAAATTCCGTTGACAGATTTTATTGATACAAATGTATATATTCCTTCATTTGCTCAGAAGATGAGTAAATCAAATATACGAGCTGATAACTTCAAATTGTGCTAAATGTTATATATAAAACATTCTCCCTTACAAACTATGAAATACTATGAAAAAAATGGTTCCTTTCATTATTACTCAAACATGGTTCTGCAACTAAACACAGGCATTCCCTTGTCATTCATATAACCACGGAGTATAGACTCTTGAAAAAATGACAACTCTAATTAAGAGGAACTCTTCCAAAGCAACAGAGAGCAAAACAAAGTAAATAAGAGTTCTTATAAATAGCACTCCTGGAATGCTTTCAAGCCATGCACTTGCTTATCATTCACTGATTATTACTGGCTACTCTTGCACAATTTATCAATCCCACCATTCTCTATTTCGGTACACTGCCATGATAATGTGAGTCGCTGACCAAATTCCATAACTTAAGAGCATTCATACAGTGGTGACATGTGCTATCACCATAGTCCCTTGCGATAAAGCAATTATGTTCTCCCGGTGTCATAAGGATTAACAGGACAAGATGTCGTGTTTTCCCCTTCTCCACAGAGGAGCCCTGTGATGGGACGTGATGTGTAAAAAGTCACCTCAACTTTGCAATCCGAAAGAAAACACAAATACCAAAGAAAGAGGCAGTACCTTTCCTCGTGGTAAGAATGAAGGATAATGAGACGGAGTAAGGTTCTAAAATGTACCGTCAGTGAATAAGGCCAATCGAGGCTGTTTAGCTCAGGCACTGCAGTGAATACACAGAGAGAACAGACCTGTAAAAATGTCATCTATCAGAGACGTGCGAGCAGGTCGAACGTCCTTATTAGGAGAAACTGAACAGGCCTTGAGGGAACGGCAGGAGGGTAGAGGGTTTAAAATTCGGCATGTCTATATTTGTATTTTAAATGTCACAATGATTTCCCTTAGGTTTGTAAAAACTGTCAGCATTTTGCATTGTTGAATTGATGAACTAATCATGGAAAAAGCTTCGAACAGAAACCATGTATTTTACAAGGGACTCCACAACATTGGGAAAAAAAGGAGCATGGAGTCTTAGTTATGTTAAAAAGTTTCCTAATTCTGTAATTAAGAACTTGATTTAATTCATTAAGTTGGCTTATCATTCTGTTTCCTCTCTTCCTGACGAAGGTCAGAGCGAAAATTATGCAAATACACTGGGTTGGAAAGGATTTCTCTCAGCTGGTATAGGCCATCTGGTTTCCTATGGTAGAATGAAAAAGGTAGAAAATAGGAACAATGGACTAACATGTGATCTCGACAAGATTTTGAAAGACACTGAAATTTTTGGATGTTGTAATTTTGGGATGTTTTCAAGTTCATCATTTTGTCAATTAAAAAATATAAAGGAAAGATAAGAGACCACAATCAGTAGGTAGCAGACTCAGCAAAGATCTCTGACTCAGCTCCATTCCCTGCAACATCTTCTTTTTTGTTTTATGAACTTTATTTTATCACAGAATTGTCTTCTAATCTGTAACCCAACAGGTTGTTGGGATATAGTAAACACTTGGTCCAAAGTCTGTAATTGCAAAACAAACGTATCAAAACAAAACAAAACCAAAAGCAAACAAATGAAAAAATCTTACGTGAATTATTCTGGTTATAAACACAGATTTCAGCAAAGGAAAAAAAAAAGAAAGAAAGAAAACATGATATATATGCAAAAATACCTTTACTTAGCTTTTATATACATTCCTTTGTGGGAATGAGTCTGGGCTCTTGCTTTTCTGAAAAGTAGCTGAGACATAATAATAAGGGAAAAATAGCTCACTTTTTATTTCTAATGGACCATTCTACAAGATGAAAAAATATTTTAATAAAAGTGGCTTGTTTAGAGATGGTTAACATGAGTTTTAAAACATGAGTTTTAAAACATGAGTTAATTTTGAGATGCTCTGGGTAGCAGGTCTGCTGAGTGATTTTCATGAACTCTGCAAAGAGGTAAGTACACAGCTGGCCTTTAATTTTGGTTCCGGAAGGCTGGCAAGGTCTGTTGGCTACTGGAGGGTTGGTAGCAGGCCTTGCTTTCTGATGTGGGACACAGAGCTTAAAGGTCAAGGAGGAGCCACACGAGCCCATGTTCCTATTCCTAAAGGAAGGCTACACAATTATCAGAGGAAAAAGGAAAAAGGCAGGAAGCACACAGGCAGGTCTTTGGATGTGCACGCAAAGCTGTTCGCTGGTCTACAATTCCCGCTTTTGCCACTGACATCTATATGGCCCTAGACTAATGACATCCTGGCTCTGCTCACATTCTTCATCAGTAAAACAGAGATAATAAGGCGCCTACTTCACTGGGTTGCTCTGAGGATTAAATCAGATCATACATATAAAGCATTTGACCTCGTGCAGCATATATGCCCACTAAATTTTAATTGGTTTTTAAGTTGTGGTAAAACATACATAAAATTTGCCGTTTTAGTCATTTTAAGTTCAGTGGCGTTAAGAATATTCACACTGTTGTGCAACCATCGCCACCATCTGTCTCCAGAACTTTTGCATCATTCCAAACGGAAACTCTGTACCCTTTATACACCAACTCCCCATTTTTCTTCCCTCCTCCAGCTCCTGGCAAGCACCATTCTACTTTCTGTCTCTACACATTTGCCTATTCCAGGTACCTCATATAAGTGGAATCATACAGTATTTGCCCTTTTAAGACTGGCTGATTTCACTTAGCATAATGTCTTCAATTTGAATGGCATCATGAGTGCCGGGTTTATGCTGCTAAAATGAAAAATAGTCCCAGCGAGGGCAGACACTCTCACTTAGCTGCAGAAATTAAACAAATACACATTTTCTCAACCCCAAAATAGATACTGCATCAGCAACAGAGGCTCTTTATTATTCTCACAAACTATTTCTGATTAGCTTAAGTAGCTTTATTAACCTCAGGTTCAGTGATGATTGTTCTTTTTGGGGCTCTTTAAACAAACAGCTTTCAGCATCTCCACCAATTAGTTGTTCCAGTTACATCATCGCATCTCTCAAAAGTTATACAAAGTAGTTAACTGATGGCTCTCCTGGGAGCCGTGAATCCTGTCACACTTCCTACAATGGCCTGTGAATTCCTACCCTTCCTATGAAATACAAAAAGAGGGTACAGTTTGGAACTCTCTTTAAAATACAAACTTTGACTGAGCTCAAATGCAGCCACATAGTCATCTTGGACCTCCACAGTCTAGCTACAGTGTAAAACATACATAATTTAACTAAATCATATTAAAGAGACAACTGACCTGTTAATTAAACCTATTCTTTAACTGTTGTTAAATTGAACTTAATTCCACAACTTCTAAACTTTCAACTAATATTTTATCCTGAGAATTCTCTAAATATTTTTGCTGTCTGGGAATACAGAGATTTTTGGTTCTTTATTCCTCACTATGTGCACATTTGCATACATATATTTTTAGCTTGTTATGTTATCTGAATCAATGGCGATTTCTTCAAAAGCAGAGATCACAGTTAACTTTGCCCGAGTAGTACTCACAACATATTATGTCAAGGTGGTAAATATTTTTGGCAATATAATGAGGTAACTTCTTTTTCATACTTTTTGTATTTGGGTGCACATATCAGTCTCTCTTAAAAAACATCCAAACATCAAATTAGCATTAATTATTCACAGCCTACTGTGAAAGTCCACTGAAAAATGAACAGAACCTTGAGACCTGTGGGACACCATCAAGCATTCCAACATAAACACAATGGAAGTTCTGGAAAGGGAGAAAACAGAGAGGAAAAAAAGAGTATTTGAAGGAATACCAAACTGATAGAAAAATATTAATTTACACATCTAAGAAATTCAGTGAGATTTAAGTAAGAGAAACTCAAAGAGATCTATACCCAGAAACATCAAACTCAAACTGTTGAAAAGCAACAAAAGCATCTTGTATCAAGAAAGAGAAACAGCACATCATATAGCAGGGGTCCTGAATAAGATGAACAGCTCATTTCTCATTAAAAACCATCAATGTAATTTCTATATCCAGCAAAACTATCCTTCAAAACTGAAGCAGAAGCCCAAACATTCCCCAAAACAAAAAATTTGTCACTAAACACTGAAAGCAGGCCTTCGGTCTGAAATGAAAGGACATTAAACAATAATTTGAATCTACGTTAGGAATTAAAAAGCACTGGTAAAGATGACGACATGGGTAAATATGGAAGGCAATATAAATGTACTTTTTGCACTGAAAAAGCCTTGGAAGCTGAGCTGTGATGTGCAAAACCTGGTGATGTGGAACTTAACCTTGAAAACTTCCAGCTTGCGTTTTTATTGAACATTAAACCTTACTAAACTAACTCACAAAAGCGGTCATAAACTTGGACCCAACAGGAAGGATCTCAGGCTTATCGAGTTTCATGCTATAAAAATACCTGTGCTGGTGCCAAGATAGGAGAGGCCTAAAAGGAAAAAAAGAGAAAAAGAAAAAAAAAGAAAAGATATGAAGTTTAAAAGCTTGATTCAATACATTTAATATCGAAGGCAAATTCTTCAAGCAATTGCTGGAACTTCAAAAAAGACAAAACTATAATGGCCATTCTGAAATGCTTTCAGTATTTTGCATCACTCCCTATGGTATTTTACGACTGCCCATGGAGAGATGAGAATTATTACTTTCATTTTATAGGTGCTAAAACAAGCCTAGAGATGTTAGTCAGCTGCTCCTTAAACAAAGAAACCAGAGCTACAATAAAGAAAAAATCCTGTTTCGGTACAGTAAGCTCTGTCCATCCTATCATGTTCTCAGATCAAAGCCATTTTCTCTCTGTGAGTAACTAAGATTAGGAACATAGGATGATACAAAATAACCTTGGTAAAGGGGGCACTTGTATCAGAGGGCATGGAACCTTCTCTATTGTGACATATCTATTTTATGTGTCGATAGTATAAATAAAGATCTTAGATATGATTTAAGGTGTCAGATTGTTCTCTTCTCTGATGCCTAAAATGCCACTAACAGATAGCAAAAATACATAATTTGACCAAAATATAAAGGTAGTTAAATACTGCTTATATGGATAACAAATGATATAATAGTACATTAAGTTCAAAAATGACAGCAGGTCCCATACCAAGATAGAGTATATGAAGAGTGGCCCCTTGGATGACCACTGGCAGGAGGAGCCCCACAGGAACCTATAAGGGTGCAGGGTCCCTTCTGGGCTCTGAAAGCACTGAATCAATAAACACCTGATGATCTATTGGCTCATGCTGTCCTTGATGGTGCAAAATCTATACACCTAAAGGTGACATAGAATCACTTCTCATGTTAACTACAGCTTGATTCAGATGTGGTCTTTTTCTTATTGTATAATAGTTATTATCACTTTGCAGAAAAAGAGTCAGATATCAGAGTAAGGCCGAAAGCTTTTTGTTCCACTTTCCAAAATTAAGGCTTCATTTTTTACCTGATCTAGTGTCCATTTCTAATCAAACTAATACTCTATTGCCTCACACAAGTACCTTTTAGTGATGTCAGCAGGGTGATACCCTTTTAGTGATATATTGTATTACATCATTACAATATAGATGTAATATCAGATTTTATGAAAGGAAATATTTTGATAGCTGGGACTAGATAGGGGAAAACTGTCTAACAGTTAATTCTTAATTGATTACGAGCTACTCTTAGTGTCCAACAAATAAAAGTAATTGGAATCTAAACACAGGAAACCTAATAAAATAATTTACACAGAGACACAAAGAATATACGAATATTCAGATAAATATTCACCTTTGCTAGTAATCCAAATAGAAATTAAAGCAGTGTTGTGTAATTATTTATATTTTAAAGCAATTATTAATACCTAATGAGGGGTGCATTGTGGTGAAATTGGCACCTTAGGAATATTATGTTGGCATTGTCAACTGGTATGATCGTTTTTGCAAAAAAAAGTTATGGAAAGAAACAGCCAGGGATATAAGAACATTCAAACCCACTCACTGTGCAAATAATTTCATATCTGAGAATGTATTTCAAAGAAGTTATTTAACAGAGCCCCAAACCATATGCTCAAAATTGTTATGACAGATTTACTTATCTACAAAAACAAAATTGTGAAATGAACTAAAAGTCAAACAATAAATGACCATTTCATTTGGACAAACTATGGTAAATCCACACGATGCTATATCATTCTGTGATTAAAACGTGATCTCAAAATATAATTGAAGGAAAAAGATAGATTCTAGAATATTCTGCATGCCATAGTTACAACTATAAAAATCTGTATGCCTGTGGAAAAAGATTTGGAATGCAATTTGCCAGAATAAAAATATTTGACCAAAGTGATGAGATTGTGGTGTTCCTACATATTTCCTTTAATATTTCTTCTATTTTTTTAGTAGATATTTGCTTTGTTGTTTTTTTTTCTATTTTTAATACTAATAACTTTTAATTAATTACTTTGACATGTAAAGCTCTCTTTTAAGTTTTTTTTTTTTTTCAATTTTAACAGTAAAAAGAACCTTGCAAATCTCTGTTGGAATCACAAAAAAATTTTATTTTCACAAACTGTTTGTTTTATGGGGCAAGGTGACATCGAACATTGTGGCATTTCCAGCTGATAAAGTCAGCATCTGTGCTCATCCTTTAAAGCATCTCAGTGTACATATATTAGCCACCAGGTCTTTCTTACATTATACTTCCTTCCATTTAATACTAATGATCCCTGAAAAATTATGCAGAAACCGGTAGTCTTAGGCCGTTATTTGTTTTATAATATGGGAAAACACTGGCACATGTTAACTTTCTCTTTTTTTTTTTCTGAACTGCTTTGGCAATATAAAGGTAAAGATAAAGGAAGAATGATAATTCAAAAATTACTAGACTTCTTAGAATATTTAACCTCTATCACCTTTTTTGTTCTCTCAGGGTCATTCCCATTCAGAAGCTCTAGTTCTTTACTATTGGGAGTTGAGGGCCACTTGGAGAATTTGCCGAAGCTAGAAGATGGTCATATACACATAGGTGGATACTTGCATATAGTTTCAGATACTAGATCTGCAGATATACAATTAGGAGTCCAACTTCACAGGTTGTTATTTCCTTTAATCTTTCTGTCTTTCTTCCAATATGTAAATCAAAAACAACTCAGAACTTTCCCTGGCTGCCTCTCCTAGATATCGTAGTTTAGGATCTCAGAGCTAAGTTGTCTTTTTTATTATTAGTCACTGCAGAAAATGTAAGTACGTATGTGATTCAACTGCAGGTACTATGCTAAGCAGTTTATATGCAGTGTGATGAATATTCTCACAAATATCTTGAACCATTGATACTATTATTCCTAATTTTACAGATGATGGAACTGAGGCTCTGCGAAGACAGCACTTGCCAAATCACACAGTTATTAAGGGGATGGGGTAGTATTCAGCCAACTCTAACTGAACGCATATTTTTTGTTTTTATGCTTTTAATCAGTCAGAAAAAACTGAAATTATAGATAGCATGCTAATAGAAAAACCTGCATCACTCAGAAAGATAATTTGGAGGAAGGGAGAAAAGAAGATAGAAAGAGTGGCCATCTTTATCTACGAATATTCACACTCAATTGCATTCATAAAGGATATTATATTCAAGAAACCTATAACACAATGATATCAGAAATCATAAAATGTAAAAAGCATACTTAATACCAGTCAGCGTCATATGTTTTTGCTTTTATCGGTGAAAAATTACAACAAATTGCATTGGTTTACTCATTTTAATGCAAGATGAGAATAAAATGTATGATTTCTAAATGCTTTCATGCATTTGAGGGTCATAGTGACTTTAAAAAATATAACTGGTATAAACACTAAAATTGTACTGGATTTGAAAAAAAATAAAGATCACAGTTTATTCAACATTCTAAAAAGTTATTTCGTAATATAAATACATACACATACAAATATGCACATTCTTTTTTAATTCCCTTCATTTATGTTATTGTCAAAATCAAAAGAAAAGTTTCTGTCATTATTGGGGAACTTTGAGAATGCTAGAAGAAAATGTTATGTAGGAACAGAATAAAGTCTTCATAAAGACTTAGTTTACTAGAATCCACACACTTAGCAGCCCTAATCAAACACAGGTGTTAGTTAAAATGAGCAGACAAGGCCATAGGAAATAAAAATCTAGGACTGAGAAAGAGGAGGCAGCTTAAAAGGATAAACATCCCTGTGCAGATACCCCATAATACTTCAAGATACGACTGAGATTAATTGTAGGATAAATTATCAAATAACTATTTTAGAATAATATAGACTGATATTTCAATTAAATAACGGTGACATTTTTCACACCGAATTCAATGGACGAAAATATTTAAAATGACCTGTGCAGTGTTTACTTGGCAATTGGGTTTTGGATTATACACTTTCTTAATTCATAATGGAATTCTGGAAACAATGTATAGCAGCTATTTAGTGACTGGTAATGTTCCTAGAAAGCAGGCAAGTTTATGGAAAATGATGATTCCAGATATCCTTCAAAATAAGCAAGCATTGAACAATTTCTGGATTAAATGCGAGTGGCATTTGAAAAGCTCAGAAATTTGTGTGAACTATTTAATACCCAGAAATCCTTCATAATTAGTATATACACCTCCAGCCTGGCCAGCGCCTAAGCAAATATAACCGTGGTACACAAAATTTAATGGGGGCCAACACGAGCAAGGAAAATTCTATTTTTGGAAAATTTAAAATGAAATGTAATAAAAGTTTACTGATCATCCTATATGCTACAACATAGAACAAATGATCACCATGCACAGATATTTCTTAGCAAGCAGTTTTTTTTCTGTTAAGCTAAAGTTAGTGTAGGTTGGAACAACTAGAAACAAAACTGTTAACCCGGAAAGAATTTCCAAACAAGCTATACTTTATTGATTTAAAAAATATTTCTGTATCCTATTAGCACAGATATTTCTAACCTTACGATTTTTCTAGGCTATGGTTTACATTTAGGTTCTAGGTTATTTTTTCCCCAAAGCCTTCCTTCCACAGAAGGGCACCAATAATGATATTATTTTTAAAAGTTCCAAACCAAATCCAAACACCCAAACATCCAATCACTGTGTTGCAAAGCTCTGTTTCATTTCCGTATTTCATTAAATTAAAAAAAAAAAGTTAACATGATAAACAGCAATCGAATCTTAATTTATAGCAACAGAGGGAGTCAAATCATCCTAATTTACATAGAAAGCTCTGGAAACAGAAGAGTTCAGTGGCTAGGCCGTCAGCTTGATCCACAATGCAACCAGGGACTGCCTACAGCTGGAAAAAGCATTTTCATTTTCCACTTTTTGACTACTGTCCCCCACCCCGCCGCTAGCTACTAAATTGATCACAGTAAGATACAGTTTAAAACCAGAGATGGTTTTACTTGCTGAAAACACCTGAACATGTATGTAATAACATTGTGAATGACAGCATTTCTGGCAAGGTCAGAAAAACTTAAAGAGTGAAGCAACTAACGTGACTTTAGCTTGAGTTCATTAACAATTCAGTACATCCCTGTTTTCTCGAAACCACACCGTGCATCTGGCCTGCCTCCTTGCCCGTATGCTTACCCCAGGAATAATGAACTTAGTCTGAGGAGACATGAGATGTCTGTCAAGCATGCCAGCCCAGTTCCAAGTGGGCCCAGCTCTGCAGAGGGAACAGCCTTCACAGGAGCAAGAACTCAGCAAAAAGGCTCAAGGCAGCCAAGTCTTGTTTCGCTAACCAGCATATCAACTGCTTTCCTTTTCCTGGCTGGCTTGGGGTGTGCAGTCTGAGCCAGTGTGACTTTCTAAAGTTCTTTAGATTGCAACAGTTCTCTCGGTTCCAGGACCTCTTAAGCAGGCCCAGGAGCCCATCAAAGTCAATTACCAACCAAACGCAAGTGGGAGGGTCTTTTTCTACTTTGAATGACGTCAGCTGGCTTGGAAGAGAGATGCCTGCAAAGTCGTGCAAGCACAGTAAGGTTTCATTAATATCAGATGCAGGCCTTACGGCAGCGCTGGCCACAGCAGTGCTTAAAGATTTGTTCTTCACTTTAAGACAACAGGTTGCACAGCTGACAAGCTGCTAGCATTCAAGGAAACTACTGGACTGAAAAAGAGTTGGGAATAAAAGTAAGAATGTTCTTCTATTCCCACCCCAAAAAAATATTTCCTCTTTTGCATACAAGAAAGTGATAACTTTCTTTTGTGGTCACCTTTCACAATGTGTTTGAAAATATCATTTTTTCCACACAAGTAAATTTTACTTCCATTAAGTTCATTCTAATTAAATTTTTTTTTTATCACGACACCTTTAAAAAGTGAAATGATAACTACAATTCTCTGAGAACATTGCAAAGCATGTAACAAAGAATTATTAGCCGGAAAACAGGAAGAACGCCTACAAGTCAAGAAATAAAAGACCCGCAATCTAAAGGGATAAGGAAAAAAAAAAACAGGAATAGGTAAATCATCGAAGAGAAAATCCTAATGGCCAATAAAATGCCCGACTCAGTACTAACAAAAAATACAAATTAAAATCACAATTTACCATTTCACACCCAGTAGAGTGAAAACATTGAAGATACTTGAAAATACAAGATCTTGGTGAGGCTGTTAAGCAGGGGTCGGCAAAGTGGGACCCACAGGCCATATCCAGCCAGCCATCAGTTTTGCACAGCCTGCAAGCTAAAAATGTGTTTTACATTTTTAAATGGTTGAGGGGAAAAAAATCAAAAGGAGAATTGCGTTTTGTGACACATGAAAGTTATAATAGGAATTTCAAAGTTCAGTGTCCTTAAGTAAAAGTTTACTAGAACACAGTCATGCTCATTCATTTCTGAGTCATCTATGGCTTCTTTTTCGCTAAAACGGCAGAATTGAATAGTTGTGACAGGGACCATGTAGCTCACTAAGGCTTAACTATTCTCTATCTGGGCCTTCACAAAAAAGGTTTGCTGACTCCTAAGGCAGAGCAACTAGACTTTCTTGCATTGTTGGTGGGAGTATATATGGCCATGTTAGCGATTGAGCAGAATGTCATGAAGTTGTAGGTGTGTGTCCCCTTTGATCGACGTTCCATTCCTCAACACGTACATGAGTACATGGAGAATGTAGGTACAGAATGTCCCTAGCAACACTGGGGGTTATAGGAAAAAACTGGAAATGACCTCAACGCATATCAACAGGAAGGTGGATGAACAAAGTCTGAGACACTATTCAGCAATGAAAGTGAACGGTTTCTAAGTAAGAACATACCTGGATAAGTCTCTACAAACACAGTGCTGGTAGAAAAAAAGCAAGTTGCAGAATCTTAATACCTTAAGAAACTACGACACGATTTGTATAGTTTGAAAATGTGCAAAAATGCTATATACTTTATGTACTGATATGTGTATAAAGATAAATATGAAAATGGGTACTAAACACAGGATAATGGTTCGATCTGGATAGGAGTATGCATGAGAGGGTTAATGGGGGGGAGGTGACAACTCTGAGTCATGTTTCATTTCTTAAACTAGGTCATACCTACACCATTGGTCATTATATTATATATCTATGCTTTCTTGTATTCTGAAAAAAATCATGATACATAACAATTTTTAGAATTAGGGAAAATACTGAAAAGAATCATGATATGAAAAATCCCAATTCATTATATAGACATTAAAATGTTTATGGGTTATTTCTTTATATAACAAAATAGATATATGAGAGTAAGTAAAAGAAATGTAGTCTGCCAATTTTTGTTTTCACAATAACTACTGTTAAAAATATTTAGAAAAAAACTTGTAAGGAAACAAATTCTACTTATAGTGGCTGCTTCTGGATAGTAGTTTGAGCTTGTTTTTTTCTCTCCTTTTAAAATATTCAGTGTTTTTTGAACTTTCTACAATAGGTTTATATTACTTTTTCAACCTCAAAAAAAGTGTTCTTAAGTACCTAACAGATAACCAAGGATTCTCTAATTCTCTAGGGAAATTAGAAACCTTTGTTTAACTCACTATTTACTATGGATTAGGGTATTTTAAATCTCTGTGAGGAGAGATAGTAACATAGAAAACTGATAGAAATGCAAGTAAATTTGTCCAGTAGAAATTAATTCATCCAGCAGAAATGCTAATGATTTCTGTCTTATATAAAAGATTGCACCCAAAATTATTGTTTTATGCTCAGTAGAGCATTAACCAACTCTGGATCTAATTTAACAATCTTAGCCCAGTATTTATTCTTTCAATGACTATAAATACTTCTATCTCTCCCATAATCTTTTAAACTGGCTTTACCATCCTGCTGGTTCCCTCAGCGAATTTTAAAAAATCTTTAGCACACATTTATTCTATATTTACTTGAGAGAAATGTTCTGAAATTTTTGAAAAATTATACTTGGACACCGGTTTTCAATTTGAAGCATAGTTTCTTTTTTGACAATGACATATGATTACTAGCTTTCCAAATCTAGCCCACATTAATTTAAAATGCCACTAAAATATATTTACAACAGAAAAATGTTGGCTAATGTTGATTTCAGTCGAAAAAAAAAATAAAACAGATTTGAAAAGGAGGAGGCTAAGGATGGAAACTGAATGGAAAACACAGTATTTCAATGCCTTCTCGAGCTCCTATAAAGTCTTAAATACTAAACAGTATTTTCTTATTCCAGGCATATCATTTGTTTCATGCATTAATTAGAATTTTTTCTTATTTTCAAATGGGATTGAGTGCTATTTTCTTGAGGTTCCTGGGGAAAAAACATGAAGAGGAAAGCTGAAGGAGAGAGATTCAGGAAGAAGTGCAAGCATCAGGGACAAGTGGAATGTTGAAAGAACAGGAAAGGGAATAAAGGGGGTACACGCAGGAAATGATGAATTTTAGATGTGACAGTTTATCATGCCAGAAACTGGAAGAAATGGCAAATACGAAACAATTGGGTCACTTTTACAGCGTTAACAGTAGAAAAGGGGAGGACAACAATTTAGGTGGGTAAGTCAATATCTCATAGTGATGTTTTTGGCTTTTCATGCTTTTGGCAAATTTATAAGTATTTATAACTTAGGGGATGTCTAAGATACATAGCCGTATTATAAAATAAATTGTTAGAATGCACTTTCATTGTCGAGTAGTGGAAAATAATCAAAAACAAAACAAAAAACAACACGTATCCTTGCCATCCCTCAGGTTCCTGATTTATACAAAGGGGATAAGACTTCAAATGGTAATTGTCAGGATTACATAAAACATCTAGTCCCCATCTGGCATGTCAGAGATGTCAAATAAACGTTAGTTTTCCAGCTCAAACCATCAATAGGGCTGAGTTTGAGAAACTTGAAGGTGCCCTTTATACCAGGGCTGTCGATGTGAAGTACTTTAAATTATAACCCAAGACGACATGATGTGAAATTCAAATTATATCTAGATCTACCTCGGGTTGTCTAAAAGTGGGAGAGGGGACTGGAGAAGCATAGGGGCGTGGGATGAGAGAACCAGACCACTGTGCGTTTGGACTATCTCAGAAGAAGCCCGTGGGAGCTCAGCCAAGTGCCTGGTTATGCTGTGATTCTCTATAGGAGGAGCCTGCAGAGGCCCCTGGTGTAGTTGGGTATCAGGTTTCACATGGAAGGACCTGAGGTTTCTGCAGTACCCTGCTGGCGTTCACACTGTGAATATTTTGCCTTTGCTTGTTTCTAATTCCCTTCTACTGTACCACCTCTCAACCCCCAAATTGTCTCTGTTAAACTGTGAGAAAGGCTTAATGAGACTGACATTATAACTAGACAATTCCTGGAGTGCTGGTTTTATAACTAAAGATGCACGCTCACTAATGAGCCAAGAGAAGGGTTCTTTTTATTCTTGTATTTGTATTCTGAATTGTATTACCTGCCTACATAAACAAAAGGCAGGGAGAACAGCTTCAGCCATTCAACAAATGGGAGGCAACTTTCCCATTTGTTGTTTTAAACTTTCAAACAGCAGCAGACCTTTCTGGATGAGGAGGTGGTGACTAAAATATAAATATGTTATGTTGCCAGGAGACCAAAAAAAAAAAAATGTAGAATTTTGGAGGTTGCATATTTCAAGTGGCTACTCCAGACTTTAAAGTCCAGACTGTTTATCTAACCAGCAAGGATTGTGAAAAAGTTCCCTTGATCACACCCCGGTTTAGGTCTTACGCCACCAAGAGTGTCATCTTTGATTATAAAAGGCCATGAAATGTGTACGAGTGTGGATAATTAAGGCATGCATTAGCCAGACAATGAATCATAACAGTAAAAAGAAACTCCAGCGTTTGTGTACACTCGAAGGCTCACATGTGTTTTTGGTAAATAACAGCCAAACACATGGTTTTCTCGAGAAACAAAAATAGGAAACAATTTCAAATACATAGTAAAATACAACAAAAAAAACCCCAAACAAAACAAAAATTGAGTTTTCTTTCTACCTAATGTGTCACTAATAATTTTTTTTTAATTTCATGTGACAACAATTCCAACGGAACTATTGGTTATTGATGGAGAAGAATATGAGAAAGGGCAAAGCAATTTTGTCCCAAATTCATATTATTTAACCTGAAAATAGTTCTCTTCAATTTTCTTCCTTGGATTTTATTCTCCTACTCTCAAACCTGCACCCCAGTTTACCTAGCTGAGGATGAGGGGAGAATCATTTAAATCAGAGCCACTGAAATAAACGAAGCCCCCTCTTTTTTATTTTATACACATTTTAGTTTGGAGAGGGAACTCAGCTTTTGCCCTCTTCTTTCCTTGATAAAATAACTGTCTTTTTTAAATAAACCACGAGCTTTATCATTGTCAGGAACTTACACTGACTAAACGACTTCCTTTTTGAGATAACATGTTAATTTAAAACATCGCAACCAACCAAATGTGAGAGCTGAAAGAGACTCTCTCCTCCACTGTCCCCTTTTCCCCATCATTGGATAAGACGGACTTGAAAACAGCTTTGAGTACTGTTATTAAGGAAGAACCATAGTAATTTTATCTAGGTCAAAGCTGCCACTGGAACCATTCCAGGAAAACAAGGAGGAGGAGAGGGTGTTTTGGGGGTTCCCTTGACCTCTTTATCCCCCGCCATGGATCTGTTCCTTAGTAAATCTGACCCTGAAAGGCACGGTATGTAATGTTTTGGTACCTGCAACCTGCAATTAACATAGGAAGACTCTTTCTATATCATTAAATGCCTTTCTAGAGTTAAGTATAAAAGAAAAACTGCTGATTCCTTCCTATAGTAGTTGAATGAATCTATGTAATTCGATGTATTATGTTTAAAATATCAATATTTCCCCTAATACAAGTGCCACTGAATTATGCACTATGAGGTGTGTTCTGGGGACTAAGGAGGTTACATAAAGGGCTGGGCTCTTGCACTGTTATTGAGATACCCACCAACCTCTTATCCCATTTCCCAATCCTCTTCTCCCAGCCCTCTGTATCCTGCCATCTTAAGGGTTTTCCTCCTATAATTTCCATTCCTCCCCTGTGCCGAGGGAATAATTATTTCCTACTCTCAGTTTCTGTGAGGTTGTCCTAAGTGTTCTAGGTCACCGCGCTCTAAGCTCATGCATGCAATAAACATGTGCTGGGCTGCTCACACCTTACACGCTTCCAAAGGGACTCCTGATTCTCCTCACACACCTCAGTCTTGCACACAATAGTGAATCGTACCCCAAGCCCCTGGGATCCAGACCAAAACACATCAGCAAGTCCTGCCCACTCTGGCAGCCAGCCTCTGTCACCTCTCTCACGACCTCCTTAGCAACAGCCCCTAACTCATCTCATGGCTGCTGTCCAGTCGCCGTAGAACAGCCAACGTGGTCTGTCTTAAAGCATGAATTCGCTTCTATCACTCTGCTGCTTAAAATCCTCTAATAGTTTCTCACTGCAACTGAAATAACTATGGCCTGCAGGGTCTGGTGAGAGCTGGCTCCTGGCCACATCTCTGACTTCATGTCCCCTCACTCTGTCCTGTCACCACTCCACTGCTGCCACATCTGGCCTTCTCTCTGGCCCCAGGGCGTGCCAAGTGTGTTCCTGTGTCAGCATTCTGCTTGGAATGCTTCCCTGTAGACACTCACATGGCACCTCTGCTTTACAATGTTCAGGTCTCACTTCAAAACTCATCTCCAAGAAGCCTGGACCTCTGGGCCCCAGGTGGAAACTGCTCTCCATCACATTTCCCTCTTTAATTTTTTTTACAGCATGTGGCAACAGTTGAAGGTACCTTATTTATTGATGTATTTATCATGTCTGCCTTCTCATAAGAGGGTAGAGCTTATGGCTTGTCCACCATGCTAGTTTCAGCTTTAATGTCTACCATCATGAACATGATCTCTTACTGCTTTTAGAGTCATGTGAC
>NW_011888877.1:1313572-1315529 GCF_000151845.1 Pteropus vampyrus | reverse complement strand
ATAAGTGAAAATCAAGTACATTCCATTTATAAACAACTACCAATGTGCACAACAAAGTTTTTCAGCCCATCAATAAATAAAGAATAGTCAATAGTTATGGAGCTCTGACTGTTCTTTTCTAGTGCTTCACATGCATTAATTTATTCAGCCTAAAAAATAACTCTATTGGATACACACGACTATCCCCATTTTTCAGATGAGAAAATAAAGGCACTAAAGGTTAAGTAACCTGCCTAAGGTCACAGTTAGTAATTAGCAGAAGTCTAGATCTAGACTTTGTGCTCTCAGACATCATATTCTCCCGCCTCTCATGATTATGTCTTTTTTGTGTTCAAGGACTTAATTTTATATGCTTTGCTTAAAGTACTAGGTTTGGTTTTTTTTTAATACATATATTTTGCTAGGGCAACCTTCTTTAACAATATGCTCACTTATTCAATTTAACAAACAAAAATCATTTATTTTGTACTTATATGTCAAAGAACCAAAAACCAAATCAAAGAAAACGAAACAAACAAAAACAACAAGGAAGTCTTTGCTTTCACTGAAGATAAACAAGATAAGCTCCCTATTGTCAAGAACCTTCCAGGCTGACAGAAGAACTGATGAGTACATAAGGACTAGGTATAAAAGTGTCAACAGAGTTTTATGTAAAAACCGAAGAGAAGGAAATTAATTCTAACTAATGAGTAATCAATTTATGGAGGAACTGACAAGTGCCTGGGGAAAGATTGTAAAGAGAAGGATCAGGGGCTGACCAAAGAGAATGACAGTGAAAGGTGCCCTAGGCAGAGCCTAAGAATATAACTATAGGAGCTGAAAAATGAATCTGGCCCCTGCCTACCTGTCTGACCTCTGTGCTGCCATGCCCACCACTGGCCTTCTCCCCCAGCTACACTTTTCCTTCTGTTCTGGAATCAACATCAGACTCAGTCTTCCTCAGAACCTTTGTACTTGCCTGGAACACCCTACACCTTAGGTCACTGAGTGGCTTCTCTTTTTCTTTCAGGTGTCAGCAGAAAAGTCACTTCCTTACAGAACCCTTCATTCTATTGTGAAAACACCCACCGTTCTCCTTAATTTTTTGATGTTTTATTTATCTGCTGTCTTTCTCAGTTAGAATAGAAGCTTCAAGAGACAAAGACCTCAACTGTCTTATTCCCAATGTCCAGAGCGAAGCTTGGCTCTGGAGAGAGAACTCAGCCACTATCTGTTGAATAAATGAATGATTAAAAGTAAGAAATTATCAAGAATGAATGGGTTGCTCAGTAGAATCGAACACTAGGAAAAATTTTGGTAGGATGAAGGCTAGCTACATGGAGAGGATCAGATTAAGCAAGGAGAAGGTTTTTGGAGACCTTTGGGGGGACAGTTTTAGGGAAGTGGGCTGTGGTAAGAATGGGAACAAAAAACATATTGTTGTGGGTTTAAGAGTGCATGGGGTAGGCATGTGTTTCCTTCCACTCAAACTAGATTCAGAAGGTGGCAGAAGTAAAAGCAGGCATTGTTCCAGTAAAAGAAGCTCGCCTTTCCTCTTTGCTGTCCAAAGAATGTGGGGTTTGTTTGTTTGTTTGTTTGTTGTTTTTTGGTAGAAAGAATTATAAAAAATAACATCCAAGGATAAAGTAAGCTGGACGGGTCTCCTGGGGCCAAGGGTCCCCTTAGACTTTGCATAATCCTTGTAAGGAAAAGGTCAGACAGTCTGGAGAGGAGTTTTTTATTTATCCTCATAGGATTCGTATGCAGGTTAAGACCCTCTCTATTCGTCTATATGGGTTTTTAATTCAGAAATAATTTGAGGTAATATCAAGAGGAGCTAAGGGAACTTCCTTTTGACTTCACATTTTTAAGAAAACCCAGTTACCCAACATTTATTGAGAACTTAGTATATGCCAGTTCCGGTTTTCGGCACTAGACCTACAGAAGTGAATAAGTGTACACTAATAATGTAAGGAAA
>NW_011888877.1:1310807-1313522 GCF_000151845.1 Pteropus vampyrus | reverse complement strand
GAGAGCTGAAAGAGACTCTCTCCTCCACTGTCCCCTTTTCCCCATCATTGGATAAGACGGACTTGAAAACAGCTTTGAGTACTGTTATTAAGGAAGAACCATAGTAATTTTATCTAGGTCAAAGCTGCCACTGGAACCATTCCAGGAAAACAAGGAGGAGGAGAGGGTGTTTTGGGGGTTCCCTTGACCTCTTTATCCCCCGCCGTGGATCTGTTCCTTAGTAAATCTGACCCTGAAAGGCACGGCATGTAATGTTTTGGTACCTGCAACCTGCAATTAACATAGGAAGACTCTTTCTATATCATTAAATGCCTTTCTAGAGTTAAGTATAAAAGAAAAACTGCTGATTCCTTCCTATAGTAGTTGAATGAATCTATGTAATTTGATGTATTATGTTTAAAATATCAATATTTCCCCTAATACAAGTGCCACTGAATTATGCACTATGAGGTGTGTTCTGGGGACTAAGGAGGTTACATAAAGGGCTGGGCTCTTGCACTGTTATTGAGATACCCACCAACCTCTTATCCCATTTCCCAATCCTCTTCTCCCAGCCCTCTGTATCCTGCCATCTTAAGGGTTTTCCTCCTATAATTTCCATTCCTCCCCTGTGCCGAGGGAATAATTATTTCCTACTCTCAGTTTCTGTGAGGTTGTCCTAAGTGTTCTAGGTCACCGCGCTCTAAGCTCATGCATGCAATAAACATGTGCTGGGCTGCTCACACCTTACACGCTTCCAAAGGGACTCCTGATTCTCCTCACACACCTCAGTCTTGCACACAATAGTGAATCGTACCCCAAGCCCCTGGGATCCAGACCAAAACACATCAGCAAGTCCTGCCCACTCTGGCAGCCAGCCTCTGTCACCTCTCTCACGACCTCCTTAGCAACAGCCCCTAACTCATCTCATGGCTGCTGTCCAGTCGCCGTAGAACAGCCAACGTGGTCTGTCTTAAAGCATGAATTCGCTTCTATCACTCTGCTGCTTAAAATCCTCTAATAGTTTCTCACTGCAACTGAAATAACTATGGCCTGCAGGGTCTGGTGAGAGCTGGCTCCTGGCCACATCTCTGACTTCATGTCCCCTCACTCTGTCCTGTCACCACTCCACTGCTGCCACATCTGGCCTTCTCTCTGGCCCCAGGGCGTGCCAAGTGTGTTCCTGTGTCAGCATTCTGCTTGGAATGCTTCCCTGTAGACACTCACATGGCACCTCTGCTTTACAATGTTCAGGTCTCACTTCAAAACTCATCTCCAAGAAGCCTGGACCTCTGGGCCCCAGGTGGAAACTGCTCTCCATCACATTTCCCTCTTTAATTTTTTTTACAGCATGTGGCAACAGTTGAAGGTACCTTATTTATTGATGTATTTATCATGTCTGCCTTCTCATAAGAGGGTAGAGCTTATGGCTTGTCCACCATGCTAGTTTCAGCTTTAATGTCTACCATCATGAACATGATCTCTTACTGCTTTTAGAGTCATGTGACCTGGCCCACAGTCCAATAATACCCAGAAGTACATTCAGTAAAGGGGAAAGTACACTAGACTTAGAGTTAGGAGACTGAGTTGTTCCTGGCTCTGCTGCCACTAACGAACTGCTTAGGTTACTTGATGTGCCTGAGCCTCAGAATCTTCAGTGCAAAGAGAGGCCATTCAGCTGGTCGCTCTAGAGAGAAGCCAATGACTTGGTCCTACCAGGAACAGTTGTAAAACCGTTAGTCTATTAAACATGGTGGAGGAAAGCTTTTATGTAATAGTCCAAATCAGTTAGAGCTACCAATTATAATCTCTAGGACATCCACAATTAATTTAGGTTGAAAAAAAAATGGTCAGAATAACTGGTACTTGCTTGGTTAACTGAATTTTCACCTAATTCTTACTTAAACTAAAACTTGTTGACACAGTAAATTCTAGGAGGGGTATGTCTGAGATTTTGCTGCATTTGTGTTTGATTATATAATATGTACCTCTATGAAGTCTGCCAAACATTTTAAGTATTTAATAATGAATGTGATTTTTATGATTTGTGTTATCTTGAAAAAGAACCTCTAAGTCTTTAAAAACTGTTTCAGCTTTGTTAAGGTAGAACTGACGTAAAATTGTAAGATATTTAAAGCGTACACCATGGTGATTTATGGATATGTACATTTTGAAAAGATTCTCCCATCTAGTTAATTAACACACTCATCACCTCACATATATATACATATATATTTTTTTTTTTGGCTGAGAAAAATATAAGTTCTATTCTCTTAGGAAATTTCAATTATAAAATAAGATTGTTATCAACCATAGTTGCCATACTGCACATGACATTCTCAGAACTTACTCATCTTATAACTCGAAATCTATACCTTTAACCAAACGGTCCCAATGTCCCACATCCTCCAGCCTCTGAGAACAACATTTCTACTCTCTGATGAACTTCTACATTTTAAAAACACGAATTTATAAATTCAATACAATAGTATGTAGGATAAAGAAAGAAAATAGATCTGAGACAAATGATGAATTTGAGATAAAGGTACTACAAAAAAGAGTACACAGGATGGCTAAAAATAAGATTGTGAGCTAAAATGCAATGGTTTTTATACTACGTAATTTTATTTTACTAATTTCTACAATGAAGTAGTAAAATCAATCCTATTATCTAGATGCAAATTTACGGTAAATTGCAAAAAATGTAATTGTTTACTACTTGATATTGACTACAAA
>NW_011888877.1:1309946-1310737 GCF_000151845.1 Pteropus vampyrus | reverse complement strand
ATAGATTAGAAATTACTTTATACATGTTGTTATCTAACTTTTTAGGTTAGGGTTAATATGTGAATTTCTAAGGGCAAGAGTTCTTAAAAAAAAAAGAAAGAAAGAAAGAAAAGAAAAGAAACCAAAAAAAATCACTAGAATTTCAGTTATCTTTACTGTGAGATGTTTTGAGTTAATAAGGTTTTACTATGTGGCTTTTAATCTCTTGGTTCAAATTTTAAGAAGTTTCTAGGATGAAGTCAAATTCCTCTGTTGCTGTAGAATTGCTATTGTAAACAAATATATTTTCCACTGGAACATGGGAAGCTTTTTATTAAATATTTTTGTGTGTGTTTGTTTTAACAGGTACCACAGATTTTGTATATTGTTTGACTCTGTGGTTAAAAGTACTTGAAAGGTTGCAACAACGTGGATGGACCTCGAGATAATCATGCAAAGCAAAACAGGCCAGACGGAATATCACTTATATGTGGGATATAAAATCACATGACTTCACTTATATGTGCGATATAAACCTAAAAGCAACAAATGAACAGGACAAACAAACAGACTCATGGACATGGACTATAGACTAGTGGTTACCAGAGGCAAGGGGGGAGGTGAGAGGGATGAGGTAAACGGGGAAAAAAAATTAAAATCATTTCTTCAATTAAAAAAATAATTAAAAAATAAAATAAAATAAATGGGAGGTTAGTTAGGAAAAAAAAGTACTTGAAAGGTAACTGAAGGCAATGGTAATAGATTGGTTTGGTTAACTTGGATGAACTTTTTTTTTATGAACATGGGAAGAT
>NW_011888877.1:1307348-1309896 GCF_000151845.1 Pteropus vampyrus | reverse complement strand
ACAATGAAGTAGTAAAATCAATCCTATTATCTAGATGCAAATTTACGGTAAATTGCAAAAAATGTAATTGTTTACTACTTGATATTGACTACAAACTCTGACACGTTTTTTAAGCTTATGACTCTCCCACCCCACTCTTTTTACTGCAAGAAATGATTTTAAGAGTACCAACTCTAAGAAAAAAATATATTCACAACCACATTTTAAAAACACTACAGCCATAATTCATCTTTTGCTTTTTTGAGAATAAAATCTTGAGACTATTTGTTTTATTGTTAGAGACTCTTTGAAATATATTACAAGTGGGAGCCTTATTCGTGTTTTAAAATTCATGTTTTAAAACTGCTTAGTACTTTACGCAGAACTTAAACACCATGACGGTTGGAGGCGCCAACCCCTCACGCAGTTAAAAATTCACGTGCAACTTTTGACTCTACCAAAACTGAATAGACTACTGCTGACCGGAAGCCTTATCAATAACATATTTTGGATGTTATATGTAGTATATGCTGTATTCTTGCAATGGAGTAAGCTAGGGAAAAGAAAACGTTAAGAAAATTCACAAGAAAGAGATAATACATTTACAGTAGCTACTGAAAAAAATTCCATGTATAAGTGGACCCGCACATTTCAAACCCGTGTTGTACAAGGGTCAACTGTATAATTAAGTATAATTGTGGCTAATCTATGAATTGTGATGCATATGCTACATAAGTGGATAAATTAGGTAAACATGTAAACAGTGCCTTTTGCTTGAAACCAGTGGCTTTCAGCCTTGCTGCCAAGTAGAATCACTGGGGAACTTTAAGTTAAGCTGATGCCTGAATCCCAACCCCTGAGATTCTGACTTAATTGGTCTGGGATCAACTTGGGCATGTGGATTTTTTAAAAGCTCCCTAGGTGATTCTAATGTGCGCTGAGATTTAAAAAAAAAAAAAAAAAGAAAAGAAAAGAAAAAAGAAAAAACTACTGCTTTAGGGTTATGTCAATTCTCCTTTCTCTGCAGGTTTCATTATTGTTCATTGTTCAGTCTTTGCATCTTGAATTCTTATGCCTTTTGAATTTATACCAGGAAACCTAGGATTTGACCATTTTTAATACCCATAGACTGTTGAGGGAGGATGTCATGACACGCCCTGTCTCCAGGTGTCTTGGACCTTTTCGGTCCATCCTCCTAGAACTGGCTGCAGTCTCACCAGCTCCCTCACAGGCAGCTCTTCTTTCTTGGATCCAGTCCTAACTGTCTGCATTTGGCACTTCTGATCTGTCTTCAATTCTCATTCTACCTCCACTCAGGCCTTACCATACAAATCCCCCTTGCCCCAAGGTCTCAAGCCAGCCTTGCCAGTCCCCAGTCAGTCACAGTTCCAGAAGCCCTAGCCTGCTGAACCCTGCTCATTCACAAAAAGTTAGTAGACACTGTCTTAAATTTCTGCCCTCAGCAGAGGACAGGCATGAATAGTCATTAAAAACACTGCTGGTACAATTTAGTATTTCCAGATGTGCATATTTCCACAAAAGAGTGTTTAAGTACATCTGATATATCTGGAGGCTGAAGAAATGAATCAAAGGAGAATAATGTTTTTATGATGAACATATAATGGATATACTTAAAAAAAAAAAACATCTTCTTTAGGTAATACGCATCTCTATTGTGGTCACTTGGACCCTGAAATCCATAAGTGATTTGGAATAACATAAGAACATATTTCAAGGCATTATCCCAAAGCGAATAAACAAATCACGAATGTTCTAGAATACTATTCTTTAATATCACAGAAGTTTGACTTATTAGTTTTCAAAGGAAGGGTAGTCTATGGAAGTGCTTTAAAAAATCATTACTTTCTACTTGCTGAATTTACATGAAACACAAGTAAAAATTTCAACATATCCCACAGTTAGAGGAGAAAACTACCATATTCCTAAACGAAAATGAGGATTTCTTAAAGTAAAACTTCCTCCAAGTGAGCTGATTTATTTGCAGTATTTAATCTAATTCAGTCAGAGGGCACAGAAGTACTGATAGCTTCTGAGGAAGGAGTTGCATGTCCACCTCCATCAGCCACTTTTCCCTGACTGTAAACACCACAAATCCTCTGCTCTTAGCCATTTTTTTTTTTTTAATAAATTACCAAGAAAGAACAGAGCTGGGTCAACATGCAATTGCACTTGGATGACCAACACAGGGCAGCCACCCTGAACTGTGATTTTGAATTCAAAGCACCATTTACATGGAGGAAAGGCTTCCCATTTACTAATTATTTAACTAGGATTCTCACATTTAACTGAAGGTAGCATTGATGATAAGCATCTTCCATTCATTCCTAAACTAACCATTCAATCCATTTTTCCTGTCTACTGGTATTTTTTCTTTCTGATTCATTATACCAGGTCGATTAATTGTAGTTGCTTTTCTCGTTCATTATTCATTTGTCTTGATAACTGAAGGCAAAAGAGCGGAAGTCAGCATCACAAAGAACAAGTTTGGAGTCCTGGCTCTTCTGCTTACTAGCAGTGTGACCTACGGCAAGTGACTTTCCTCTAAGGG
>NW_011888877.1:1304689-1307298 GCF_000151845.1 Pteropus vampyrus | reverse complement strand
AAAAAAAAAAAAGAAAGAAAAGAAAAAAGAAAAAACTACTGCTTTAGGGTTATGTCAATTCTCCTTTCTCTGCAGGTTTCATTATTGTTCATTGTTCAGTCTTTGCATCTTGAATTCTTATGCCTTTTGAATTTATACCAGGAAACCTAGGATTTGACCATTTTTAATACCCATAGACTGTTGAGGGAGGATGTCATGACACGCCCTGTCTCCAGGTGTCTTGGACCTTTTCGGTCCATCCTCCTAGAACTGGCTGCAGTCTCACCAGCTCCCTCACAGGCAGCTCTTCTTTCTTGGATCCAGTCCTAACTGTCTGCATTTGGCACTTCTGATCTGTCTTCAATTCTCATTCTACCTCCACTCAGGCCTTACCATACAAATCCCCCTTGCCCCAAGGTCTCAAGCCAGCCTTGCCAGTCCCCAGTCAGTCACAGTTCCAGAAGCCCTAGCCTGCTGAACCCTGCTCATTCACAAAAAGTTAGTAGACACTGTCTTAAATTTCTGCCCTCAGCAGAGGACAGGCATGAATAGTCATTAAAAACACTGCTGGTACAATTTAGTATTTCCAGATGTGCATATTTCCACAAAAGAGTGTTTAAGTACATCTGATATATCTGGAGGCTGAAGAAATGAATCAAAGGAGAATAATGTTTTTATGATGAACATATAATGGATATACTTAAAAAAAAAAAACATCTTCTTTAGGTAATACGCATCTCTATTGTGGTCACTTGGACCCTGAAATCCATAAGTGATTTGGAATAACATAAGAACATATTTCAAGGCATTATCCCAAAGCGAATAAACAAATCACGAATGTTCTAGAATACTATTCTTTAATATCACAGAAGTTTGACTTATTAGTTTTCAAAGGAAGGGTAGTCTATGGAAGTGCTTTAAAAAATCATTACTTTCTACTTGCTGAATTTACATGAAACACAAGTAAAAATTTCAACATATCCCACAGTTAGAGGAGAAAACTACCATATTCCTAAACGAAAATGAGGATTTCTTAAAGTAAAACTTCCTCCAAGTGAGCTGATTTATTTGCAGTATTTAATCTAATTCAGTCAGAGGGCACAGAAGTACTGATAGCTTCTGAGGAAGGAGTTGCATGTCCACCTCCATCAGCCACTTTTCCCTGACTGTAAACACCACAAATCCTCTGCTCTTAGCCATTTTTTTTTTTTTAATAAATTACCAAGAAAGAACAGAGCTGGGTCAACATGCAATTGCACTTGGATGACCAACACAGGGCAGCCACCCTGAACTGTGATTTTGAATTCAAAGCACCATTTACGTGGAGGAAAGGCTTCCCATTTACTAATTATTTAACTAGGATTCTCACATTTAACTGAAGGTAGCATTGATGATAAGCATCTTCCATTCATTCCTAAACTAACCATTCAATCCATTTTTCCTGTCTACTGGTATTTTTTCTTTCTGATTCATTATACCAGGTCGATTAATTGTAGTTGCTTTTCTCGTTCATTATTCATTTGTCTTGATAACTGAAGGCAAAAGAGCGGAAGTCAGCATCACAAAGAACAAGTTTGGAGTCCTGGCTCTTCTGCTTACTAGCAGTGTGACCTACGGCAAGTGACTTTCCTCTAAGGGTTCCCAGTTTCTGCAACTAAAAAGTGGAGATGCTCTGGACTGGCTACATAATTTGTGGGGTATGACGCAAAAAGAAAATGTGGTGCCCTTTGTTCAAAATTATTAAGAATTTCAATTCAGCACTAGCAGAGAACCAACCCTTCCAAAGCACAGGTCACACGTCTGAGGGTAATAACAGTACACCATTCACAGGGCTGGTGCAAGGAACACATGAGGTAACGCACGTCAAATGTCAAGCACAGTGTCTGGCTCACATGAATCCCTTGTAAACAGTAACTATTTTAAAAATATTATTTCTGTTGCCCTGTATTCTATGTTATACACTCCCCAATTTGCTTACTTATTTCTCATTGACTATTCCTTTATCATTACCATTCATTTAATTCAATAAGTCTTTGTGATGGCAATGACAGCAAAATTTCTTCAGTGAGACTGGCCCTGAGTTGACTCCAACCCATACTTTAAGACCCAGTTCAAGTTTCTCCTGCTTTGAGAAGCCTTCTCTGATCTTCTCAGGGAGAGAACTTCCCTTCATTGTCCACCGCATATTCCTTTGTCACAGCACCAATCACTCTGTATGTGCAAATAGTTATCTAATATGCTTCTCCTCCCCTTAAGTCTATAGCAAAAACTACATGAGCAAAAACTGTATCCACTCATCTTAGGATCACTGTGGTCTGACACATAGATGGTACCTAATCCTTGATGGATGAATGAAAGAACTATTAATTCTTTGCAAGCTACAGTATTATCCAAGATTTATTTGCCTTTTTTTGCCATTACATTCACTCTTAGGATCAGTTAGATGTTTAAAATAGTATTTTCCCTACCTTTTATGTGGTCTATTGCATATTCCTTACATTGTACCACTGTGCATAATGTTCTACCTGCTGTGCATCAGCAGGCTATTAATGGCATATAAAGTGTCATTTTCTACAATGACTTTAAGACTGAGATAACTAGATTTATGTTGTTTCATTTTCACATGTTCA
>NW_011888877.1:1301381-1304639 GCF_000151845.1 Pteropus vampyrus | reverse complement strand
CTATTAACTATACTATTGGGATTTTAGTATGATAATTATGAATACAGAATTTCTATGTGATAAAATCTAACATATACTTGCATTCAATCATCTGTTCCCTCAATATTCAACATTTGCTGATTATAAAAAGCTAATAACACTCTGAAGCTACCATGTAGTAATCTGCTGTTCTACACCTCAAGTTAAAATACTTATTGATCGCCAGAAGCCTCTAGTAAATTGATTTCTTTCATCAAAACCCTACAATATTTCAATAGAAAGGAATTAACTTTATCATAAATAAATGACCTGTAAGCCATTAGTTTTATAGTCACCACAAATAGAAACAGCTCTTTGAATGTGATTAACGAGGAGAATACAATGTTTTGCACTAGTGTGGGAACATACCACTTTCCTCAATGGAATACATCTGCAATTCTCTTAACCAGAAACAAATCTAAGAAGCAAAATTCAGGTTTACAAGAAAGAGTGCTATCTGATGGGTTATGGGAAACGTTCCCACTCCCCGCCCCGTCCCCCAACAGGTTGATTGCTACTTTAAATAAAACTTGGAATTGAACCTCAATTACATTCTCATCTATAGACCCTGAGCTTGGGAGAAAAGGAAAGTGATGACATATTCTATGCTGCTTTTAGGGTAAGAGATAAAAAGCTCAAAGATAGGAACTGAGTTCGGAGAAGCGAAGAGGAAAATTTTTTAAAAAATGCACAAAATTGGTATCACTATTAAAACAGTGGTTCCCAACCAGGGGGTGATTTTGCCCTCCCCAGGAGACATGTGGCAAGGTCTGGGGACATTTCTAGCTGTCACAGCTGGAAGGGGGTTGCTATTGATATCTACTGAGTAGGGACTAATGATGCTGCAAAACCTCCTGCAGTGCACGGGACAGCACTCCGCACCAAGGAATTGTCCAGCATGAAATGTCAATTGTGCTAAGGTTGAGAAGCTGCGATGAAGCTAAATTATTATTGTAGTACTAGGTTCTAAAACAATTGCTCAAAACAAAGGGGAAGTTAAGGGAGGTATGCAACACCAATTATCTATATGCTTAAAAGTTCCTCTCTCATCTTAATATGAACATTTGTTATTGACAGTGCTTTACTTAACACAGCCATAATAAATGAAAACAGTCACTGAGTGCTTACTACACGCTAGGCACTGGGCTATGCACTTTACTTGCATTATTCCAATTCAAATTCATTACAACCATTTGATGTCAGTACTGTTATTAATACAGGAAAATTATCATTTATTGCATAAAATATCCTCTAGAGGTCAGCAGTCACTTATTCTGTCTCTAAGTGCCAACAGCGTGACCTTGAACGTTGCGACAAAAAAAGTCAATGTTATGAGAGCTCTCCAGAACTCAGTTGGATATCATTTGAACATCCTCCAAGAGTTATGTAGTCCCAAGTGCTAGAAAATATACGAGAAGGAGGCTGGACTTATCAGAGGTGTTTACAGTTAGACAGAAAAAGCATACACTAATCTTAAAGCTAAAGAAAGGCAAAATTTAACCAGTGCACACAGGAGCTAGACTGAGGAGCAGATCAAAGACTTGGATGATCAAGATTCCTAGAACTCTTCCCTGCCCATCTCATATCCTTATCCTCTCAAACACATATGTTTAAAGGTTACTGATACAATAACCTTAAGAGATCTAAGCATGTTTCATTGTAATCATTGATAAGGACTCACTCGGAGTCTGGGCCAATATTTCTGGTCATTATATAATCTTAACTGGCTGAGAAAGTATGATATAAATTATTTCCCTGGCGAGTAAGCATAGAAAAATTTAGAATTAAAAACAGCAATGTGTCAATGACTAAACAAATATAATATTTTTATGAAAAGGAGCCTTGCCTATTTCACATTTTATGTATTTTTACCATTTAAGAGACTTCGGCTCGGTAGAACAGATCAGCTTTTTAATTCCAATTTAAAATACTTAACTGAGTCATTAGTTTAGACCTGGGATTTTAAGTCGAAAACTTACTAAGTTTATGTACTAAATTAAATATTTAAGAGACCTTAAATTTCACCATATTTATCATTTTAATTTATTTCATAAGATTTACTTACTTGGGGAGTTGTGTTGGATAAGTGACACATGTAAAAAGATGAGGAGTATTAAACATGTAAATGTATTTTAAAAGGTGTTGGGCCTGAAAGAGGAACAAAGTAGTTTAAGGTAAAAAATGACATCCTCAAAGGCGTAGAAAGGGCCTATTGTAGGGGAAGAAAAGGTGTGGTTTTCTTAGCCATGAACTAAAGTGCTCCAACTCCAAGAGTAAAAGCCTTCCTGCTTCTAACCCAGGTGATTGTGCGGTTCCTGTCTGGCGGTTCCCTGATTACACATCCTATAGGGAGGTCTGACTGCCACACAGCCCTATGCACCTACGGAGAAGCACAGCTCACCCTCCCATTCAGATATGAGGGGGTCTACGGAGGAAACAAAACAAAAAAGTTAGAGAGGACCCCATGCCACCTGCCTATATGAAACAATGCAGGTATTTGCTCATAAGTAGAAATAATGACAACCAAACATTTGGGGGGAAAAGAACTGATCCAAAATAAATAGAAAAAATTGACCCTTGATAAAACAGAAATAAAACAAGAAATACAAGCAAATTTAAACAAACAAACAAAAGGAAATCTAAATCTGCATCTGCAGAGAACCAAGGGGTTATTGTATTGCATTTATAGAACGAGTACAAGAAGCTACAGAAAAGTATCAATGAGGCAATAATAATGTTCTTAGAAATTAAAATATACTTGCCACCATCAAAAAATTCAATGATTAGGATAATTAATAAGAGGGGTGTATTTGAAGATCGAAGTGGAAATATGTAAAGCCAAAGGAAAAAAAAATGGTGAAAAATATGGAAGAGGTTTAGAAATAGGGATAGCTCCTAGTATTTCAACGTTTACCATTAAAAAAGATGGAGAAAATGTAAAAAACATAGATATTTTTAGTCTAAAAGTTCTATCCAGTGTTAAACAGGACACTTGAGAAAAAGGCTTACACTTAGACTTATTCTGATGAAAATTTTAAATTCAGGGATAAAGAGAAAATACGAAAAGCTCCTAGAGAGGAAAAGTCAAAATATCTATAAAGGAAAAGAATCAGGTTGATATTAGTTTTCTTAACAACAACTCTATATGATTGAACACAATAAAGAGTTCTGAGGGAAAAATATATTTTGAAATTATAATTCCATATCAAGATAATTTATTAATGAAGCATAAGATCAAAA
>NW_011888877.1:1299165-1301331 GCF_000151845.1 Pteropus vampyrus | reverse complement strand
AAGTAATTACAAAGGATAAGGAGGTAGACAGATATTTCTAGGGGCTGCTGGGAAATGTTCTACTTTTTAGATATTTTAGGGGGATTTACGTGGGAGTTTGCTTTATAGTTATTTGGTTAATATAGATAAGGTAGTGTTTTCTGGTTGCAATTTTCTATATGTATTTGGTTTCTATTTATTTTTATTTATTTTTCATTTTTTTTCTATTTTTTTTAATCTTAAAAAAATTGCTAGATGTTTAAGGCAGAAAGTAAAACTTTTGTATTTGATAAATTGATGACTACTGTGCACACGAAAAACATTAAAAGTCTATTAATCTAAAATGACAGCCAGCTGTGGTCTCCAATGCAAAAAATAGATATTTTAAGAATTTATTCCTTTAATGTCATGTTTTGATCATTTGTCATCTACTTTAGGCTTTAGGCTCACAAATATTCTTTTACATGCATTCATTCTGATATCATTAATATAACATAAAAATTACCACTGTATTTTTTTAGAAGAAATGAAATCATGTAGAGACATTTCATAGCCCTCAAATCATTGTTTCTAATCTGCTTATTCCACTTCATCCAAGGTCATTTTGTAAAATGATAGGGATGTAAGATGTTTTTATAAATAAAACAAATGGCAAAACACTGAAGGAGTCAGTAAATCGCAAAGAACCTTAATAATCAACAAATACTAACAACAAAATATCGGCCCCCTGCCTGCTCATTATAAGTCACAAGGTTTCATCCATGAAAGACGAGTCACATTTTTTCTGGGTATTATTCAGCTCATTTTAATGATTCCTGCCATTAGCTATGCTCTCTTAGAAATCAGCGGGTAATATTCTCAAGAGACTTGAGCATTCTAGAAAGCCTTCTCATTGTTGACAACCCCCAGCTTCCAAAAAATTTTACAGAGGGGGCAGAAAGTAGATGGTGCTTCATTCAGCAGCCCAGTACTGACATGAGGTCATGGTTCCTGTGGCTGTCACTTATCTGAACTACTGAGGCTACTAAAACACAAAAATACAACTGCCTTCTGAGTCACTAATTTGCCATACTCCTGGTAGCTTGTGGAAGAAATTAAATCCTCAGAGAACTGTGGCATTCCTGAATGCATGCAAAGAGCTGAAACACATGCGAAGACAATCTCCCAACGTCTAGTTACATCATCATATTTATATTTCGAGTTGATCTATCAATTAATGTGATTGGTTATGTTCAGGTCGGGGGTGGAGGTGTTGCTGAGTGTGGAGGATCAAAATCAACCTCTTGTTCACCTGAGAAAGTGTCCCAAGGCCAGCAAGGATGCATCAGAGCTCCTCAGCTTTACCTGCAAAGGACTGTCCTTTTCCAATTCCCTCTGTTTCTAAGAGACACTTTTTCCTGCTGGCTCAGTCTTTAGGAATACTGCAGTTAGTCTTACGTGAAGAGTTTACTAATAGTCTGAGAAGGAAAAAGGTGAGCTTTCTGTTCCCCTTCAGTGCTGCCAATAGTAGTTCTAACCACAAATCAAGTTAATTAAGTAAGGCGATGACTCTTTTAGTCAACTCATTAGTTTCTTGGCTGTGGTTATTCTATTTGTATTGAAATGACTTTCGGGGCATTTGAAAATTTGCTACAAAGCAAAGGGCGCCTTTGACATATAAGTGAAAATCAAGTACATTCCATTTATAAACAACTACCAATGTGCACAACAAAGTTTTTCAGCCCATCAATAAATAAAGAATAGTCAATAGTTATGGAGCTCTGACTGTTCTTTTCTAGTGCTTCACATGCATTAATTTATTTGACCTAAAAAATAACCCTATGGGATACACACAACTATCCCCATTTTTCAGATGAGAAAATAAAGGCACTAAAGGTTAAGTAACCTGCCTAAGGTCACAGTTAGTAATTAGCAGAAGTCTAGATCTAGACTTTGTGCTCTCAGACATTATATTCTCCCGCCTCTCATGATTATGTCTTTTTTGTGTTCAAGGACTTAATTTTATATGCTTTGCTTAAAGCACTAGGTTTTTTTTTGTTTTTTTTTAAAATATATATACTTTGCTAGGGCAACTTTCTTTAACAATATGCTCACTTATTCAATTTAACAAACAAAAATCATTTATTTTGTACTTATATGTCAAAGAACCAAAAACCAAATCAAAGAAAACGAAACAAACAAAAACAA
>NW_011888877.1:1289300-1299115 GCF_000151845.1 Pteropus vampyrus | reverse complement strand
TCTACCTTAAAAATTAATTTTTTTTATTGCACGCTTTTCTGGGTTCAGAAATAGAGTACACCAAATTATTACAATCAAAGTAAACTTAATTTTAGACAGGACACAGAATGTCATTTAAGAACTACCAAATCCAATCTTAATCAGCAAATTCTAGAATTTCAAAGACTGAGCTTTCAAACACATTTCTGAAAATACAATAACAAAAGAAAAAGCTAAAATTAATAAAAAAGGAAAAAGAAATAAAGAAAAAGCTGTACTATTCCAAGTTCAGAATAAACTATTTGGAAATAATACAAATATTAGAGGCTGTATAACTGAGGATCTACAAACAGGCTTAGAAGTAGTCGCACTGCAATCATTTTGGAATATCATCAGAATCATGTACCAAAATTCTAGGTTCCAGGACCAGGCATTCAAGTGTGTGGCCAAATGTTCCCTTAGCAAGAGAGGCCTTCTCTAACTAGCCTTTAGAGAAACGCATCCCATGCCCCGACTTGTCATTCTTCATCTCTTTACCCTGTTGCATCTGTCTTCAATACCTGCCGTATCACATATTTGTCTTTAATAGCTACCATATCACATATTTGTTTATTTCCTTACCCTGTTGCATCTGTCTTCAATACCTGCCATATCACATATTTGTTATATCCCCACCCCCAGTAGAATGTAAGCTCCTTAAGGGCCAGGACTCATTGATTCTCCAGTACACACGACAGGTACTCAGTAGTTACTAGTTGGATGGATAAAATAAGTATTCTTAAAATATCTCTACATAGAACTGGTCATGGAGATATTTTTATGTTTTATTTCAAAGGGCAAATTTAATCTTAAATATTTACTTTTCTATCTCTAGTCCATCTAATCAATAATCCATTTATTATATGTATGTTTAAAAACACATCCCTCTCTTGTTCTCGGTGGACTATGTATCAGGACATCCATTATGAAACAAATAGCAATTCATGGATCAAATAAAAACAATGTCTTAAGGGGCTACTAACGGTCAAGGTTCTGGGATGAATAGATGAAGACAGCATCGCATGGCTCTAACCTGGAAGGTCTTATCTTCCCATCCTACCGGAACATCAACAACTTCCTGGTCAAGTGCTATCATCAGTATAAAAATTCTTGGCAGCCTAGCATTCATGTAACTGCTGGCGATGTATTTGATCTTGCCTTCTTCTCTGTTTCTGAAAAATCCTCTTTTTACAAAAACCAGGAGTCACTCCCCATATCTCCCTTTTACACACACAAAGCATAAGGTAACAGATTCAGTCCAGGAAGTACCATCCGATATTTTAAATTTTGAAACCATGTCAGACAACACATTTACTTTTACTTCAATACTGAAAACGTTGGCTTTAGTGGAAAATGTTAGTTTTGGTGGAGATACTGAAAATGTTAGTTTTAGTGGAAAAAATAATTTAGTGGTAATGATGAGGGGAAAATACAATCCTATCACTTATAGGGCATAAACTTAAAAAAAAAAAAAAAAAGGAAAGGCAATTTTACAATGCTTCTAAACCAAAATGAGAATCAGAGTATGTGTATATTCAAAGAGTACTCTGGTTTAAAAATATATTTTTGAAAGTGCTTCATTTTCTGGCTAACATCAGCAAATACACATCATTTCTTGATGACATTTTAAACAAAAGGGACAACTTGTTCACCCAAAAAAAAGTTGTCAAGTCATACCCTTGACTCATTTTGCCAAGAGCTAAAGGTGTCAAGCATACCTTATGCCTTCCATAACTTTGCTGGCTCCCATACTTGGAGCTTTTAGGGTTGTTTTTGGCAGGCTGATGCATATTCAACTTACTATTCATTCTGACCCTAACAGCCAGATTGCAAGAACTGCTGAAAATGACCTTGTGGGAAAACTGAATGGTAGGTAACCCAAGAAATCACTGTAATGCTTTTAGAGAGTTACAATTTTAAAACACATCTGCCATTTTGTAATGATCTTTCACGAAACATAAAAATGTGGAATATGGATGCATATTATTTAGACTTGAACCAAGCATGTTTTTGGTTTATGTGACTGAAGCAGTGAAATATACATATGCCTCTGACCAAAAAATTTAACCACTTTCTTCTTTGGCTCCTGAGAGAGAACATGTGTTTGAATTATGTCTTTTATTATAATTGATTTGGAAATTTTTATCTTTTATTTTTATCAAGAGATAAGCTCCTCACTGCCACTTCCTAAACATTTCCCACCCGTTTGGGTCAGTGACCTCATACCTTTTCTTAGAGTCCATAACAGCAAAGTGCATGGCCTCCTTCCCACCTCTGATGCTGTCTTTTAATTCACGTAACAAGTATTTACGGAGCATAGTTACTATGAGCCATCCCTGTGCTGGGAACAGGTATTCGTTGGTGAATAAAACAGGTGAAATATGGTCTTTGTTCTCAATTTAGTAGGGAAGAGGGCAATCAAGAACAAACAATTGGTTTACAATTGTAAATTATGAGTGCCACAAAGTAAAAGTATTATGTCCATTTATCAACTTTTGAGGTATTCCTCTGTTTTTCAAACACTGTTTTACTTGGCCTGGTTTTCCTCTAGGCTACGCTCTCTGTCATCATCCAGAATGTCACAGGCAAAATTCTGTCCCTATCCTGAATTTCCTCTACTAGAGGGGCTTTCATGTCCTCACCAGGAATCCACATGCATAATTCCCACCTATTCTTGCCTTTACCCCAGATGCTTTTAACTGAGGGACTGCAAATCCTGAACCTTTTCTTTGATCATAACCTTTTTCATTTTTACCCGGTCTGCTCTTTTTCTTAAATAAGCCTACATTTAGCCTTTCTTGTGACCTTGAATCCTTTAACAACTCTGTGAAATTTTCAGTCTACCAACCTCCTCCTGGAATCTCTTGCTTCTCTCTCGGACCCGCTACACCAGGTCCAACATTCCAGCAGTAGAAACTTCAGTGGTCCAGAAACCCTCACTCCTCAACTGTCTTTAGTTCCTACCTATTAACTATAAGGATAATTTCAGTCATTTTCTACAGAGTTACTGCAAATTGTTGGAGAATTTCAATACAGGTCAATTTATCCAACTTCACCATGACTCTCAAAATAATGCTCACAAGTGCTTTATTGTAGAGCTTTCTTCCTCCTAACTCATTCTGCTCATTTCCTTTTATTGTTTTTATACTTTTATTTTATTATTTTTTTTAACGCCTACAGCACCTGGTCTTCCTAGGTGGTCTCCCATCCAAGTACTAACCAGGCCCAACCCTGCTTAGCTTCCGAGATCAGACGGGGTTGGACACGTTCAGGGTGGCATGGCCATGGAATCTTCTCATTTTCTAAGGACCTCATCTCTATCCAAACAAGACATGCCAACCAAAACAGAATTTACTCAAAATTCATGTCATTAACCACATACAAAAACTTTACATATTCATCTCTGTGTTCTGCTTCTCCTTAAATTCTTAATTTTTTCAAAGGTTAACCCTAGACCTCTGTATTTGGTTCCATATTCTCCCACTTGCTCCAAAAATTTGTTCTCTATCTACCAATGCCCACGTCTTCCCTCAATTCCCCTCAAGTGATTGTGGCCTACTTCCTCCTTCTGGAAAATGTAGGCCGTACTTCACTTGTTGATGAAAGTGATAACTTTCATCACCCACACACTCCTTACAACTCATTGCATTTGTGCTTGACTATATCACCAATTCCTTGAAATTCCTCTTCTAAGATCACCGGATGCTCTTTTACTAAAATCATTTTTGACCCAGTGTGTACAGCCCCCCTTCCCCCTGAAATCCCAGGATTCTGTTTCTTCTACCTCCCCGAGAACTCGTTTTTATTTACAGCCTCTTCACATGCAAGAATTCCCTAGGATTCCTCCAGCAGCCCTCTTCTCCTTCTCCCGCTTCATCAGGAGTCACAAATGACAACCATGAGCATATTCTGGCTCCCAGTTATATTTTGTTTAACTTTTGAAATGTTGAGGTCCTTCGTTTTTAATGAAGCCAACACTTACAAATGAGAGGAGACTTTACATAAGATCTGAACTTCCGGTTTGCTCAAAAAACCATAATTCATACCAACTATGAAATAAGGACCAAAAAAAATAAAAGAAGAATGTCAAATAGATATAAATGACTGTTTGGTGTGAAAGTAATAATGAAAGACGGCTTCTTCTATCATGTAGAAACCAAAAGATACGTTCACTGTAGATTATGAAGATTTGTACTGTTTACTACAGATATTACTAAGTTAATTCAATCAATCTTCTGTTCTCATTCTCGTCAGCCTTATCCACATCTTTACTTCAATAGTCCCAGTTATTTGTTTTATTTTATATTATTCTCCAATCTTATTTCAAAAAGGATTTGATTCGGAGTTCTTTAGTTTACTTTTCCTCTAAATATTAAACTTATCTAATAAAATATTAAACTTATCTAATAAAATCTAAACTTATCTATGAAACAAGTGATAAAATAAAACAATAGATAATGTAAGCTTAAGTTTCAATTCTGTTTCAGTCGCATAGTAGAGATCGTCCATGAAGTAGATGACACTTATTTTCTTTAATCTAAAAGCTTCCCTTATTCTTAATTTTATAGGTAATAAAGTTTCCATGGGGAAGAATATATGAAAGTAGATAAGAAAAGTTAGAAGAATCTACAATAAGAAGTCATCTTAATTCATACTTCTTTTTACTCCCATGCAAAAGATACAAAAATCTATGTCTGGCAGTAATTAATCCTAAACCTCTATTTTCCAGTGTTGACACTTCAATTTCCATGACATTTTGTTCCAAGAATAATGTATATATCTTTCTGCAGAGAAAATGAAAAGTGAGAGTGAAAAGTCCAGGATAGTCTAGAAGGCAAAAAAAAAAAAAAAAGAAAAAAATCACCCTTGTCTTAATTAAGGAAGAGCAGAGATTCTGCCTTCATACTTATTCAACTACATTGAAATGTTGCCTAATATACCATCATTTTAAACTCCTAATAGCATCGAGCTAACATTTTGAAAGATTTATGTATGTTTTGAAAAGAAAAATCTATACAGAACACAGGGAGAATGAATTTTCTGTCCAGTGGTAGCATAAATCAAGGTTTTGTTAGCCGTATTTGATTTCTTGCTTTGGTGCCTTGCTAGCCCACTAAGCCTGGTTGCCTAGCAACCATGGTAGCTTTGCTGAATATAGATATTAACAGGTTTAGGTTACACTGAAAAAAAAATAAATAAATAAAACTAAAAATGAAATGAGCACAGACTTATCCTTCACCTGGAAACTTGGAGAAACAAGCAATCTTTTCAACTCAATATTTGAAACAAATGTATTTATTATATTTTGTCACACGCCATTGCCTTAGATGGTAAGGATAGTTCACTGCCTCATTTGAGGCAATACACTTGTCCACTGAGTATTGAAACATGTGCTTGTCCACTGCCACCATGACTTGCAATTTCGTCTTTAAAAACATGGGTGGTTTTTCTAGAAATTTAATGAATTTAAATCACATTAGAATACAGTAAGAACACTTTGATAATGTTTTATAGTGCTGAGACTCTCGGAGAGAGACACCAAGGACAGAGTTGGATATGCACCCACATAAAGAGCCCACCTCACGGGGTAGTATTTAGTCATCTTTCCAGTATTGTTATGAGATTATTAAGAAAGCAGCAGGAAATGAAGACGCTCATGTGAGCTGTCACAGCTTCTAAGACTTCAGTACTCTTAATTAGACAAGCAAGCGTGTCATTTGAGTGAGACATGAGACAGAGATGTGTTTTGTTTTCTTTTCTCCCACTCTCAAACATTTCTCACATCTCTGCTTTTCTGTCTGTACTCCTGCACAGGCTTTAGGGAAAACAAAAACAAAAATAAACTCTCTCTGCTCCTTTATCTCCAGAGGCGACACCAGCGGCCAACAAGGTCCTAACTCAACTTTCTTCACTGAGTTCCACCACACCAGTGACCCCAGAGAGACTCCCCGTGGATCTTCGGGGTTTAAAGGATACCTGCTTATAGGTATGAAGCTTTAAGATAGCTTTATGAAGAGAGCAGGTTGTATCTGTTTAGCCCAGATTGCACGAAGCTGCAACCTGCCTGCGAGTCTAGAAAAGTCTACCCGATACTTGTCATTCAAATTTAAAAATATATGTTATTACTGCTGCTACTACTGATGCTGTTCAGATCACTGCAGTAACAGAAGCCACACTAAACTACTCAGAATGCTGCTCTGTAGGTTCTGGGGATCACCGTGACAATATCTCAGAGCCTGTTCAGCACCTGAATTCTCACATGAGTGATTCCATTTTGATTTCTCTTGTGTCAAGCTCAGATGGCGCATGCTGGTAATTTTAAGAAATCTACAACAATGCTATTTCTTCCTTCTGCTTCGATGGGTTGGTAATATTTTCACTCCCAGCCTTTCTTAAGGCTATGCTAATTTAAATAGAATGTATAAGGGGTTATTTTCTCGGGCTCCAGGATATGTGAGATATCCATCCCCTTCCAGAAGGAGGAGGTTCAATGAATTTACCTTGTGGCATTAGTTTAACCACGCAGAATAGATGAAAGAACCCTGTCATCTACCTTCAGGTGCTTTCCTTCCCGCTACCAGAGAGCTAAGTCAGCTCATTTCACTCCCCTGGTTGGACCTGGAAAGTTAATAACAATCATAAATTTAAGAGCTAAGAATGAGCAAAGCGTGCCAAGATAAAAACTTCCACAGTGAGAGGAATACTGATATGTTTGCCCTCCCGCGTACGAGTCTCCTTTTTTAAAGGAGTGGGGGCTGCCTCTGAATTTTGATAATTTCCATCTCACCTTAATTTTTTCATAGAATGCAAGTTAAAATAACGCTCTTTCCTCACATGATGCCTCATTTTCTTGGACTGGCATTGGTCTCTAAGAGAAATCCTATCTTTCTTTCCATCCCAGGGTATTCTGGATATCCTGTTAATTTTTTCCAGAAGCCACTGACTGCATCATTGATAATAGAAGCTCACGGGTTTTTATTACATTTTAAACAGGTTAATTATCAAAGACATGATAAACACCTAGAATTTCGAAATGTATTGTCGTATGTTCTGTAAGTCTTAATGGCATAAATGGAAACTTACTTTACGTAAGGGTTACATCTACATATGTGGTAAGGGTAATTCTAACGATCTCTTTTATTTTATATGACCTTTATCAATAAGACTTAGTTTTGAACTTGGCTTAGAAGTAGCAGCCATCAAATTTTAGTGGTGTGGTAGTCAACTTGGTAGCCAAGCAGTGGGAGCAGAGGTGTGAATACAGATCATGTGTTCAGAAAGGTAGAGGTTCTATCTATGGAAGCAGTGGGAACTGGACCAGAAACAGACTAAGATCGGATGTAGACACCCTTTTTAACATCAGGCTAAGAAATCCAGATTGGCACCAGAAGTAATTTTAAGTAGCATGGCTAGGTAAAATCGCTGCCTAACTATTCTTTCCTATGACCTCTCTTGTCCTCAATACATATATTCCTTGCATTTTTATGATTAATCCTCAGACCACCACGTGACGTGAGTACAGGCATACTTCGGAGATATTCCAAGTTCAGTTCCAGACTATGGCAATAAAGCAAATATTGCAAAACAGTGAGTCACACAAATTTTATTGGTTTCCCAGCATGCATAAAAGTTATGTTTACACTATACTGTAGTCTATTAAGTGTGCGATAGCATTATGTCGAAGAAAACAATGTAAACACCTCAATTTTTTAAAAAATTGCTAAAAACCAGTAACCAGCACCTGAGCCTGTTGGGGCAATGGCACCGATAGGCTTACTTAATGCAGGGCTGCCACAGACCTTACATTTGTTAAAAAAAAAAAAAAAAAAGTCACTCTCTGTGAAGTACAACAAAATGAGTTACGCCTGTATAATGATCCCCATTCTGCAGGTACAGAAAGTGACCCTTGAAGATAATTAGCTTGCCCAAAGTCACACAGCTGCCGTGGCTCCGCCTACTGCCAGGCTTGTCCACAGATTTGTCAATACCTCCCTCCACTGCTAAAGTTCAGAGGACTAGCAGGAAGGCCCTTTCTGTGGGGAGCTCATACCGTTCCAGTCCTCCCTCAGGCCATTCCTCTTGACCTTAACCATCCACTCACACTCTGTGTAACAATGAGAATGACCATGTACTTCATTCCAAGCCAGAACCCCCCTGGGAATGAAAGAGAACACAATAAATAATTGTAGTGGACAACAGGCATGAAATGGGCCTTCTGGTCACCCTCATTTGAATGAATCTCCGAAACAGGGTTCACATTTGTTTAGTAACTTCATTCAAAATCACTCACAGTGGAATCTTTCCCAGAAATGTGACATTTCTTATTTAGTCTGGATACAGTGCTCTCAAGTTTAGATTTTAAATGATATTTTTTCATACACTTGCTTGAGCTTGCAAGCACTCTCTACCCCCTCTTTTCTCTCTATCTCTATCTCTCTCTCCCCACCCTCAATCCTTCTTCACTCTCCCTCTCTCTTTTTAACCTTCATCCAAAAAGAAAAAGAGAAGACACTTAGCAACTTGCAGATTTTCCTCATCCATCCTTTTCCATATTCCACTGGCCTTCGATGCATGCTCCTTAGACCCAGGAACACACAGGCACAGATGACAACCCCAAGGGGAAACCTCTTTGCACCCCTTTGTGAAGCATCTGCATGTAATGACAGCACACCCCAAATGGAATTAGATCTCTCCTCTGTCCTCAGACGTCGGCTCTGTAAGAACCACAGATGGTAAACTGGAAG
Source organism: Pteropus vampyrus (assembly GCF_000151845.1). Classification (NCBI taxonomy): domain Eukaryota; kingdom Metazoa; phylum Chordata; class Mammalia; order Chiroptera; family Pteropodidae; genus Pteropus; species Pteropus vampyrus. The sequence continues at coordinate 1,290,353 of NW_011888877.1, read as the reverse complement.
AGCAGCTCCATCAGCCAGAAGCTCCTCTTGACTAAGCCTGGGGCGAGCACAGGAAGGTCCGGCTCTGCCCTCCTCTGACTCCAGACCCCTGGCTCTCTGCTCTGTAGGAAACCCAGTTGGCTTCGAGGTTTAATTTACTTTATCTATGGATGGTGTAAAGGATTTGCTCTGCCGCAGAACTGATGAAAATCTAGGTGGAAGGGAACTTATTGAATAGAAGTGTTTGCAATGGACTGGAGAAGAAGGGACAGTTGGGATATTAGGGCTTAATACAGAGGCTGCTCCAGAGTCTCTAGTGGGTCCGGACAAGAAATCCCTGAATGAGTGCTACAGCGGTGGGATCGGAAGGGAAAGGACAGACGGAAGGGGTGAATGGGAATTGAACAAATTACCGGTGAGTGCCAGCATTACGATAAGGACTTTACATGTGTTAGTTTTAAAATATCCCTAGAGGAAATGTCTTCCCATCCCAATTTACAGATGAATAAACTAAACCTCAGAGGTTAATAATTTGTCCAAAGGCACACAGCTGGTGGAAGAATCAGGATTTAAACGCAGAATCTATCTCCAAAGCTCACATTTTCCTCATTATGATGCATTGTCACAATGCTTTGAATTTTGGAGCATGAGAGAATAGTGTCACCAGGAAGAGAAATATGAAACAGGAAAGCAGGGGAAAAGGTTAGTTTGGAGATCAAGAAAGATAATTTGCTCCTTTTAAATGTCTGAGTACCTTGTAAGTTAGAACTATAATCATTTTTAAAGAGAACACAATTAAACATTAAAAAACAAAATGAAAAATTAAACAGATTGTGGTTGCTAGAGGCAGGGGTGAGGGTAAAATGGATGAAGGAGGTCAAAAGGTAAAAAAGTTTTAAAAAATTAAATTTTTTTCAAAAACATAGTAATTAATGGCAGGCTTCGTACAAGTAGATACTTCATTACACTTTATGGCTTGCTATATAAAACATCACACATCCTGTTTACTAGAGTCATCTGATATAATTTCTCAGGTTTCCCAGCCTAGATATAGAGTCCATCTTTTTAGTGAAA
>NW_011888877.1:1281960-1289250 GCF_000151845.1 Pteropus vampyrus | reverse complement strand
GATAATTTGCTCCTTTTAAATGTCTGAGTACCTTGTAAGTTAGAACTATAATCATTTTTAAAGAGAACACAATTAAACATTAAAAAACAAAATGAAAAATTAAACAGATTGTGGTTGCTAGAGGCAGGGGTGAGGGTAAAATGGATGAAGGAGGTCAAAAGGTAAAAAAGTTTTAAAAAATTAAATTTTTTTCAAAAACATAGTAATTAATGGCAGGCTTCGTACAAGTAGATACTTCATTACACTTTATGGCTTGCTATATAAAACATCACACATCCTGTTTACTAGAGTCATCTGATATAATTTCTCAGGTTTCCCAGCCTAGATATAGAGTCCATCTTTTTAGTGAAAAAAAACAAACAAACAAACATTTATTAGAAGTAAAAACTGTCTCTATGTTACAGCTGTGAGCATAAGTAAACAATTTATTTGAATCATCAGACACTGACTTCCTGTCAATTTTGAGTGAAGTTGTAGGGAAAAAAAAAAGAAAACCTGCACAGGTGTTTGAAATAAGTTGATTAGACCTTCTAATGTATCCCGACAAGGAAGGGGAGGAGAGTAAATAACACCAGGGAAACGCCGCTGACAGCAATGGTATATGTTCAGAGCATAAAAAGGAAAATATGAAAATGGGCATTTTCAGAAACTTATTGTCTGAAAGATCAGCAAACCAACAGGAGGTAAATCTCCAACAAAATCACAAGTGAAAGCCATTCATCTTTGAATTCATCGAGACACACATCTAAGTGATCAGAGGTTAAAAAGAGAAATGGGAGTAGTGATTCTTGATGATTTGAGACATCTATATGGAAATGAGGGGAAACGTGGATCATGTGACCAAGGAAAGGCGATGGATTCCTTCCCTGAATGAAACATTTTTCACTTCAGAAATGTGTCAGTGTCCCATCCTGTACAGAGTGTTTAATTTTCATGTTAGTCTTTTAGCCAGTTTCTAGTAACATCTATTTTATAATATAATGTCATGTACATACTTAATAGTCTTGATAGAAGCATGTCTATGAAGAAACAGAAAGCTGACAACAAAGTTCTGAGTTCTTATTTCATCTCTAGCATTCTGTGCTACGTAAATATGTGTATTTGCGTTCTTCATAGCATCCCTTCATTTTCTTAAATAAGTGTCATTAGTTTCTTATAGTACTTAATTTAAAAAATGGAAAAGCAGCTAATGAAATATACTATACGCAAATAATAATTAATACATATATGTCCATACAATTGATAAAGGAAGTTCAGTATGAGTGATTTCAGATCTTGAAGATTTGCACAGCAATGGGATCCTACATGGGATCTGTTTTGGGTTTTTTTTTTTGTATTTCCTGGGCAAAGTGACATTTCAACAAAGAAGGTCAGTCTGACATAAAGTCAGATCTACAGCCTTTAGGGTCCAAACAGCGTTCATGAACAAATGTCCACAGGACTATGTCTCAATAAACAGATTTCTGGAAAAGTTTTTTATAGTCAAAGACTACATGGAGATTCCACACTAATGTTTCATATTGTGTACTTAGGCTATCGTAACAAAAAGTAAAAACTGCTGTTCGAAAAGCTGCTTGCCGTAAATCTGGGTCCTTCCTCCCAAATCCTCTTTCTCAATACTATCTTTAACTTTATTTTTATATTTATTCTAAGTTTTTACTCCAAAAACAACATCATGCTCATTGTAAAACTGTTTCAAAAACATTCCTAGATAAACAAACTTCTCAACCCTTAAGGGCCATTTTTAAAGCATGAATGTGTCATGATGATCAGTTGTCTCCCCATCCTTCTTGCCGTCTGTAACCTGATTTGGCACGTGCCAGTGTGTGCTGTCCTATGATGCCTTTACATACCACAATTCTCCGGAGATTTAAGTAGAGGGATTTAGGAATAGAGGAATCTAATGTCTTAGAGTCCCCAGCGAAACAATTACCAAAGATAGGCAAGTACAGTCAAAAGACATAAGGAAATTTCAAGAATGCCACTACAGTCCCATCACCCTGGCTTCTGGCATTCCTGCCTCAGAACCTTATACCTGAATATGCCCTTTGCTGGGGATGTTTGATCCCTACGTTTACCCATGGCTGGCTCTGTTACGTTCTTCAAGGTTTTGCCCAGGTAGCCTGACCAACCAATTTGCAACACCTTTTCTCAATCCCTGGCACTTCCTCACTCCTTCCCTGCTTTATTTCACTCGTCATCTCCAATATTACTTATTTGCTTTTTGTCTGTCTCCTTTCACCAGAAGGTGAGGTCCATGCGGATGGAGATTTTCAAGTGTCATTCCCTACTGTTTCCCCAGAGCCAAGACTATCACAGAAGAGGCACTCCATAAACGCTTGCTGAATGACTGCACTCTCATAGCAAGATGACCAGAATCCTCACATTTCAGAGAAATAGGTAGTTACTTTCCTCTTGTCCATTTCACAGTCACGGAATCTCTTACGCATGGGTTAAGCGGTTGCCCACATGCCACACTGTCACAGGGGTGCCTCAGGTACACCAGGAAAAGAAAGGTGGTGGTTCACTCTGAGTTTCTGATGTTCGGCAACATATTCGTGTTTACCATACGGGACAAACTATGTCGAAGGAATACTCCAGAAGAACCAGGGATAGAGACACAAGACCTCCTCTCTCTACTGCGAGATTCACTATGTGGTTTAAAATAAGATGAATCATTTTATTCTACTCTTGAACTCAAGTCTAAATGAATGTTCATATGGAAATTAGAAAACCAGATACGTTTCACTCGATATAGCCAAAGAACACAGAGAGACGTCATTCAATGCCTAAAACAACCACAAATGATTAAAATCGAAGTGATGGTCAACATTTGAAAGTGTCTCTTTACGCCCTATATTCAAAATAAGGCATTTTATAACATTAATGAACATTCATTATTGATTCATTACGCAGTCAGCACACACCAATCAAATCTCGGTACTCCCTGTAATGCAACAGTAATTAAATTTGTAAACTTTGCTTCTGACAAACTCTGATATAGAGATATTTGTGATAAAATAAAAAAATGTTAATCTAAGAATATACAAGTATTCTGACTCGTTAAAGTAACTGGTTCTAAGTTTTTAGCCAACAACTTAACCTTTTCAAAAAATATTAGCATAATTGAGTCTGAAGTAAATCAAACTCGACGGTAGTCTAAGGTTATAAAGAATTGTTTCAAGTTTTACCCTCACGGCAGAAACACCCCATTAGGCAGGCACTGTTTTGGAAGAATTAATCTTTTAGGAGGATTAATCAGATGGAAGGGATATATTTTTGAACCTACTCCTTTCTTCAGTGTTTATGTTCTGGGAGAAAGTGGCAGATACCCATTTGGGCATCAGAATTAGCTGCTGGAGCCATCTGTCCACAGAGGGAGGGAACTCGCTGCTTAGGCCAAGGTCTCTGAATAGCTCTTGATTATCTTAGGAGGAGATGAAAAATCAACAAGAGCAATAATATGGAGATTAAAAGGTATTAATTTTTAACAATGAATAACTTGAAAATATTTTGTCAATTTTTGAGAGTTAATTCTGGAAGTTGCGTTTTAAACTAAGATGCAACTCTTTTCATTTAGAACTATAAAGAATAACTGTCCGTAACTGAAATCACAATCACCATCTTCAGAAAATTTAGTGTCATTTCATGTAAAGTAAGAATAAACTACTTAGTGAATTTCAAATTAAGGTAGTAAAAATTATTTCTTGGCCAAAAATATGGAATCATTTATTTTTCCTGAGGTACCTTAAGAAAACCATAATCGTAATCTAAAAATGCATTCTGTGATGAGTACAGTTGGGTTACATATGCAGGTGTTGACTAAAATGTTGGTGTAAGTAAGAGACAGAACTTTAGATGAAAAGTAGAAGGAAATCTATCTGCCTAATAAGTTTAATATATTAAGCTCACTGAACTTCAGTTCCCTTTAGCAGAAACTCTTGTTTCTTTAAGAGTTTACAGATTGTTCTCATTATTTTGAGCCTAATCTATTCTCTATTTTGGTAGGAAATTAACATTTAAGAGTCACTTTTATTTAGGATTAGAGTAATTTTCATTCCTGGAATATTACATTGCACTATACATGACCATTATCGATTGACAGAAGTTAGACTTTTACAACTGATAAATATCTATTGCTATGTTGTTTCTAACAAAAAAGGAACATACTGACATTATCTCAAAATAATAAAAATTCTGCATACTCTACCCCTAAAATTTGACTCAAACCCCCCAAAGAAATCTGTACTATCTTTTTAAACACAAACAGTTCTAGAATTAAAAACATCTTACAATCATAACCTTGACTTTGTATTAATGCATTTTAAATTCTGTGCATAGATACAAATATGAAGCAACTTAAAAATGGCAAAACAAACCTAGAGTTTACATGTCTTATAGTTCATATTTTAGCAAACACACCATCATATTTTGGCCAAAGGATTACTATCACATATAAAAATATTTATACGCTTTTCTAAGGCAATGCTTTCTGAAGTTCTCTCAAATGTTTCTACTAACATGAAGCCGCTAGACGTCTTTAAATCTCAAATTACAATTCTGATTAAAAAATATTTTTAAAAGATAGAAAATCGTCGTCTACTTACCCAGGAGACATTTTTACCCTTAGGTGTTTTTAGCATGGCAACATGCAGTACTGAGGTGGCCAACAACAGTTTCACCAACATGGAAAATCCAGTAGAATATATTCCAAATGTCTTTGTTACCCAAACGCAAAAAGTTCCCTGCTTTGCCAGACACAGACATCATAAGTAACAACGAAGATAACCTTCAGGAAACCCATTTTTCTTCTCAGTACTAAGCATGCAAACACACACATAACAGATCACCACTCAGTATATGACAGCAGAAGCTGCAACATGGGTATCTTCTATATATCCGCAACATTCCAAGTGGAGTATCTCCTTAAAAAACAAAACTTGAATCCATGTGCAACCGTCCCCAATCACAGAGGAATTCATCTCTCAGATGCTGAACTGCAATTCTCAGTTCCTCCCCGATCTTTAATAAAAAGCTTGGTAGCGATCGCTTACAATTACTTCGTTAAGAAAAAGAGTGAAAGCAAGTAGCAGTTAGGAGCCTTGTAGGTTAGCTGCTGGTGGCATCCATTTTAGGAGGCGCCTGACTCCAGGGCTGCCCAGAGGAGAAAGAGAATGCAGAGCTCAGTTTCAATAAATAATACATAGTCTGAGCGACAGTGTGTACCTGGAAGTACCTTCTGCACAGCTTCACGCCAGAGGTATTGCTCTCTCTGCAGACCTGGGGACTCACGGCGCACCTGTTGTTGATGGAACTGCTCCGTGAAAGGCTGGTCTCCTAACAACCAGTCACATTTGTTTATAGGTAAGAAAAATAGAAGCCCCAGAGGAGAGCAAATTAGATGCCCCAGATGGAAAAGCAAGGCTGGAAATCAGAGTCAGGTCTCCTCCTTTGTTTCTGTGTCCTTGCGTCCCGTTTCTTTTACCTCCTGTCAATCTAGATTAACTAAGCAGATCCAGGCTAAATTCTGCTACTATCAGTAGTGATTAGTGTGAGTTGATGAAATCGGATTATACAGGCGGACCTCTGCCTCTCCCTCAGCAAGCAACACCACAGGATTGCAAAGCTTGGTGTCCTTCTCTTCACCCGACTGAAGATTTCTGGAAGGTTCTGCTGGAAGGAATATGCTAACAAGAGGAAATCTGGCCACCTGAAACTGCTCATAGACAAACGGAAAGGGGAATGAGTCACCTATTTCACTTTTTACTTTAAAAAAAAAAAAATTCCACTGTTTTTCTCAGATTTAGTTAAATTAGTACAGAAGAAATGCATAACATGTTTCCATTTCATAGAATTTTTTTTTCCCCCTACCAGGGTGCCCACTTTGACAAGAGATTGACGTTATGGAGGCTGTGGAAGCGCTGGGGACTGGAAGTCACTCTTCTTGAGCAGCTGTTACATGCCAGTTGTGGCATAAGGAAATTTACATATATTCCAGTTCAAGCAATCCAGGACACAGGTATTAATATCAACACTTAAAGAAGAGGAAAGATTTACAGATGTTCAGTACCTCACAGTGAAGACCTTTTGGCCCAAAGCAATGCTTTTTAGACTTCTCTCATTGAAATCAAATGGCTTCTAGATTTTTTTCTTTGGCTCTTTTCCAACCTAAAAGAACACACACACACACACACACACACACGTATGTATATATTTCTTTTAGATCTATATATCTATATATGTGTATATAGAGATATATTTTAGGATGTATGTTTCCATCAAGTATCTAAGAATTCTCTAGAATTATGGTTCCTGCATATTTTGAACATCATAATGCTGTAGAGCTCCTCATAAGAAATATTTTGGATTAAATTTTTGCAAAATATAAAACACTAAAGTGGGGCCACATAGTTAACCATATAAATATCAGGGCTGCAGGCAAAGGGGCCTAAATGACTGATGATTTTGTGCTGTATACTCAACAGACATTGTCAATAATAACAGCTAACATTTATCAAAATGTTCTATGTGGTATTTTACCTTTTTTTAATCTTAAAACAACCACAACCTTATGAGGTTGATTTTGAATGATTTGGGATGATTTCGGTAGAGGCACTATTAATCAACATTGAAGTTTTGAAAAAGAAAAATCCAATCTTACAATTAAAATGACAGATATGAACTGATTCAACTAATTCAAAAGCAGAAGAAAAATGAAAATAGACACAAAAGTGGAGATAAAAAGAATTTTTTTAAATGAAAGATTTCCATTATTGTGAGTATTATCTGTGTGTGTAAATCTCATCTACCTCAATATGCTATGAGCTCATGGCTCCTATCGACCAAATTTTTATCTCTTTGGGGAATATAGTACTCACTGTTGCTCAATAACTGTTGTTGACTAATTGGATGCAGTTCCATTATGAATTTTAAAACAGTTCATTTAATGTAATTTTTTGTCAAAAAATTTCTGCAATATAATACTTTAAAAAGCAGATAAAACTATTTGGAACCTGACCTTTTGACTAAAACATGAATGCTGGGGATTACTTATTTAGATTTGTATATTTATATTTTAAATTTTCTAAAAATCATCAAGGCATATCCAGCACAAGTTTAGTGTCCTTTAGTGTTTAGGGAGTTGTATAAAATAAGACAAGACCATTTCACTCCAGATGTATTTAATTTCAGATCTTTCTAGAAATATTTAGTTTCAAACTAAACTAAATTTTTGTTCCTTTGAATTGTAATGATCTCAGGTTGTTTTAGATTGAATTATGTCCCCCCCCC
>NW_011888877.1:1263006-1277660 GCF_000151845.1 Pteropus vampyrus | reverse complement strand
AAAAACGCTAATTTGGAAAGATATATGCACCCTTATGTCTATTGCAGCATTATTAGTAATAGCTAAGACATAAAAACAACCTAGATGTCCACCAATAGATGAATGAATAAAGAAGATGTGGGGTGTGTGTACACACACACGTAATAGAATATTATTCAGCCATGAAAAAGAAAAAAATCTTGTCATTTGCAACAACATGAATGGACTTAGAGGGTATTATCTGAAGTGAAATAAGTCAGAGAGGAAGACATATACCATATGATCTCACTTATATGTAGAATCTAAAAAAATCAAAATAAATGAAGAAAACAGAAACAGTCATGGATACAGAGAACAAGTTGGTGGTTGCCAGTGAGGAGGGTTGGGGGAATGGGAAGGTAAGAAAATGAAGTCATTAGGTTGGGCCCTAATAATATGATTGATTTCCTTAGAAAAGGGGGAAATTTGGACAGAGACACAGACATGCAGAGGGAAGATGATGACGCACAGGGAGAAGACAGACTTGTGACTGGAGTGATGCATCGATAAGCCAAGGATTGATAACAAACATCAGAAACTGGAAGAGGCAAAGAAGGATTTCCCCTGGAGCCATCAGAGAGAGTATGGCCCTGCCGATAAGTTGGTTTTGTACTTCCTGCCTCCAGAACTATGAGACAATGCATCTGTGTTGCTTTAAACCACACAGTTTGGGGTACTTAACAGCAGACCTAGCAAACTAACGCAGATGTCAATTCAATAATTCTTCCTCTCTTTTTCTTTTCAATAACTCTTTGGAATATTCCAAGCTTCTTTCATTAATTTCACTACAAAATCCTAAAGGTAAAATTGTCAATTTATTTTCAAATTTGAGTCTGAAAGTATACCTATATTATTTTATATATTTGGGTTAAATTTTAACTTAATGCATAGACTGTCTACACATTTCACATATTAGGCCTCCTTAATCGGAGGCTCTCTGGACCCAAAGAGTCTGTGGATACAATTTAGGAGGTTCATAAACTTAAATGAGAAAAAAAATTACATTTTATATTCAGTCGCTTCTGATTGAATTTGAGCATGTCTTTCGATTACAAATGTTATCAATAAGTAGTAGTATTAGTGTAGCTGTGGCATCAGCTATAGAAATCACAGATATTTTCATATCTGATTATAATTGTTTCTGATGCCTTGAAATATGTCTGTCTTCTAATTTATGATATACATGTTGAATTCTTTATGGGAAATCTGATTTGTTTTGCAATTCACATTGAAAAACATAAAAACATTAAGATGGTTTGATGACGCATGGATGGATGGCTAGATAAATGATAAAGCAAGTATATTAAGTGTTAATGGGAGAATCTAGGGAGAACATGGGTGTTCTGGATAAGATTCTTTCATGATCATTAGTCTCATTAGTTAGTACATTAATAAGAAGTATATACATTACCATATTCACAGATTTTGTTTTTAAAATATTTTGGAAACTGTATTCTCATATGATTCATTTCTATTGTCATTCTACAAATTTTATATTATGCACCTAAAAGTATCACTTCGAGAAAGACTACACAAATGTTCATGGCACAATAAATTTAAGAATTTCATCTATAACGTTATCATGAAAAAACTGAATAAGGATGGACTTTATGGTAGGTAAAAAAAAATTGCGTCTTTAAAATGACATTTAAGAACCACGTACAAAATTACAAACTTACTGATATTTAAGAAATCATTGACATATCCTATGCCAATTATATGTAAGAAACTATCCTCAAAACTAATGGTTTAAATCAATGATTTATGACATCTTTTGGTCTGTGGGTTCATTGGGCTCAGCTGGGCAGCTTCTATTTGAGAACTCTGATGTGGTTATGGCAGATAGCTGCTGGGGCTGAGTCACCTGAAGGCTTGTCTAGGTGGGACATCCGAGATGGCTCACTCACACAGCTGGCAGTTGATGTTGGCTGTCAGCTGAGAGCTCAGCTCAGGCTGGTGACCACAGGAAAACATATGACCTCTCCGTGTAACCAGAGCTTCTCACGGCATGCCATTTGGGTTCCAACGGACAATATAACAAGAGCAAGCATTCCAAGAAACCCTGGGGATAGAGAGGCTGTAGAGATTCTTACCTAACTTTAAAAATCACACATTACTTCTACTGTCTCATACCTGTTAAAAGTGAGTCACTTTTAAGCAGCCCACATTCAGAGGGCAGGAATCATACAAGGGCATGAATACTGGGCCTGTGGTTCATGGAAGGGGAGAGAGGATCTGTGGAGACCAGCTATAACCCATGCATAAAAAACTACCATACACACGTCACAGATTTGGTGAAGTACTAAGTGTAATTCTGTATTTGATTAGCACGGGACTTCTGATTGCTAGTCACGCTCACTTATGTCTCTAATTCAGCTAGTTATTCAGCTAATTAGTCCTTAAAGAGCCCCAAATGAATTCCTTTCCCACTGTATTTCTTATTTTGGCCTTGAATAAGTAAAAATGGGGCCAAATGTGTGATTTAGTACTCCCTAGTTTCCATTATCTCTAAAAATTCAACTACCCTCATTCAATTTCTTCAACAAGAGCGGTCTTTCTTGAAGACAAGAGATTCATTATTTTTTTTTTTTTGTCTTCCCATTTCAAGGACTGAGCATACTGCCTAATACATAGCAGTTCCCCCAAAATAACCTAACAATTTTCATCATAAAAATAAGATGTCCAAAGCTATCCTGGCCTTTGTAAGAGGTTGGAGAAATAAACCAGAAGTTGTCATCAACATAAACTCACAACTGATATGAAATCACATGCCAGTCCGTCTGGCCTAGTCTCTAAGAGGAGAATGGTAGGAAGTTTTATATGTCCCTTGATGTCATTCGGCATTTTTCTCAGTGCATTTTTTCAATAAAGAAATTGAATTTTGTTGTGTCCAACCAGGTATATTCCATTGATCAAGGATATTTCAGCAGATTAATCTCTTAATTGCTAAAGCGGAGTTTTAAAAATTGAAAACAGGTAAGTTAGGTAAATTAACAAGTTAGACTATAAAGGGAAAAAAAGCACTTAATAACTTTGTCCAGTCAATACAGGTCTTTCGGGGTCTCTATTTCCCAACCGATTTAGTACTTACTAGGAATTCTATAAAGCATCATCTCATTGAGTTCATGAATCTTCCTAATAACCTGTAAGGCAGGTGCTATCACTCTTTCCATTTTATAGGAAACAGAGACCTGGAGAGTTTAAGTGACAACTGGCAACATCCAGCACTGACCATCTACCATCTGATTTCAACACCTGTTTGGTTGGTCTACCTTTCAGCTATTACAAGAACGGCTGACCAGTCCTGCTGCCCACTGAGGGCCCTGAAACAGGTTTGTAGCATATCATCCTCTCAACCCACCCCTGATTTTGGTCTGGGCTGCAATTTACTCTGTGTCGTCTTTCAAGCCCAAGCCATGCAACATTTCACTCTCTGCCCCAAACATCCATTCAGTCCACCAGCAAGCTCAGAAGTGAGGGAGAACTCACTGCCCATAGCATCAGCTCTCAGTGTTTGGGGGATGGGAGCTGATGAACAAATGCTCCCAACTGCGTTCCTTCCAGTGGACTATTCTGAGAGGTTTCGGTGCCCTCCTCAGGGGTACTTGGTGCCATCTGGACCCCTTCGCCCACAACCTTGGTGATGCTTTTTGATACTGGCTTTTTCTTCTTCCCTGTCTCCCAGAGACCACCAGCCAATAAAGTGCCTACACTGAGTCCTTGTCTCAGGCTCTGCTTTGGGGGAACAAGATCTGCTATTATTAGATGTGCATACTCTACTCAGTAGAGAGGAAGAAGTGGACACTTCAGATCTATGTTTCTTCTGTGAGTCCACAAAGTGAGCCCTTACTGAAAGAGGTCCTTGGCGATTACTGAGGAGCTGTAGTTTTCACATCCAGGCCTTTTAGTTATCTCACTAATTAGACTGTGATCCCTTTGAGGATAAGGACTTTGATTTTCAGACTTGTTTCTCATATTGCACCTAAATGACTGCCTAGCATTTAACAGGTGCTCACTTAGTATTTGCTGATTAAGTGGTTCTCCCTCTTTAAGTATTACCTCTTTATGTTCTAACCTATTAAAAATGTAAGCAGTGTCTTCCCCAGTGGATCCTTCATAGGCAATTTTCTCTAAGCAGTGCTTTATCCTAAACTCCAACTACCTAATACTCATGAGTGTTATTGTGTATGGACATGTCTACACACAACAATCAAATACACTCAGAGAGAGATGGAGTAAGCATGAGGGAAAGAGCATAGATTTGGAGTCAAACGCACCAGGCTTGAATTCTAACTTCTCCACTCACAAAACATGGTAACTGAGGTGAGGTAATTACCCTTGTTGGACCTGTTCCCTCATCCACATAAAGACTCTAGTGACATGTACACCACAGAGCTCATATGAAATCATGCATAACACATGTGGATAGAAAAGCACACAGCAGCTCAGAACCCGAAATCTCCCTGCTCCCATGTTCTGGCTTGGTCTTCATGATGTACTTATTGTGTGCTCAATACATAAGCCTGTTTGATTCTTACATTTCTCTTTTGTAAGGGAAGGAAAATTAACTTTCACATTTACCTAATGTGGCTGAAGCCGAAATCAAATAAAACCATGCATGTGAAAATTGCTTGAGATTTGCAAAGTAATGAGAGCTGGTAGATGAGGTAAAGTTAAGGCTGCCATATACAGCTGTACATTCCATGCACTGCACACAGGCCCCAGCCAAAGGACAAGTCAGGGGTGAAATCATGAGAGGCTGCATCTGCCCAGTGGGAGTGCATTTTTTCTAATCTGTCCACTCAAAGAGAGGCCTTTTTCTAATATGCACAAAGGAGCCACAGTGAATAGCAAAGGCTTTAAGTGTAATGAATAAAATAGTAGATTCCTCAAGTTCAAATTCTGGCTCTGGCATTAACTAGTTGTTGAACTTTGGGCACACGCCCTCTGTGCCTCGATTCTTTATCTGTCAAAGAAAAAGTTTTCATAGCACTCGTAGGTTAGGAGGATACATGAGTATGTGTAAAGAATTTTAGGATAGTGCCTGGCACATAGCATGCAATCAGTAAATGTTCATAGTTAATTATGACTACAATTATTCTATAAATGTAACATATCATAATCCAGATGAAGATGTGCCAACTGTGGTGAAATGATGTACAGTATTAACCATTCAAAATAGAATTTGGGTCTATTCAGAACCAATCCATGTGTACACATGTTTTTGAATGAATCCAATTAGTAATGTATAAATTTGTTTTTCTTAATTTTCGATGAATATAATGAATAAATTGCTGAACCACTGAAACACAAGTTATAAAACAGCTCTGATGATTTGAAATGGTTGTCAGAATTTGTTCTCTTGGACAGGAAATTGTTTTGTGAAGCTCAAGCCAAGGCTATTAGTACCAGTGGCTTTGAAGAGCTCTGTAGTTTAGATCTTAATTTTTAAAAAGTTTTTTTACGTCTTTATTTAAATTGGGATTTGACACCTACAAAGAGATACCTAACTATTGTACGAAAACCTCACTTGCATTCATATTTTAGATATCTGGAAAACCATCCTTTGGGAAAGAAATAAAATCCACCTAGAATTATGGTAAATTCACTAATTTATTTATTCGTCCAGCATATATTAAGCATATTTTGTGCCAAGGACTACGCATTTCTAATCTGACTATTTCTAACAGGTTGCTTAACTCTGTCAATAGGTTGTGATATTTCTGATGAGAATTTGTCATCTACTGGTAGCTTATCAACTAAATGCTGACCCTTGTTGCATTAGAAATTCTTTAAGGGTGAGAAGCATATTCGTCATTTTAATATACACTACTATGACATATTATACACAAAAAAATGTTGGCTGAAATGATAATACAAGTGTCTGCCAAGTGAACTTCAAAGACACATCCCAGTAGAGCACACTGCAGTAATCTACCCCAGAGAGGATAAGGACATGGAAAATGTCACAAAACAGTGACTTCTTAAGCAAGGGTCTCACCACAGCTTCGCGTCCTCTGGAAGGAGTCATCAACAATGACTTGTCATTAAATAACAGTCACAGAGGCGTTTTCTGGTTCTTTTGGATTAAATGTTGGGGGAGCAGGAGAAAGAGGGCAGAGGCGGGAGGTCATGGGCGGAGGGGCTGTCTGAACTTCATCCAGAGAGAACAGAACCTTTTGTTTTCACCAGCTCTGGGACAGCTTTCAAAGAGACAAGCCAAAGCCATTCAGATTTCATTAATTTGGCCAACCAACTAAATTAAAATGTCCTTGATAAGAAAAGGGTGAAGGAATGGCTATAGCGAGGATTCATGAGATTTGCAAATATCCTCCATTTCAGCCAAAATTTACTAGAGATTTAAAAAAAAAAATTTCAGGGGTGATTAACCCAAAATATGTAGTCCATGCTAAGACAGCCGAAGATAGTCACTCTGCTTTCTATCTCCATTTCTTTTACTATGAATCAAATTTTGGTCTGAGTAAACTATGTTTTATGAGTAAAAATTTTAAAAAGTTAAGAATCACCATATTTATGTTTCATTTTCTTTTCCTTCTCACGACAGCCCTTATCACTGAGACTCTTATCCTTTTATTACCCATCTTGAGAATATGTAGGAGTGTGATCTCCTGACTTCTGCCGTTTGAATCCAACTGCCTAAGTGTGCAAGAGAGTCTTCGCTGAGGTCCTCTGTTTACATCACTGTAGATTTATGATCATAAATAGAACAGCCTCTTATTTGTTTACCAGACTGAGTCTTAATCTTAATCCTGTGGTTGTGATATATGTATAGCAGTTATATAAGTAGACAAAATAAATCTATGCAGTGACAGCAAATATGAATAATCGTCTTCTAATTAGACATACCGGTACACAAATCTTTATATGTTAGCCAGAAAATAACCATTTCTGGATAGTACTGCGTCTACGCACATAAATCCAAGATTTGAGCTCGAAGTCATGCATAAAGAGCCACATTATATTATAACAGGTTATAGGAAACTGGTTCTCAAATTCCCTTAGATGATCAGCCTAAGTGAGAATAACAGTTTGAGGATCTAAAAGCAACGAGTATTTTTACAAATGAAAAAGATGCTGTTTTATTTAGGTAGATACTACAAGTGCCTTGAGGGAAAAGATTATTTATCTTTACATCCCCTTCCCCGCCCCACTGCCAAATAACAGAGTATCTGGTATGTGCTAGGTACTAAATAAATATTGAATATATTAATAAACCCCCAAATCATTAAACTAAAAGTTAAATATGTTTCACTTTAGAAGGCATGAGATATTGTTTCCATTCTTATTCTTGTTTTATGAACGTCTGCATATATATTTCATTTCTACCTTATACTGATACGTCATGTCACATCATGGAAGTAAGCTGGCACTCACTCTTGCCTCCTTGGTTGATCATGTTTTTTGCTTGTTTTTTTAGAGTTTGGGTTATTTGGTTGAAAAGGACAGAGATCACTGAAGTCCCCACAAGTGGCAGGGCCTTATTTAAAGGGTACACATTTGTAGGAACTCAGAAAAGCTGAATAATCAGACTTTAGAAACGCCACGAACCATTTTATATCCTCACTCTCGTGGTCTTCCATTAGCTCACCTGGCTATCGCATGGCCGTCTTTATAGGCCATGCTTCTGGAAAGTTCTATGTTCTGCACCCTGAGCCACTTTGAAGATTCTCTCCCTTTCCTACATGCACTCCATACCACATCACTTCTGCTTCCCTCCAGTACTCAAAATTTGGGTTCGCTACGACTCCCCATGACTTCACCTCCTCCATGACCACTTTTCAGCTCCTGCTCCCAATGCGAACAGATTCCGTAGATTCCCCACTCGAATTCTCAAGTCGAAGTGCTTAGCCTAATCGAACACATTCTGACTGCTGTTGGGGTGGGTGGGACTGTGCAGCCTATGCAGTTCACACAGGGCTGTCGCTTGGCGGTAACAATGGGATCGTCAATTTCACATAGCCGGCTAGAGGCTGACAAGTGCATGGCCGGGAATTCTCATAAAGTTGGAACCATTATTCACTTCTTTATATTATTGCCTATATAGGTTTCACTGTTTGTTTCCAAGTTTAACTTACAATGAAATTGTCTGAGATCACTGTTTCCTGCCCAAAGTTTGCAACGACTCTAATCTTTTATGCTACATAAAGCTGAATGTGTGGTGTACTGATGTTCTGTATTTACTGATTAGTTATTATTTGAAGTTCCTATAAAATATATTTTAATACTTTAACTTATGGGAATTTATGAAGGATTGGCAGGGAGTGAAAAAGTTGAATCATAAGTTCCTTATTTAATCTGAATAAAGTCTAATCATTCTGGTCGCAATTAAATGACACGTTTTGAAACCAGAGAAATTGGTTCATATTATTAATAAAAACTGATGGCAAAACTTTAGCCTGAAATTTAAAATCTTGAGTTTAGTTGGACTATGTGGTAGAATGTAGAAGCCCTTAATAAAAGCATTATGTAATGTATTCGTCTATGCTTTACAAAAAAAGCAGAGTCTTTATTTAAAATAGACCTTAAAAACCATTCTTGCATGGGAGTATACTAATAACCTTATTTTCTTCACGTGCCAGTTCATTTATTTTGACAATAATTCTCTGTGCGTACCCTTCCATCAGCTGCTAGAAGCTGATCTTCAAAAACACACGTGTCTGTAGTCCCTTGTCTCTATTCCCTTACTATGAGTCCAACCTTTCCCTTTTATGAAGAAGTACTAGTATTAACAAGATAATGCTGGGAAATGAATTCCGATAGCTAGTATTTAGATGGCACATCAGTACTTATATCAGGTCCATCAGAGCTCCAGCAGTTACCTAAAACCTGTAGTCTGAAATCTATTCATAGATGAAACTAACAACTCCAAGTGTCTTTCATTTTCTCCAGAGAGTAATGGAGCAGAGCTGTCACAGGGAAGCTCTCGGTGACTTAATGACTATATGAAATGCCATGGAGAAGTGCATGTCTCATCAAGGGCTTAGAGAGGGAGAGTAAACATGGAACGTCCGATCAATTCAGGAAAACGTCAGACTGTCATCTCATTTTTCATGGAGCTAGAATAAACCCCAAATCAGCATCCTTTAAGAATATTCTTTAATCCGATTGCACTGCCAATCATGGCTCAAGGTTCCATGAAAGAAACAGAGCAATAAGAAATCATATAGGGTAAAAATGAAAACTCAGAGCAGTAGCCTCCAGCAGGGATGGCTTTTCCTTTTGAAGTGGAGATTCATTTCAAAATTTTAAGTGCTTTTTGCTGTGTAGGAATAATAATTCTATTATTTTTAAATGTAATGGAGCCCATCATGGTTATATTTATAAAATTTATAATTAAATTGTAAATTTAATGAGCACATTATGATTATAGTTTGGAAATAAAAATTCTAGGAAATCAGTTGCTTCAAAAGGGATCGACCAAGAATTCTTTAAAGGGATAAATTTTTAAAACCTAAAGAAATTAACTAAAGTGAAGGAAGGTCTGCACTGTAAGAACACACACACACACACACACACACACACACACACACACACACGATTTCCTTTTTAAAATATTTGTGACCCCAAAGGAAGTGAGGTCATGACTAGAGGCAGCTCTGACCTTCTCTCCACCCATCTTCGATCAGACAAAAATTAATAGGCAAATCTTGCTAAGAGCCCTTAAAAACAAGAGTACAAATTCTAAAGTATGTCTGTATTGCTGCCTTATTCTTATTCGAGAGGTAGACTTTTGGGAGTTGGTTTAGGAAACTTCTTGCATGTAATTAAATCACTTTTTAAGGTATCGTCGTCAGTCCGTGTTCAGGAAAAAAAATGCTGAGGTGCCGATAGCTGCTCATATTTTGAAACAATATCATAAAGTCACTTTTAGATTTTTCCATTTCAGAGGCCTTCTCTCCCTTCTCTATTTTTCTGGAACTGAAATTTATTTTCATCAAAATAAGTGGACAGGTCAATTTATTTTAGCCAAATTAACCACTTTCTAAGGAAAGCTGCCAATAGATTTTACCAGTTGGAGCCCATCACGCACAGCATATCCTATTTCTCTCTGTGGCATCTAGAATGATTTTATGGTTAGAGGTAAGACTCCCAAAGGGTAGAAACTTCTGGAAATATGAAACCCACATTACATTTTTCATGGCAGATATTGACCAGAACTGGGTCTGCCCAGACTCATGGTTGCAAAAAGGTCAATGATGCTCAAGAAATAAATGGTATGAACTAGATCTAGCAAGAGAAGGTGTGCCTTACAAGGTATTTTATTTTAGCTCTTTTATTAATAGGCTCTTCACAGTGTTGCCTAGTTGATTCTATAATTGAATTACAATTCAATAAGCTGCCTATTAATATTTACAGAATGTCTGAATAAAATCTTTACCACCATTATGAGTTACTTAAATCAACTCAAATATTAAGTCTGTACTCTTGACAAGTTTTTTACCAGGCATTAATTCTACCAACAAGGCAATTCTGGATTTTTCCTATACACACCCCACTGCCGTTAGCTACCTCTTCCCTAAAGCCCATTTACATAACTGAGAAACGCCAGCACCTCTCTGCTTTATGATGCTGGTGCTTTACTTTCTAAGCTTTAACCACAGAAAAGCGTGGTTCATTTAAAAAAAAAAT
This sequence comes from Pteropus vampyrus, assembly GCF_000151845.1. Classification (NCBI taxonomy): domain Eukaryota; kingdom Metazoa; phylum Chordata; class Mammalia; order Chiroptera; family Pteropodidae; genus Pteropus; species Pteropus vampyrus. The sequence goes on along the minus strand of NW_011888877.1, from coordinate 1,266,992 downwards.
TGCACCATCATGTTTGATGTATGTGGTTTCTGCTGCCCAGGATCTAGTTCTTTTTTTTTTTTTTAGAAATAAAACTTGGATATCCCTTTGGGAACTTCTCCTCTTCCATTGCGTGCTGACTTGGCAAGAGTCCTCCTCAACTAGTCCTCCTCTCTCCTGGCCCGAGAAGATCAAGCTGGGCCACCTCCCAGGAATTTGAACCTTCGGAAATTTGAAGTTGACTTGAGGTAAGCTGACTCAACTCAGAGGAAGGACTGAAGAGCCTAATCGCGATTCCTGACACCCCCAAACCCCATTTTCAAATTCCTTTTGATTCTCTGAGCTTTCCTTAAACACAAGTGTGCACACAAATCACCCTGAGAGTATTGAAAATTAAATAATGAATGTCCATCCCTGAGCTGCAGATTCTATGGGTCTGAGATGGTTTCTGGGGACTTGCACTTTTTTTTTTTTTTTGACTAAGAATTCTCATGCTAGTGACCTAAAGAACACATAGAGAAACACTGCTGTAAACTGCCAAGAATTCTATGTTTCAAATTAAAAAGTGATGGGGGGGAGGTAGATGAGGTAAAAGGGGTCAAATATGTGGTGACAGAAAGAAATCTAACTATGGGAGGTGAACATACAATGTAAATATATATATGCCTTACTGTTAAAATGTACAGCTGAAACTTACCAGATTTCATTAACCAATGTCACCATAAAAAATTAATTAATAAAAAATTTTTAAAAACTGATTTCTATTGTGTACCACTAAATTACCTTTATCTCATCTATCCTTTATAAAACAGTGGAAAGTAATTATTAATATAGAGGTGGGTAACCTTGGAGGAGGGGGGAAGAGAGAGAGTCCAGATTTTTTAAGTGGATTCTTTTTTTTTAAGCCCCTTTCTCCACCATCCTTCCCTGTCCCCCTTCAACTAGACCCTTGAAAAATCATGAAGAAGCTCCTGTTCCCGATGTGGGTGTGTCCTATTCATTATGCAGGAAAAAAAGGTTGTGGCCCCTCCCCTTTGACGATCACTTTGTTTGTTTCATAGTCTGATATCTGCCCCCCCACTCCCCACCCCGCAAGAACCACCTGATTTTCCCAATAATGAAATGACAAAAGAGAAGTCAGTGACTCATTGGGGGAAGCTTCACAGACTCATGAGACCATGGTTGGAGGGGACAGTGGGAGACAGAAACTCCAACATGCATTGCTTTTTGGACATCGGAGTGGATTATATAAATTATTTATTCCTTTGATGATGGGTAGGAGAATGGCGCTATGCTCAACACAAAAGCTCAAAAGAAAAAAAAAACCCAGCTTAAAAAAAATAACTACTTCTGATGATTCAGGCAGAAGACAATTGGCTGTTGTCTCAATGTAGTACCAAGAAAGAACAAACAGAGGAGTCTGGCTCAATGGGAAGCAGATCTTTTCAGCAGAAAGGTCATCTGGCAATAGAAGGGCTCTCATCCAACACGAAGGTTGATCCCCACCTGAGCTTGGATGGAGGGAGGAGGGAGAAACTGACATCTTCTAAAATCAGTTTTCTACATGGGAAAGATGTTGGGGCAGCTTTTAAAACACATAACTGTTAAATGCTTTAAATCGAGGCTTCCCCAAAAAATAATTGGCGGTGTTTAAGTGGCTATGGCTAAAGATACTTTAAAACATGTTTTCTTTTTTAAATTTACCTATTTTGCTACCACTGCTTTTAAATACAGTTAGCTGGTGGTAAATTTCATCATTTAAATCAAGCTAAGATCTCTTCTGTACTTGAGCAGGTCCTTGCCATGGGCAAATAAACTGGTTCTTGCTGTACATCCTTAAAAGAAATAAACAGAATATAATCTAAACAATGAGAAGAGGCCTGAAGGGTAAATGATTACATAGTTTTGAACTCTGGTGACGAAATTTATCTTCTGCTTTATAAATACTGAAGCAACTAAGGAACTTAACTTTGTATCATCAAAGTCCTAGGGTGTGCATACGCGTGCATATGTGTGATTCATTATGTAATGAATTTTACATAAATATAAAATAAAATGTGCATATTGTAATGACCAGAGGGAACAGAAGGGAAAAGGAAAAATTTGATAATATTTCCCCAGCACTATTCATTCATTCATTCGTTCATTCATTCAACAAATATGTCTTGAGCACCTGTCTTGGATTCCCAATGAGGGTTTTGAGCAAAGAAATAACATGATTGCTTTGGAGAAAAATCACAACGGTAGCTACAATGGAGAGACTGGTTGTTGAAGAATTAAGACTAAGACAGGGAGACCAGTGAGGAGGTTGCTGCAGTAACTTTGGAGGGGAAAGCTGGAGCCTGGACTGGGGTTGAGGTAAATGAAAGAGAGAACAGGTTCCAGAACTCTTGAAAGAGAAGTGATTGATCATGAGGATTGTTGAGATCTGAGAGTACAGAGAGGGGACAATGACTCTGTTTCTGACTTGGACAACTGGGAGTATAAGGATGCCATTTTATCTGATTTGTAAATGGGAGTAGACACAGGTTTTGGTGAGAGTGTGGGGGGGGGGCGGAGATGTGAGGAGTTTTTTGAGATGTTTTTGGGCTTTTTTGTATTTTTATGTGTGTGTGACTTTTGAGAGAGAGCTGTGCTGTGGATATGTATTTTTTGTTGTTCAGTGCATACACTGAAGAGTTTTCTTTCAATTATGTTGGCCATTTCTTCTAAGTCTACTTTTTTTTTTTTTAGGCTTTCCCTCTTCTAAGCATCCCTCACATGTATGTTGGTATTTATTGGCTTCTTTAAGAGTTGAATCTAGACAGGACTGCTTGAAGGATACCAATCAATGTAAATAAGAAAACAGAGATATAACATAGATGTAACAGGAATAAGAAGAGAAATACGGAACCAAGTAAATGAGGTATCACAGAAGTGAAGGCCAAGGTATTTCAAGGCAGTGGGATGGGGCCATGGCCAACGGAGGCAGCTATCTGACCGTCTTGACTGTTGTGTCTCTGTAGTGGAGGAAGGTGATTCACAAGGCCAGCATAAATTAATAGAAATCTCTCTTAAGATGATTTACACTCCTCTGCTTAGATCTCCTATGTCCCTTCTGATTTTCCCATACTTAGGAAATGTGCTTACAATAAAGGCATGCCAGAATGCAAACAAATTCAATAGGATTTGGTCGCCTTTCATGAAACAGGTTCTTAGCCTACAAAAGAAAAGGACTCAACCTTGGTCCACGTTCGAGTGTGTCTACACAGGACACTCCATGCAAGAACTGGCCAGACCCTGCACCTCTTCATTTCAAAGTACTGTGAGCACATATGACAATTTCTCAGTTAACAGATCCCTCAACTTCTGGAATATTTTCACTCAGTTAACAGATCCCTCAACTTCTGGAATATTTGCATTTCAAGTTGGATGTTTTCTAATAGAATATGTAATCTATACATCAATTTATATTTTATAAATCTTTCTTATTTCACATTAAATATTTGTTGCAAAAATAAAACGTGCTTATTGTAAAATGCCTAATGACATAAAAAGTAAAATAATAAAGTAAAAATAATAGTAAAAAGTAAAACAATAAAAAGTAAAATCATACCTGTGCATCTATCATCCCACTTCTGTGAGTTGCCCACAATTGGTATAACCTTCTAGACCTCTTCTTAAGCAAATATAAATATAAATACAAGCACAATCAGAGCAAATGTGATTATACTATATAGATTGTTCTGTAGCATATTCTCAGAATTCACACCTTCTTCCACATCAGTCTATGCTTGTTTGGTGTTTTTGACCATAGGGGGTATATAATTTATTTTCTCCCATGTGGACCCAAGTGGACATTCCACTTAGGTCAAACATTTTAATGTTCCATAAACTTGTGTATCTCCACCACAGAGCCAAGCACTTCTGAGGACAGGATTAGGGTTTTAATGTCTCTTTGGATTTCGAATTTCCAGGATAGCTCTGGGCAAAGAGCAGGTGCTCAGTAACTACATCATGAATGAATG
>NW_011888877.1:1259337-1261233 GCF_000151845.1 Pteropus vampyrus | reverse complement strand
GTACGTGGAATAAAAATAAATTACAGCTTGAGCCTCAGCTCGGCCACTATCACATCCTGTAGCCTGTGGCAATACAGTTATTTCTCTCATTCAAAGTGTTCTCCTCTATGAAATGGTGATATCATCCTTTGCCTTGCCTATTCTTAGAGGTTGCTTTAATGTCACATGAAATGATGAGCCTAAAAGTATTTGTCAACTCTTACTACATGACTGTGCATCAAGTAACCATAACGATCAGAATTTAACTAGAGGACTGAATTGCTCAGAAGTTATAATACGTGCAAAAGTAATACTTGGTGATCTCACTACATTTATATGCTCTGAAAGTTCAGACGTGATGCTATGCTTAGGATGGTATGCTCTTCTAATAGACAGACTGGGTCATCTTTCACCATCTAACTCATTTATTAAAACTTTGAGGCTATTAGTATTAAGTGAATAACACAGGCAGTAACCGAGCCAGTCAAGAGCAGTAATCTACCGTTTCTCTGTCAATCTTCCCTTACTAGTCTCTTATCGTAGGAGATATTAGATCTCATAATCTCATTTCACAGTTGCTACCAACTTTTGAATAACAACTATGTATCAGACAGTGTGCTAATGCTGACAAACTATTTCATTTTAACTCTCAAAATAAACCTTCAAGCTCTTACTGTTTTCCCAATTATATACATGAGGAAACCGGGGCTGAGAAATAAGTGGGCCTCCCCACTACCATAACACCAAGAATCAAACCCAGATCAGCTCGATTCCACATTCTCATTATGTTGTATATGTCACTTTGTCTCTAATCATTTCATTATGCTAAGCACCAGTGACTTTTCTCCTTGTCAGGTTTTTTGTTGTTGTTGTTTTTTTTAACAAAAAGCATCAAAAGATAGACAATGAGGCAAGGATTTGAACAAGTACTTCATGAAAGTAGATATCCGAATGGTTAATAAGTATATGAGAAGATTCTTGTTTCATAAGTCATCAGAAAAACACCATGTAAAACCATCATGGGGTACTTGTCCACATTCGCCAGACTGGCTAAAATGTAAGCTTACACCAAGTTTTGATCAGTCTAAATCGATCGAACCACTTTGGAAAGCTGTGTATCAGTACTGACTTAAGCTGAATATATATGGATACACACACATATATACACACGCACACCACGACTTGGCAATTTCATCTTTAGATTTATATCCAACAAAAATGCATGAACATTCACAAAATGTCACAAATGTTCACAGCAGCACAACAAATAAGAGTCCCAAACTGGAAACCACCCAAATACCTACTGACAGCAGTACAGATCGTTAAATTATGAGACGGTCACGTAATGGAATACTATACAACCATGAAGAGGAGCAAGCTACTCTATTACAACCACGTGTAAACACACGGATTAGTCTCACAGATATCATGGTGAGCCACAGAAGCCAGACAGAAAAAGAGCACGTGTTGTATGAGTTCATTTGTAAACATTTGGAAATAGGAAAAACTAATGCATGCTGTTAGAAGTCAGATTAGTGGGTACCCTAGAGGAGGGGAGAGGTGACTGGGGAGTGGACGGAAGGACAAGGGAGCTGACATCCTTTGGTTTCTTGATTTGATGTGGGTTACACAGGCCCATTCTCTTTTGGAACTTCCATCGAGCTTAACACTTATGATTTCTGTACTTTTCTGCACATATGTGATATGTCAATAAAAAGTTTACCATAACAAGTTAGGATCAATCTCTGCACCCCCATGCACACAAACATCAATATTTAAAAGTGGTTTACCAGAGATGCACACAGAGCTTACTAAACATATATCCTGTTAAGTTTATTTATTCGGCTGACAGATTTCCACATCATTTAATAAAATAAAAACAGCAAGACAGTTTAAATAAAAATAGGATTTTTTTTT
>NW_011888877.1:1257281-1259287 GCF_000151845.1 Pteropus vampyrus | reverse complement strand
CCCAGAGGCTGCAAACTGCTAACCTCGCTTCACCTTTCCCCTCCGTGCTCCTTAAGATTTATAGGCGTGTTCATCTATTTCATTTTCACTAATAAATGTCCTCATGGACTGAAGCTTATAATTAAAGCAAAATTTAAAGGTCTGAAAAAATGAAGTCGAGTAGTATTTTTATTGTGAACTATTTTAAACAGTCATGGCTGTTATTTCTGTAGCTGAGGTCTAAGGCTCTGACGTAGGCATATATCTTCTTAAAGATATTTTCACATCCTAGAGAGGTGAGCCAAAATTTTAAAAAATTTTATAGGCTTAATGACACCTTATGACGTTGAAGAATCAAAGTAAGGATTTTAATGTGACCCAAATTAAAAGCTATTAAAAACGCATGCAGTCTCAAATCTGAAAGTCAGCAATTGCTTGAGAAAATACCTTTAAGACAAGGTAGACTATATTTGATTTTAAAATATACCTGTCTTAAAAGCCAAATATCATTTTTCAAGGACATCTTAAGACATAGCTGGAAAAGCTCCAAGTGATGTATGGTATATACTCTGTACATATTAAAACCACTATGCATATGAATCTTTTTACCACATCTGTGAAGGAAGAGAATCGATGCCACCAAAATCTCTTTAAAGACTAATGTACCATGAAAACATATTCTCCAAGGTAACTATAATAAGTGTGCAGCTTAAACTTATTTTAACTAGTAAGACAATCCTGATCCTTTGAAAAATATATAAATTGTGAGAGAAAAACTGTAACTCGAAAAAGGTACATTACCTACAAGTCTACTAACCAAAATTAACTGGTACTTCAGCTCTTTTCGAGTTCAATGATAATCGATTTTTATACACAGATACACTACAAGAATTTTAGTGTTAATTAAATTTCATTCTAATCCCATTCTTTAAACAGAGAAATACATTCCAAACGAGATGAAGAAAATACCGTACGTGGAATAAAAATAAATTACAGCTTGAGCCTCAGCTCGGCCACTATCACATCCTGTAGCCTGTGGCAATACAGTTATTTCTCTCATTCAAAGTGTTCTCCTCTATGAAATGGTGATATCATCCTTTGCCTTGCCTATTCTTAGAGGTTGCTTTAATGTCACATGAAATGATGAGCCTAAAAGTAGTTGTCAACTCTTACTACATGACTGTGCATCAAGTAACCATAACGATCAGAATTTAACTAGAGGACTGAATTGCTCAGAAGTTATAATACGTGCAAAAGTAATACTTGGTGATCTCACTACATTTATATGCTCTGAAAGTTCAGACGTGATGCTATGCTTAGGATGGTATGCTCTTCTAATAGACAGACTGGGTCATCTTTCACCATCTAACTCATTTATTAAAACTTTGAGGCTATTAGTATTAAGTGAATAACACAGGCAGTAACCGAGCCAGTCAAGAGCAGTAATCTACCGTTTCTCTGTCAATCTTCCCTTACTAGTCTCTTATCGTAGGAGATATTAGATCTCATAATCTCATTTCACAGTTGCTACCAACTTTTGAATAACAACTATGTATCAGACAGTGTGCTAATGCTGACAAACTATTTCATTTTAACTCTCAAAATAAACCTTCAAGCTCTTACTGTTTTCCCAATTATATACATGAGGAAACCGGGGCTGAGAAATAAGTGGGCCTCCCCACTACCATAACACCAAGAATCAAACCCAGATCAGCTCGATTCCACATTCTCATTATGTTGTATATGTCACTTTGTCTCTAATCATTTCATTATGCTAAGCACCAGTGACTTTTCTCCTTGTCAGGTTTTTTGTTGTTGTTGTTGTTTTTTAACAAAAAGCATCAAAAGATAGACAATGAGGCAAGGATTTGAACAAGTACTTCATGAAAGTAGATATCCGAATGGTTAATAAGTATATGAGAAGATTCTTGTTTCATAAGTCATCAGAAAAACACCATGTAAAACCATCATGGGGTACTTGTCCACATTCGCCAGACTGGCTAAAATGTAAGCTTACACCAAGTTTT
>NW_011888877.1:1209559-1254696 GCF_000151845.1 Pteropus vampyrus | reverse complement strand
CCTCAGCCTCGCACTGCTAGTCCAACTTTTTCATTTCGATCCTATCAGATTTTGACCTTGTTTGTCCTGGAAATGTCACATATCTCCTCGGATAGCCTGTCTTCCAAGGTCACAGATTTCTTTACACTGTACGCTTAAGTATTGATTAGCTCTTTGTAGGTTTTTCTATTTGTTTCGTGGCCAGCACTCTCCGACCGGTGTTAAACAATTCAGCACTGCAGTTTGGTCAGCCTGCATAAGCCTCATTTCCTGTCACATCACTCTCTGAAAATAAGGTGGCCGCATGCAAAGGGAGTATGGAAATAAAGCAAGCGCTTCCTCGGAGCTTGTCAGAGAGCGTACTGCACAGCATATTTCAATTAGCATCCAATCGTTTTAAGTAGTGATACTTCAATGTTTGTGTAAGCCTGCCTTATAAAATTTAATACTCAGACAGCCATCTTGCAAAACACAGCAGGTCCACGAAATAAGGGCTATTTCAGTGAAAATAATCACAGAATGACAGAGCTGCTGTAAATGCTGGCATTAATGCAACAGCTGTGTCATCCATCAAATGATTATCCTCGACTCTTTCTGAAGCTGTTCAAAATAGGATTTAATGGTAGTCTCTGTGGCTTTTAATTTGCCAAACTCCGTAGCATCTCTCTCTAAAAGTGATTTTTTTTTTCATGCCATAATTCAAATATGAAAACAGGACCACTCCAGGTAAAAGAGAACATCAAGTGGTTTGCACTGATACAGAGCTCTGAGACAATGGACTTCCCAAACAATCCCTGTACAAGTTATTGCCAACCTGATCAAAGTAACACAGCACTAAAGATAAAGGAAAACATCTCTGGAAAAAATCTCAGAATTTCATATACCTCAGGTGCCTTGAAAACTCATTGTACAAATGATCGATTCTCTGGCCAATCCTCAGCGCTGGGATTTAAAAAACATCTGAAAAAGGCAACATGCACCAGACAGACACTAACAGTATTTTCAGCCCCCAGCTGCAATTCTACAGCCATAGAAACTTACATAGGACACCCGTACTCGCCGCCGGTGCACCAGCCCACAGCACTGCATGAAGAGGGGTGTCGCAGTCAGCGTGTGGCTTCACCGAGCTGCACTGTGCCTTGTCTTCTCATCAGAGCCACTGTCCATTTCTTCCCACCTTCAACTCCCAGGTAAGAGGCATGGGCAAATCAACACTTAGCTTCTGCCTCCTAGGTAGTCTCTAAAAACACCACCGTTCCTGCAGGCATGCCCAAACTTTCTTTTCCCTGTTTTTCTTTTTCAAGTAATTTGATATCTTCTTCAGAGAGTTGTCTATGGACCAGCAATCTGCCACAAGTATCATTCATTTCCCTGCAGTAACTATTGCTAACACCACATGGTTACGACTGGCCAGATCATTAGAGTTTCTTGGCAACGTTTTTACAGTAGCCATTCTCAGCTCAGGAGATTTTCGAACCTCAGAGAGTCTTGCATTTCACAAGGCTGCAGTTTCCTGCTCTGTGCAAGAGCAGGCCTACTCCTGATGCTGTTTATGTTACTGCTTCTGAGAACGCTGCTGCTCCCGCTGCTGTTCTGCCATCATTGCCTCCCTCCCGATGCACAGACTGGCAGCAGCAGCAGCATCTTGCATCGATGTTCCCTCTGTCACACTTTGGGCATATCTGATCGGCGATTACTCCCTCCTCCCTTTACCCTGAAAAATGATGGAGTCTAGACTTTAATTCACTCTAGATTCCTAGGACTACAGAACCACCCTCCAAACTGTCAGATGCTTTGTCTTGCAGTACGTGTTTCACATGAATTGTAGAAAGGACTGCTGGAGTGGCCTCGGGACCCGACTCTCTCAATCACTGCTGCTAACACAGTTGTGAGTTTCTGGCTTTTTTTTTTTTTTTTTTTGCTCACTGCCAAATATGCGTTTCCTACATTAAAGCACATTAAATAAACATAACTCCGGCAAGCAAATCTGATCAGAGTCAGAGCTAATTAACTAATTAGGTAATATATCACCTATGATTTAGATACAAGAAACTAAATAAGGCTGCCTTCCAAGCACGAGATCTTACAAATGAATAGTCTTTGTAACCTATAATTTATATCCTTCTCTAAAGACGCAGTTTGCAGAGATTGAGCTGATCATAACATTCTTCCTAAAGGGTTTTGTACATGTCACACCTGAAAAGATGAATTATTAAGCCATTTGGGGAGAAAACTATTAATTTGTATGATATCAACCATTCTAATAAGCAACGATTCATATAGACTTACATCTGACCCAATGTCCAAGTCACTCCTTAGGCCCACAGAAAGTGTAAGCTTATCGACGCTACCAACATTTCTTTAAACTCCATGATTTAAAGTAACAACTCTATATTATTGTCTAAGAGGCTATTAAAGCTGAAAAAGGAAAGCTCCTGCCTTAGTTCAATGTTCTTACTTATTTGACTAATAAAGTAGCTGAGGTCCTAGATGATAAAGTGTTTTGTCTATATGTAACATAAGCAACCATATTACTAACAACTAGTAATTTATATAATTTAAATAGGCGGTGAATTTCCTATGGCTTTATCACATTACTAATTAATCTTCTATGTATTTGAAGGTCCAAAAGGCAAACATAGATAGACGATATGTGGACAATAAGGTTACATTTGTGATTATATCACAAACCTAAGGTAAAAAAAATACCTGAATCACATTGCGAATTGCCTTTTGAAGGAAGTCCTAGAAAAATACTCAACATTTTCTGGACCGTGCAAGACATATTTTTAGTAGGTAGGATTTCAATTTGGTTTTTAAAAGAAATTTTAGTGAGAAATACAGTAAATAATATGAGAACATAAAATTTGAATTCGACTTTTTCTTAAGGACCCTTCATTAATATCAACCAGGACATATTTACTAGAATAACTGAATTTAAAAATAAAATAAAATAAAAATTAACTCAAAGTTAGAATACAGTGAACACACTGGAGAACACGATTGCTTCTATGATTCTGAATGTGGTTTGTAATTCACTGAACTTATCGACCTTCTGTCTGCTCAGCACAGTGCTAGGTGCTGGGGACGGGAAATGAATGAATATGGGCCACATGCGTCTCGAGGCATTTATAACGAAGCAGAGGAAAAGACCACGGTGTTTAAGTGCTATGAGACCACCGCTGATGCAACTCTTAACCTATGGCTGGACAGGACGCTAAAAGCTTCCCAAAGGTGGGAAGTCTTGGGCTGGCCTTAACGGAGTGGGTAGAACTGCATCGAGTGGGAAATGGGGGCAGGGGGTCTCCCAGGCAATCATGTAGCACACGCAAAATCTCATATGCAGATTATACATGGAATATATACAGAATAAATTCTGCTTATAGAGACCGTACTAGGAGAATGTGCATAGATTAAATATTTATCATATATTGAGAGGACAGGGATATACCCAAAGTCCCTCGAACTAAACTGAGTTCTCCCCCAAATCCAGTCCTTATTTATCTCTGTGTCCACAGCAGCTAGTACAGTAACATACACATAGTAGGTATGACAAAGATTCACAGTTGTCTCCCTCATTAGCCATTTTTTACTTCCCCTACAGGAGCAGAAATGGACATGCGACTGCTGGGCACACAGCCGAGCCTCCCTTGCAGCTTGGTACGGCCATGTGACCCTATTCTCTTCAACGAGATTGGAGCAGAAATGATATGTGCCAACATCTCAGTCACGTTTCCCTCTCCTTCCCTCTCTCCCTTCCCTGCTGGCCTGACTGTAGACGCACTGCTTCGAGCTGGAACCGCCAATTAAGTCAAAGGAAGCCGTACGCTCGGGAGAACAGAGCAACAGGCAGAAGGAGTCTGACTCCCCAGGCCTGTGGAGCTGCCAGAGTCGGCCCTGTGCTGCTTACATGAGGATTGTAATGTGAAAGAGACAAACTCCTTACTGTCTGCTCTTTTACTTTGCCCTCAGTATAGAAGCCAAACCTGTATTTTTAAAAGTACCTTAAAGCGTTTGTGGAATGAATGATTAATTCATAGAATAGAAGATGGGGCAGGAGGTGAGGGTATGGGAGAGAGAACAAGGGAAGAGAGTTTAGGGTCAGGGGCACGGGCTGGGACTAGACTGTGAAGTACCCTGAAAACCATAGCAAAGATTTCATCTTGTAAGATGTACAGAATTATCAGAGCCATTAAATGTGAAACTATCTGTTGTTTTATTAAGGTAGAGGGGAAAAAAATCTCAAGACTATTTGGTCTAAAAAAAAAAAAAAAAAAGTCAATAGTTCTATATCCGTGAGAAATCTGAAGCTTTTGAACTTTCGTAGTTGGCAGCAATAACTGTCTACTACAAAATCAAATCAAATCAATAAAACTAGCTGTTTGGTTCATGCAGCTAAATCACAAACCTAATGAATTGTTAAGTTCACTATTTTGTTGTAATGTGAGATATATTAAAACTAAACTATTAAAAAGTGACAACGAGATGTAGGACGACAAAGTAGCAAATTCAATATAATTGTAGATAAATGTCTAAGAGGTCAATGCTGAGAATTGTTAAAGTCTAAGAGATTTCGGAGCAGTCTCTATAAAATAAAGCATGAGAATTAATGTTGATTTACTGCTCCCTTTCTACATCACAGTTGGTTGGGAGAGATAAAGTACATAACGGCTGTTAAGCACTGGATGAAGTACTACTTTTTTTTAATTAATTTTTTTAATTAAAGAAATTATTTAAATTTTTTTCCCCTACCTACCTCCCCATTTCCACCCCACCCACCTTCTGGTAACTACTAGTCTATAGTCCATGTCCATGAGTCTCTGTTTGTTTGTCCTGCTCATTTGTTGCCTTTAGGTTTATATCCCTCCCACATATAAATGATTTCATGTGATTTTCAACTTTTTCTGTCTGGCTTATTTCGCTTAGCATGATTATCTCTAGGTCCATCCATGTTGTTGCAAATGGCAGTATTTCATCTCTTCTTATGGCTGAGTAATATTCCACCGTATATATGTCCCGCAGCTTCTTTAGCCAATCATCTATCGTAGGACACTCTGGTTGCTTCCATGTCCTGGCCACTGTGAATAATGCTGTTATGAACCTCAGTGTGCAAATATCTTTTTGAAGTGCTAATTTTGAGAAGAAAACTCTGATAACAAAGAATAAGACCAGATCTAGAGAAGCCTTCTGTGGCAGAACCAAAGGTTTCTTGTCAGGGCCAACTCTGCTTGAGCGCTTATGTCTCAAGCACTCAAGGGCCTCATGGCTATTTCTCTGGCTCTGGTTTCAGGAAACAAGTGTCCCTCCCTCGTGGATATGCCAGTCCACAGACTCAGGGCATTCTTCCTTCAAAGCATGTTATTACAACAGTGACCTTTCAAAGCCTAGTATTAAGTGCACCAAACCTTCGCCACTAACTTCAGCAAAAACAAACCAAAAAAGGACCAAACGTCTGTATTTATCCATTCAGTCAATAATATCCATGGAGTGCTTCCCACCACGTGTGTGTGTCTGCCAGGCCCCAGGGATGGAAGGATAAGTAAAATAACCACGGTCCTCAACTGAAGGGGGTTAAAATCCATGGGGAAAAGACGAATCGAATCAAATCATCACACAAACATGCAACTATGAATCGGTAATTTCTTTGAAAGAAAGTACAGATTACTATGAAACTACATAGCAAACAGACATCTTCTAGAATTAGAGGGGTCAGGAAAGGCTTTCCTGCAGAAGCGCTATTGAGCTAAGGCCTAAAGGGTGGGAAGACCTTAAGCAAACATAGGGGAGAAGAGGCAGGGAGCGGGAACATAGCAGCCATTCCAGATGGAAAGAACGTTATTTACGAAGGCCTTTGTGGCAGAAGGGACGATGCTGTGTTTAAACAGCTGGAGGATAAAGGCAGAGGGAGAGTGGGACGAGATGAGGACAGAAAGGCAGGTGACAGCCAGCCAGACTGGAAGGAGCCCATTGTGGATTTTTAGCTTTATACTCAGAGCAGCGGGATTCCATTCACACAGCTGAGAGGCATGACCAAATTTGTATCTAGAGCTACCGAATGTCATTCATTCAAAGCAAACTTTGGTCGTGGAGCTGAAGCTAGACAGGAAGATGGCCAGAGAGGAAGTAGGGGGACCAGCTAAGAAGCTGTTGTAATTATCCAAGTAAAAGATGACCGTATCTTGTACTAAGGTGGTGGAAGTAGAAGGTAAGAGAAGTGGATGAATTGGTGAGATATTTAGGAAATAAAAATAGATAAGTGCAAGTACAGAAAACAGAAAAAGAAACCCAACATAAAAGACATAATTTCCTAAATGCTCTTCGTTCTGGATGTTCCCATCCGTCAGTGGAGTCCAGTCTCATGTAGCACAATCCACGATGAATCTTAATTTTCACAGTAGTTCCAGTTTGCTTCTCTTCCTGCTCAGTCTTCATTTTTCTCCTTAGAATCTTGAACATAATTTCTATCTGGCCCCTTTTACCTACTGTCAAACTCTATTTCTTTAGCCACCAAAACAATGCTCTATTTTGTTCCAGCTTCTACAGGTTAAAAACCTCTCTTTTTCCGTCTTGTATCTCTCACCAAGGTGTCTGCATTCTCTTTTTTTTTTTTTTTTTCAGACACAACCAGGCATTTCGCCATATATACACACAGATCACAGCAGAAATAAAATAACTACATGCAGTGTCATGGGGAGAGAAGTCATACTTTCGAAATGAGTAATAATCGTGAAATGTGTACTAGAATTAAATGATGAGTTTAAAACATATTTTGAGCTATAGAGTAAGATCACACATGCCACATTCAAAATGGAAAGAAAACTATGAAACCCTAATAAATTCCAGGTCTCTTACAGGTCAGTCGTATTGAAAAAAATGCAACCCAACTACAAGAAGTAATTGAAAATCAAACCCATCTTTGATTGCAGGTTCACAGAACACAAGGGAGAATCCTATAATCCACTGAAACTCTAAGCAAAAGGCCCTTCTTCCCTCCCCATTCTCTCCTACCCTACAGCTACCGGTGGCCAGCCCTCACCTTCCAACACAAAAACATCAAAAAACCCCTCTGTCAAGCACTCAGCTTCTGGAATCACTCTCCCTAAACCTACATCCCCCAGTTGGTACCTTTGCTTAATTTCTGCACTTTTTTTTTTTTTTAATCTTCTATTTCCTCATTTCACCCAATACTCAGATTTTGAACATGGAGGGCCAGCAAATAAAACTCTTCCTCTTTTATTGTATGTCCCCCCGCTCCGCCCCCCGCGCCGCATCCTCCACCTCCCCAAACTTAAGGTTTTATATTACAGTGGGATTGGCAATGAGAGGACATTATTAGGTGCTGACAGAAGAATACTGAATAAGTAAAGGCAAAATGCTCTTTATCATAGGAGGTGGAGGATAAGGAAGGAGAGTGAACGGCCAAGAACATTCACGGTTACACTATTTTTTTTCACGCCACCCTAGTCTTTCAGAGGCTACATCTGATCAGTTCATTATCGCTATAAGGAAATGCAACATGTGTATACATGAATGAAAACACTGACCCCTGGGTGAGAAAAGGCAAGGCACACTGTTCGTCGCGTGACATTTCACTAACAAATCTATGACGATAACAGGATAAAATACTTCACAGTGGCTATGTCAATTTCCTGTTTGTTGGGAAAGACCGAGAAAGAGAAAACACACATTTTTGTCTCAAGTTGCCATGAAATGTTTCCCATAGATTTTAGAATTCCATGACATACGTATAAACCACATATATATTTTCTATTAAAATTCTTGCCATAAAGATTGCCATCGGGATCAATCCCACCACTATCTGAGTAACCCTGGTATGTAATTCATTTGCGAAATTGACAATTGGCCTCCTTTTTAAAATTCGTGGGCTCAAGTCGAAACGTAAAGAATGACAGCTAACCTGCACTAACAGTTCATACAGACTACCCTTCGATTTTCCTGAGACCCCTATGAAGTAAGTACTGCTTTTATCTTCATTTTATAAACAAAGATATCGGGCACAAAGAAGTTAAGAAAATTGCCCAAGGAAGTGGCTGAGCCAGTTTTTCTACCCAGGAGTTGACTTCCGGGTCCGTGGTCTTCCTGTGCTCTCTATGAAAGGTAAAAATTATTTTTATAAGTTGACCCTGGGGTACACAATGGTTAGTTGATTAACGAATCCAATCGTACAACAGTCACTTGGTCCATCCTGAGCCACAGTCAGTCTGTCTTCCAGGGGTTCTCCTATCGGGTCCCAAATCACCCTTATCTTTATACAAAACATTCCCACCATTGAACTTCCTTTCTCTTTCTTGCAAAGTCTGAAATTCTCCTAATCAGAAAATCCATTTTACATGACAAGTATCTTCTTAGAAAAACTAAACATCTCTTACTTATAGAAGCTATAAGTCACTTGCACAAGTTAAATTATTTAAAACCTTATTTTATCTATATTTATCTATCTATTCCTCTCATCTTGTTTCAGAAGTAATTTAAGGCAATTTCTAAGAATAAATTTTAAAATTTTAAATAGCATGAAATAAAAAAAGATATCAAAAGAAAAAAAGTAAAGATGGGGTCATAAAATGGAGGCAGAAATGAGGATTGACACACATCCCTAATAATTGATGCACTTCCTACAAATGAGCCATAGATTTGGCGCTAAGCTTTCTAGCAGCCAACTCAAAAAGGGAAACTCGGCCACTTATATAATTTACTGTCCACAAGCTTAAAATAAACCCAATGCTGAGAAGAACGAACACCAGACACTGAATTCTCCTGGAGGTTCCCACAAAAAGGAACATTGTGTAAAGTGATGAACACCCCTGCCGAAATGACATTCTTACAGTAAATGCCACAATGGTTTTTCAAGAGCAGCTTCTGAGACTGACCTTCCTGGAAGCTGAGTTTCACACCGCAGCGGCATTCAGTAAAACAATCCGGGGGGAGTGAGTGAAGGGAGAACTGCCGAGACAAGACACCCAGTTCCTTAAAGGTTTGGCTTGACCCACAAGTAATAAAAGCAACAACGATCACGAAAAGAGCCAGCGTTTACTGATGCAGGCACCGAGGAAGCACTTTTCCTTTAATCTTCATACCAGCTACTAAGACGGTACTGTTATTCTTTATCCCTGGGTTACAAACAAGGAAACAGACTCGAGAGTTTAGCAACTCGGCCAAGTCAGAAATAGGATTTGAACCCAGATCTCTTGAACTCTAAAGCTCTTGTTCCCAAACACTAGGCCTCTAGAGTTCTGTTGTTGTTGTTTTTAATGTTTATTTTACCAAAATGAAATGTTTATTTTCCAAGAACATGCAATTTAACAAAACTGGCTTCATAAGAGTTGACATTAATTAGTACGGAAAAAAAAAATAGAGAAAACGTGCTAAAAATGCATCTGTTGAATATGGTTTCAGAAGATAATCCTCCTAAATATTTGAAGAACTGCTGGTCAGGTGCTGTCTAATATGGTCCAGGGCTCCAGCGTTTTAGACAGTGATAGACTCTGTGTCCTTCAAACAAATACACTGAATACTGTTTCTAATCAATGAGCATCTTATAAATATTAAATTACAATGACCTTAAGACCGATTTTATGCGGCTAGTTCAACAGAGATTTATCTGATTTACCAATAATCAAGCTGGAAATACAATGGAAGATAAGAACACTTAAGGCCAACCCGCCTTGGTTTTACACTTGTTAAAACAAATGGCTTTTCTTCCAAATACTTAATTACCATGGAGAAATTGCAGAGAATGGGAAGAAGAGAAGGTAGGTAGTAGCTTCAGTGAATGGACACTTTGGGAATAAGAATACGGCTGGGAGGGAGTTGGACCTTAAGTCTTTATGGTATTGGGTCTTTGGATGAGAGCTTAAAATAGCAAAGATGGGAAACAGAAACAGAGGAAGCCAAAATAAATGCTGTGTAGTTCAAAAACAACTTGATTCTACATTAAAGTTCCCACGTGGGTCATGACTATCTGGATATTTTAAATCTTAAATCTTTAGTTTGTCTAAGAGTAAAAGACTATTTCATCATCATTGCTGAAGAACTCTCCACGTGTAGAATGGACAAAAAAAAAAAAAAAAGAGAGATAAAACTGAAGGTGAGCAGACTGGCCTGAGGGACTAGTTAGAAAAGATGTGTTAAAGTAGTCGAACACGAATTGCCTTGTGGCATGTTATTAAACTGTCCAAGCTTCACATTTCTTTAAGACTGTTTTTGGAAGCTCAGACATGAAGAGGAGGTGAAAAGGACAGCAAAGTGTTTATTTGTATGCATTTTAGGAGAAATAGAACTATATCAAAAATTACTAAATCCACATTAGAATAGATGCTTGAAATCACTTAGTAAATCGTCTAAAAAAGAGACTACTATATTAAGTATTGATATCACTTTGTTTTCATTTTACATTTTATATTGCATAATGTGCTTTTGTAGTTTATCTTATCTGCAGAGGAAAGCATGTTATTATTCTTTTTTTCTTCTTGATTGGAAGTTGAGTGTTTTCAGATTAATTAATTTAGATGATGAAAGAATTGCTTTAATAGGCTCCATTTAATTCTTGAAGATTACTGGCTATCTCCTGTGTATGGGGCACTCTGGTGGATGTCAGCCAACAAGAAATGAAAACTGCCCTGGGTGGGAGATTGAGGAAGGTAGCAAAGACCTTGTATAAAAACACTTGAGAAAGACTTTATACTTCATATACTTCCACAATTTCCATTTAAAGACAAAGGAAGAAAATATCATTTAGAGCCAAATTTTGTATAGATTCTGTTAAGAATCTATTGAGACTTCCATGAAAATATTCTCCCACATTCCAAACTTTCTGTTTTCTACTAATCTCAAATCTGAGAACAAACTGATATTTTTACTCTTTCTGGATCTTTTTCAAAATATGCTGTTAGTATCATGCTTAATAGGGTTTCAATATTGGTTGTTTGGTTAAATAAATAGATGAATAAATACCCTTCAATATTCCTTGAAGTTGCAAACACCAGGCCAAAGTCTAGACATTAAGAATAATATACAAAACAAATTTAGTGAGATAAATATCCCATTTAAGAAAATAAATACAAAAAAAATCAAAGAAGAGAAAGAATGGTGTTTTATTAAAAAACAGAGAATAGGCAAAAATGAATGGGTAATAGAGAATATTTAAAAAGCCTAAAATTTAACATGTTAGTACATAAAAAGTATAGGAAAAACTATATCCATTAAGACAATTGGTTAGACATCTGTCTAATGCTGAATTACCTAACCAAGTAAAAAATATTAAAAACCTGGAGATAGATTAGGGAAGAAATGCAAAACTGATGTTGAAGGCCTTGGGGAAAGACTAAATTGAGGTCGCTGACCTAAGCTAAGACTTAGCTGCTTAAATTTTTCATTCATTCAACAAATATTTCTTGAGTGCCTTCTATGTATCAGGCCTAGTTTTAGACACTGAAGACACAACAGTGAACAATTCAGAATCTCTACATCATGGAACTAGGCAGACAATGGAAACAAAAGCACATATTAAATTTTAATTATTAAATTATCATTATTAGTTCATATTAAATAATTAATATTTAAAAGTGTCCACATGTGCGTTTTCTGCATGGAGCAAAGGGGATTAAGAATGACAGACAGGAAGGGGTGTTTCTATTTTACATAAGTTGGTCAGGGAAAGCCTTTCAGAAAGATGATCTTTGAATAGAATAAAGTGAGGAAGTGAAATAAGTGACTCTCTGGGGAAATAAAAATCCAGGCAAATGCTCTGAGAGGGAACATACCTGGCCCATGGGAATAGCAGGAAGAAGGTGCCTGTGGCTGGAACTGGTGAGTGGCCAGTGGTTTCATCATTTAGGGTTTTTAGGTCACCGTAAGGATTGGATTTTATTCCAGTTGTAAAGAAAAGCCAGCCCTTGGGGGGCTTTAAAAAGAACACATGATTTGATTTACATCTTCAAAGTGGCATTCTGTCTGCTAGAGAGACCACGAGAAACTAAGATGGATGCAGAGAGATCATTTCTGAGACTACTGCAATAGCTCAGGTGAGAGAAACTAGGCCTGATACTAAGGCATCAGAAGGAGGAAATCTTGAGAAGCAGTAGGATTCTGGATATATTTTAAAGTCAGAGGTGACAGAATTGACCTATAGATGGAGGTGGTGTTGGAAAGAGAGAAAGTCAGGAATGATCCCAGTTTGGGCAGGGGACAGACGAGGGCTGAACAACTTTGTGAATTATAGTTCCACTTACTGAAGAGGTACACTTAAGGAGGAGTCAGCTTAGAGGAGAGAACAAAAAAATACTTTTTTTGGGGGGAGTATTAATTTTGAGAGTAGGATACTAACATAGAGATGTGAAGAAGGCATTTTAGTATGTGATTTCAGCATATAGTCTTTAAACCATGAGCTTCAGTGAAATTCCCTGGAGAAATATGGACAGAGAAGAGTTTTGGAAACTGATTCCTGGGCATCTCACCATTTGGAGGGAGGGAGAAAACTAGGAGAGTGTGATATCCCGCAGGAAGAGGAAGTGATTTGCTCTTTCCAACGCCAGTGTGAGGTCAAGTCCAATGTGCCCAGAGAAATGGTCATCAGATCTGGTCAGGTGGAGGCCACTGATACATGTGACTACAGTAGATTCCATGGAGGGACTAGGTCCAAAGTCTGATTAAAATAAGTTTGGTCCAATGAGGGAGGGAAACTTGATACAAAGAGTAGAGAGTTTTTCCAAGATTTTGTCTAGCAAAGAGGAGGAGAAAAAATAAAGCCACAATAAGGTGTGAGAATAAGGCATTTTCCTTGAACAGAAGGTATTACAGGAAAGAGTGTGCGGGGGGCGGGGGGGAGCGGGGGGGGATGGATGATGCTTTAAAAGACACTATGGATAATTGTAGGAGCAAAGTCCTTGGTTGGGTCAAAGGGAATGGAGCCCCATGTACAAGCGAAGTGGTTGCGATGGACTCTCAGGCGGTTCGCCCACTCTGACAGGAAGGAGGGCAGAAGATATGGGTAGCTTTAATAGTCATTGTAGCAGTAGGAAGGTCTTTTTGAAGAGTTGCTATGTTCTCAGATGGAATTAGAAGAAAGGTTATTAACTGAGGAAGAGACGAAGGGAGAACGTGTCTGGGAGTTGAGGACAAGGGAGAAGGCATGCAAGAGTCATCGCAGGATGATCGAGCGGAATGACCAGAGAAATAGGATGCATAGGCAGTACTGAGGGCAGGTTGACCTTTGTGGTCATGAACTGAAAGAAAAACAGTTCCCATAGTTGGTGGTATTTTCCCACACCACGTTCATCTTTCCAAGTTCAAAGGCAGAGTCGATGATTGATTTAGTCTGACTTGGGATTTCCAAGGAATACTGGACAGAGGCAAAGAGAAGCAGAGAGCTGAGAACGTATTCATGGATATTGCGACCTGAACAGAGTGAGGAGGGAAGTAAGGACAAAGGGGAAGGGGAGTGACAGACCATGAAAAGGTGTTGGTGACAAAGATATAAAATTAAACAGCAACCATCAAGAAGTTTTGGAGATCAATTTCAGATATGTCAAATGAGGTCATGGACATTTTTTTTCTAACATGTCTTCAAAAGAAGTTCATCTTCTCATAATATTGTACTAATGGCAGGGCAACATGGAGGCAAAGGAATGGATGAGATCATCTCCATTTTTCTTGTCCTGTCTGATTTAATTCGTTCAGAACACTACAAGAATGATAGATGCCACAGAAAAACAATCTTCTCAAATTTAAGATCAGTAAGACAAGAACTTTGGGGAGAGTCATCTTGTTAGAGATAAAGTACTTTAAAAAAAAGTGTATTTGCCCATTTTTTTTTTAATTATCAGACCACAGAAGTATTTTATTTTTCTGATTTAAGAAGCAGACAGTTCCAAAGGTAAAATAATTGAACCATAAATTTTCTTTTTTGAAAGATCCAACTCATTATGGTTGATATAAACATTTTTTTTTCTCCCTTCTAAAAAACAGTTCATTTGGGTCTCACCATCATCTTAATTGGCTCTGGAGAAGCAAAGCTTTTCTAATAAATTGCTAAGCTTAAGCATATACATTTGAATATCATTTATCTCATTTAGTAAATTTATTTCAGAAAGTACCAAGAGATATAGCCTAAATCTTAGCATAGTTTTTCTAAAGATGTGATGGAAAAAATATAATCATTTGATATTTGGAATCCCTGACAATCTTCCTATATCCAACACCTCATGTCCCAAATTAGGCAATTCTAAGGAAAACTATAACATTTACTTTTCTGCTCCTTGGTTCTTTTCGGCTTAGTATGGGCCGGGGAGAGGGGAAGCAAAATTAGGCTTGAATGTTCCTTTATTGGAAGTTGGTGTTGGAAAAGAGGATATAGGGGGTCGAAGAGATTTAGGGGTCAATCAAGGAAAAAGATATGCCCTTGAGGTGGCAATGACATACTAGGTCACTGACGTATTTGCATGGGGGTGGGGGATATACACTACAGTAGGCGTTTGTCAGGAGGCTATGGCACACAGAGGTAGTTACTCAGAAGAAGAGGAGGACAAAGGGGAGAGGGGAATGGAAGGGGGACGTCAGTGATGTCTCCCACAGCTAGGAGGAGAACCCCCTCCAAGTAAGATCTCGAAGGGGCCTTAGCAGCTTGGGGCCTTGGAACCACAAGGCTGGATCTTATCTACAGCCAGCAGATGTGGGGTAAGATTTCATGGCTATGCAAAGCAGGCAGGCTCTAAGGGCTACAAAAATCTGCTTGTTTGGGCTCTGTTTAAAACAATCGGATGTTTAAAATTTTAACTTTGGCACCAGTCAGCTTTTGAGCTAACACATTTCAGCCCTCGGTGAAGAAATAAACAATCTAGGAGCCAATACACAGAGGGCAACTTTGGCTCATTTATGTAACAGAGGAAGTAGGGAAAATATTGCAAAAAAAAAATTTTTTTTAAAGAAATAAAGAGGAGCCTATTGGTTCCCCTTTTAAATGTCTGATATTCCCTAAGATTCTAATAATTATAATAATAGTTTAACATTTATGCTGTGATTACTATGTGCTAAACGCTTCATATTTCTTCTTTTAATTTTCATACCAATCCCTTAAGTTAATCTTTTTGTACCCATTTACTGCACTGGACAATTGAGCCCAGAGAGGTTGCTTCACTGGCTTAAGCTCACACAGCTAGAGGAAGTGGGGCCAGGCTTCGATGCTAGGGGGTCTGAATGGAGAGATGGTGTGATTAACCACTAGAGCATCCAGCCTTTCATCTAAGGCTTTTCCCTTAGGGACCCAGGGAAGCACAGCAGTTTCTGACCTAGAGCTGTTCTTTGGATTCTCAGAATGAAACAGCCCACAGAGGATCCTTCCTGAACATTCCTCCTAGTGCCACAGTGAATGCTCCCTCTGCACATCTCCCCTACCCCCGCCCCCCCAGCACTGATCCAGTGATGCCCGTGGATAGCTTCCCACTCCCGATTCATATGATATCTATGCAAATTTGAGAGCACAGTCAGAATAAGAATAAATGAAAGTTCTTGTTGTATAAAGGAAAGTAGGAATGCTTCTGACCCCAGACCTTCAGCTCCTCGATATTTTATATCTCTCTTAAATTAGAATTTGATGCTCTTCCATAGAATACACCTCACTGGAGAGAGAACACCTAGTAGCAGTTGACCTCACTTCTTAAAGAAATTACAGTAATTATGTGCCTATTTCCGAAGACCAAATACATTTTGCATTGTTTCAACAAAAATGAAAATAAGCACAGGTACATTGCAATATTACTTCCAACAACACTATCCTGGTTCTCTAGACCCACAGGGAGCTGTTCACACTACACGTGCTTGTATTTATTTCCTACGACCGCTATAACAAATTGCCATAAAGTTAGTGGCTTAAACCACCACAGACTGATTCTCTTACAATAGTTAGAAGTCCAAAATGACTCTCACTGGGAAAAAAAAAAAAAGCAAGATATAGGTGGAACTGTGTTCCTTCTGGACACAGTTCTAGGGGTGAATCTGCTTCCTTGCATTTTGCAGTCTTTAGAGGCTGCTGCATCCCTTGGCTTCTGGCCCCTTCCATCTTCAAAGCCAGCAATCACAGCCCTCTGAGCTCTGCTTCTGTTGTCTTGATCTTCTGATTCTGATTCTCCTGTCTCTTTCCCTTCCAAGGACCCCTGCAATGATATTGGGTCTACTGGGATAATCCAGGATAATCTTCTCAGCTCAAGATCCTTAATGAAATCACAATTGCAAAGTTCCTTCACCATGTAAGGTAACATATTCATGGGTTCCAGCAATTAGGATGTGGACTTTTTTGAGGGGCCATCCGTCAGCCCCCACGCCTGTGTGTACTGGGTAAGGAGCCATTTCTTTCTATGAACGCTTTGCTACTGAACTCTAACAAACCTCAAGTCCTCCTATCTGAGCCTGACAAAATAATCAGGAAGGAGGTTCACAAATTTGAAATTAACAAATGAGATCAAAACTGCCAGACAAAGCTGCTGAAGTGCACATAACAGACGTCCCTACTACGAGCAAGAATCGGTATTACATTTCATGTGACTATGCAGAGCAACTTTCTATGAGATTAAAACGCACATTAGGAAACGTCATATAGTTCAGGGACCTCCCCCCCCCCATCCCCAGTTCCTGACATCGAGGAGTTTAATGATTCTGTAATTCGCGTGACTGTTTTGTCGCAGAACTTGTATTTCTTGTCTGACCACATGAAGCTATGCTATGCCACAGACTTCTATAGTGCCACGGCAAGAAAAACTCTACTAATTAATTAATTAAACAGATTAAACAGCATAAGCAAGTTCTGCTCCACAGCCTTTATATTCTCATATTGCTATAACATTGTAATTTTTAAAGATTTTTTTTTTAACTTAATGAAGAATCCCTTTGTGATTTTGATAGGGATGCAGCTTAATGTATGAATCTACATGGATATGAGGTGATAGCCCTATATTTAGTATTCTAATCTAGGTTCCCGTAACACTTCTCAATTTATCTAAGTCTACGTATAAGTATTTCGATATACTTTAAAATTATTTTTATAATTTTAAAAATAAAAAGAATTAAATAACACATGCATCACTCATTTAACCATCTGATTACATCCTGGCATATCTACTTCCAAGAGTAAAAAAAAATTCCCATTGTTTTTTTGTAAAAATGGTAACAACTCATCAAAAAATTTTAAATGCCGAAAAGTACAGATGACAGATTTTTTAAACCGCTCTATAAAAACAGAATCAATGCATTTGAAAACCCGTTATTAGCTGTATCTTATGTATTTTTTTCTTTATCTCTGTTGAAATACTTTTTATTCTAAATATCTTTTACTTAAGGTATTTTTTTTTCATTTTAAATATGATAGGATCATTCATTTGTTTCCAATATTCATTTTGATTTATAGTTCATGTCTTGTTACATTGTCTTGAGTTTCAAAATTAGTGTTAAAAATAACAATGATTTGGGTAGCTTCAAATTTTTTCTGTATTTCAAGAGATTGCTTCTCATCTGAGGATACAGGTTCTAAATCCCACACTGGCTCCACATCCACATCCTACCTCCACCACTTACAAGCTCTGTGACCTTGTACAAGGTCACTCTACCTCAGAATTTTCATCTCTACAGTGGGCACTAAAATGGCACCTATCTCATATGGTGGTTGTGACAGTGTGGTTTATTTTCTCTCTTTTTCCTTTTTTGACAGCAAACACATACATTATTTCAAGAGCATCGGCTTCATCGTCAGATATGAGTTTTAATGCAGTTCCAGAATCACTGCTTACTTCCTAAGACTGTGAGTCAGCATGGCATGGCATGATACCTCTGGCAAGGATGAACTTTCGCACTGGCTAGAACAGGTGTAATACTCATATTAATTTCATTCCCTCGAAACCTAAGAGTTCTGCTTTCACTGTGCTCTACGAGTTCTGATATGGTCTATTAATTTCAAATGTTTTCTAAACCAGAATATGCCAAATGTAGAATTCTACCGCGAATCTACGAGAGAAAAGGGCAGTGGGGGTAGAGCTGGCAGGGGGGCTGCACAAACATTTGTGCCACCTCCAGAGTGGTTATCATTGTCGATGGGACTGTGACCAATGTATCTGCTCTCTTGGTGTTTGCTACAGAAAAAGTGCAGACGACTGCTTGTCAAAACAGTCTGAGAGTATAATGTTGGTTTCCTCCTCTTCAATCAAATTAGAATTTATCTAGGAGTTTTACTAATCTCTATTTGGTTCGGATTGTTTTATTTCAATATGCCATTTACTTCGAGTTTAGCATATTGTGGTAACAGAAGATTTCTTACCCATGTATGGGTTTCATGAGCATCTGAAGCATTCAGCATGTGCCAGGCACTGGACAAGGAGCTGGACGATCACTGAGGAGTAAATGCACACAGATTTTATGCTCAAGGAGCTTACAGTAAAATCACGACTGGAACAAGTGACTCAAAGAAGAAATTTAGGTGCTGTAAGAGCTCAAAAGAGACTTCCTATTTCACCTGGCCCCAGATTTCCCTAAGGGAAAGAGAAAAAAAAATGTGAGATCTAAAAGATGATCATCAACCAGGTGAAAGGAAGACGGGAACAGCAAATCTAGGAAGAGGGACAAGCATGTGCGGAGACTCTGTGCAGAGAAGCATCCTGACTAAAAGGCCAGGGTCCTGAGAGCGAAAGGAGCATGGCTGCTCGGAGACTAGAGCGGGAAGTCATGCCAGGCCATGTGAGGCCTAAGAATGATGGAAAGTCAGTGAGGGGTTTTGGCAAGAAGGATACGTGACTTGACTTTCGTTTAGAAAAGATCGCACTGGTTACACGCAGCAAGGGCGATGAGCAGGAGGGAGACCAGCTGACTGTTGCAGTGGTCCAGGTAGAAGGAACAGCAGCGCTTAGGTTTAGCTGGCCCAGAAGGGGTAGAGATGAGAAAATCTGTTCAGGATACTTGCAGGGTGAAGCCACAGGAATGGCTGATAGACTGGCTACTGCATCTGAGGGAGAGGCTAGTTATCAAGAATGACTCCTAGCTTCCCGGTTTGTGTAACTGGCTAGAGAGAACTATCATTTTCTGAGGGAGAGACAACTAAAATTGAGCCAGGTCTGGGAGAGGCAAGACCACAAGTTCAGTTTGGACACACTGTGTCCAAGGTGTCTTTGAGAAAATCAAGAGGAGATGACAAGAAAGCCGTTGGATTTGTTCCCCAGATCAATGATTAATGAGTTACCTAGTCATGCCCTCTACTTTCTCATTAGCTCATGGCAGGCGTATTACCAAAATGCAGAGCAGGACAGTACTCCTTTTGAGTGCAAATCAACTCTCTGCAAAGACTTTAATCGTATTTCTAGTTCAGTCTTACAAACGCAAGAGAAGATGTTTAGTTATTTGAGTCACTGTGAATTTTTTGCAACATGGTTTTCGAACTGTAGACTAACATTGTCCAGGAGAGGGTCCAAGTAGAACCGAACAAAATGTCAATTTGAATATGTTTTCAGGCATTTGTCTAATGTCAATAGAATACTCACGGTTTTTGTTACGCTAGTTCAGAGCCTGACCTATTCCAATCATTCCAGACAGTCAATATTTTTATGAAAATGATACTTAACCTCTCACGTTAAGATGTTCAAATATACATATTTTTTAAATACGAGGCTACTCAAAGGTCGTGTGAGGTTGTTGCAGCTGATAAGTCAGCTGCTCTTGTAAGACTCAAAAGGAATTCACAAAGCTAAGCTAAGGCACACGTTCTCCGACATGGGATTCAGGTCTCAGGTCCCGATAGTCCTTCTTGAGACAAAACCATTTAGTGCTTCATAAGATTTGAGTGTCGTGCAGGGCGGGGCGGGGGAAGTTTCTAGAAATTAAAAATAGACTGGAAAAATTAGTATCCAAAATTAACTGGTATTTAAAGCAGTTAATTTTGTACACTTAGATTTTAAAAACAATTTATATAATAATTTTATCTGATGATCCACTAAGCTTAGTAAAAGGCTTTCTTTTGTTCAAACTAAGCAGAAACAAACTCATAGATGCAGAGAATTTTTTGGTGGTTGCCAGATGGGAGGGGTCTTGGAGGGTAAATGAAAAAAGAAAAAGCGATTAAGAAGTACAAATGGTAGTTAAAAATAGTCATGGGGATGTGAAGTACAGCATAGGGAATACAGTCAATAGTAGTATAATTACTATGCATAGTGCTAGGTGGGGATCTGATTTATCAGGTGACCACATCATAAGTTATATAAACGTAGAATCACTGTGTAGAACCCCTGAAGCTAATATAATATTGTATGCCAACCGTAACTGAAAAATAAAAAAATTATTTTAAAAATATAATAAAATAAAGCAAAGCCCGTTTTGATTTTTGAGGCCACTAGGTGGCAAACTTTGCTAAAGAATACGGCTACCACTGAAAGATTTTTTTCAAGATTCGAATCTTAGTAAAAGTATTTGGGTTATAGCTGCCATCAAATGTTAAAATATTTCTTCAGAGTTCACATTGCTCTGTAATTAAAAAAAGAAACTCGAGATTGCACAACTGTCGACTTTCGAAACAATCTAATCAGGCCCTCTGTTATTTTCTAGAACACCGAGGCCAGAAGTAGTTGGTTTGCTGTTTGCTGTTGCATTAGTTAACGGCAGAGACGGGGCTCAAACTCAGGCCTCTGGCATCTCCTTTCTGTACTTTTCCACCCTGCTTTTGAAATTACAGGGCTGTAATGGTTACTATTATGTGAATGAAACTATTCTGGCAAATATGAAATCATTCTTAGAGTAAGGAATTTTGAATCACTACAACCCCATACCCCTCGCGGCAGTCAATTCACTCACGCTAAACTATTTAAAGCAGCTTAGACACTTAAACTATTTAAAATATTTTAAAAACTGTTCTTTAAGAAAATGTAGCAAATAGTTCCTTATGTTGGATTGAGTTTTTTTTGTTTTGTTTTGTTTTGTTTTTGGTTCACATTAAATGGAAAACATATTAGTCAGAAAAGTTTGGAAATGTCATTAATCAAATAATGAGAAAAATGAAAAGACTGAAGTGAGTTCACGATAAGAAAATAAGAATGGAAAAACCGAACCAAGGTGGACCTCAGGACTCTGGATTCGCACACTGCAGAGTAATTACACGTGTGAAGGCGGTGTTGAAACACTAGCCATCAAAGCTTGCGTTCTGTTTAGTGAGGACCAGACTAAAATTGGAAACGTGTCACGAAACAGCGCCAACAATCTGAAAAACAAAACAGACTTGAATCGTGGTTTGGATCCAAGCACACTATATGCCAATCATAAAGTTGTGTCTGGGGTGGATATGGGAGCTATGCAAAGCCAAATGCCAAATGTAATGAGGGGAGATGTTTCAGAAAATCGTCCCCATATTTCCCGTCTTGAAGTCCATCTACATCTGGCCCAACCTTCCATCCGGAAGATCATCGGAAAACAAGACGGCATCAGGTCCAAACTAGGAGATGCTCTAAGCTACAGAGAGAGAGGAAAATGCAGAGCGTGTGAAGCTGCGAGCGCCTTTTCATAATCATTCAGCCACAAAATCCTGAGTGAATAAAGTCCAGACTTCTTAGCATAGCATAGACGCCCTGTCTGGGCTGATTTCTGCCCATCTTTCCACCATTAGACCCTGCCACAACTCCACTGTGCCCTTGGAATACCAGTGCAGCCCAGTGGACCAGTATCCCAGTCCCCAGTCCCCAACACAGGTGGTCCATGTGTTGACTGGGATCCTGGAAAGAAGTGGGGCACTTCTTTCTCAATGACTTGTTTTTCCCCAGTCCCCTCCACCCCCTACACACCTCTTTGTCTTTGTTTGTCCACCAGAAGAACTACTCCAGGGTCCAGACTCAGCTCAGACAATACCAATACCCCCTGTGTTAGTTTCCTAAGGCCGAGTGGCTCGAAGCAACTGAAATTTGTTCTCTGTCAGTCCTGGAAGCTAAAAGTCCAAACTCAAAGTGTCGGCAGGGCCAAGCTCTCTCTCTCTGAAGAATCTGTCCCATGCCTCTCTCTTAGCTTAATTTGTTCTCTGTCAGTCCTGGAAGCTAAAAGTCCAAACTCAAAGTGTCGGCAGGGCCAAGCTCTCTCTCTCTGAAGAATCTGTCCCATGCCTCTCTCTTAGCTTCTGGTGTTGCCAGTTGTCCTTGCCATTCCTTGGCTGATAGATGCAACGATCCAATTTCTGCCTCCACCTTCACGTGGCCACCATCTCTGCGCCTGTGCCTCAGTTTTATCTCATAAGGACATCAGTCATATTGGACGAGGATCCACCCTCACTGAATATGACCTCATCTTCGTTTGATTCCATCTGCAAAGACTTGATTTCCAAATAAGGTCACATTCTCAGGTACTGGGGGTCAGGACATCGACAAATCTTTTTTTTTGGGGGGGGGGACACAATTCGACTCACACAGTGTCTTTCCTCTTCCTACGCCCAACTCTCTCCCCAAGAGTTAGTTGCTACCTCTTTGCCCTTAGCCTTCATGGCTACCTCTGCGAGAGCACCAAGTGTTATGCACACGCCCTGTAGCCTGTGAGACGTCCCCTGCCCACCCCACCCCCCAGGTGAATGGGACCTCTTTTTTTCCCCACATTCCATTTTTTCATTTGTTTTGCTTGGCACTTTGCCTGGTGTCTCGTACTCCAGGCCCATGAATGAGCATAATGCTCTGCAGTTTGGCTCCCCGGCACTTTCCCTAGAGATAAGTTACAACGTCAGATTGAAACAGCTGCCTAATAGAGACCTTAGCTTAAGGGAGGTTCGGGCTGCAAAGTTCAGGGTAAGGGGGGCGGGGACCAATGTCTGGCTCACCGAAGACAACGTTTTTGAGGGTGTCGATGGCTTTGGGGAGTAGCAGGGAGTGGGAAAGATTGGGCAGGCTGTGAACCAGAGCTTGCTGTTTTAGGGGTACTAGACTTTTGGTTTTTTGTAACATAAATACGCATGTCCTAAGAGAGCCTGTCTTTTCTGTAATAGCTTGCTCTAAAGCTACAGCATTTCATTCTATCTGCTTTGACTAATACTGACACTTAGCCTTCAAGCTTCTGGATCAGAAGGTGACGCTTGCTCCTGTGAAACTCAGTGAGATGACTCTGAACACAAAGACAATTCTCCAGGGCGTGAAATGAGAAGCTCTAAGTCACCTGCTGAGCCTCTTTCTTTCCCTCTGGACCTCATCTGTTCCTCACAGATCGTGATCTGTCGCCAGTACAGAAATGTCAATACCTTGTACTCACACTCTCTCCACCCATTTCAGAGGCGTGTCTCTCCTAGATGACATGTTTTGGGTTTGCTCTGGCCTCTAAGCCAGGATTTAACCTCACAGCCTACGCTCCACGGCCAAGCACGGCCTGCATCAGGTCTCTGGTGCGTCTAAGTGCCAGGAAACAGGAATCACGGTTCTCCCCTTTCGGACTGCAATCTTTTCTCACAATAGCAGGGGCCGCCTAAGCTCTGAGCTGGTCTGATCCTGGTCAGCGGGCACTCAGTGACAGTCGCCATCTCCACGTGGCACAGACACTGGCTGATCCGTCTAAGCTCAGCCACCAACGGGGCACTTGCTGGCCACGCTTAACACAGAGGTTGGGACAGAAGGAGAAGGGGCATGCATTTTTCCTAAACCACAGTTGCTACTGAAATGGATTTTCAAGTAAGATTTGTTGCAATACAGGTGGTCCATGTGTTGATGAATAAGCTTCTGGGAGAGGATGTTATCGTTTTAGTGTCCCACAGAATCTAGCGCAGTGTTTCCTTTACACACGGTGTGGCACTCGAAAAATGCCTGCTGAAAAAGGACAGTATGTTCATGAACTTAGTCGAATGCCTACCACTTAGCGCGCAGGAAGGGCTTTGCTCCTTAGACAATGACTTGCTTAGAGTCACAGTTTGGGCAGAGCTTGAGCTCAAACCCCCATCCTCAACTCTCGGTGCGTCATCCCTTTTTAAACCTAACGAAAAGAAACGCAGCTGGTCACAGGAATAGAAACAGACAGCCATTTCCACTCCCAGTGCACGTGAGTTTTTAAAGCCGCACACAGAAACGACCAGTTACAGCCACTGGACCTATAAAAGTGGCAGCTCTGCTAATGAATGGAGAAACCAACTCAAAAGCTCCATCCTCTGGTGTAATCTGTGGGGCAGGAAGTCGCCTCGTGTGACTTCAGTGTCCTCGAATGACAGTCATTCTCGGAACATGAGAGTCCCTGCTAGCACGATGCCTCATTTTAGCACGATGCCTGGTTTTAGCTGTTCTGGCAGGCTCTTGCCAATTTCATGTCAAAAGCACATGTGAAGAACATACCTATGTGTATTCCCAAGCTCTCCGACTTATTTAAAAGATACTGGAAAACTTCGGCTTATGTTTCTAATGAACACACAAAAGAATTCTGTAAAAGTTTCCAAAAATTGCAACTGCAACAGAGAGATCCAGTAAGCAAAGCTAAAATAACGCAGCTCAGCCAGCTATGCTAACCTGGTGACACACACACACTCTGAAGCCAACAGTTAAAGTAAGAGATTACGATAATGCTGACCCTCCAAAAGCATACTTTTGAAGGTTCACAGATAAATTTCAATCAACTGTTTTTCCTCACCAAAGCAAACATCGCAAATCCTGAGCCTGACATTTTATTCATTTCCTACATGTTTTCTATGGTGCGGTGACTAAGCACGTGGTGACACAGAGCCAGGTGTGTTCTCTGACGTTGGCTGAGTAACTAGGATCACTTACTCGACCCCTTTCTGTTCTAAAGTTCCCTTTTCTGTAAAAGGAGGATGATGACAATAGTAATCTAGCACATAGCCTGGTCACGAGGATTCAATGAGTGGTTGCATATGAAGTGCCATGGGCAGTATCAGTGATATTTTTCTCTCTTCTTCCCTAAAGGCCAGAGAAATTTGCTTTGAAATGTGTCCTTCAATTATTAATCCCCAAAGGAAAAAAATCGTAAATACGTATCATCGTTATCTTCCAAAGAGAGCTCGAAATATTTTGTATAAATGCCTTTGTGGTCGTTTTTATGTGCTTAAGAAAGAAAAGAAAAGAAAAACAGCAGAGGAAAACTTCCAAGATAAGGCATTCACAGATGTGATGGGGTGGATTTGGTCCATTCCAACTATGGGTTTATGTGAATATTATCACTAGCGCTGCTAAGAGTTTCACAAAAGAAAAATACTTCTTGATGCTGACAAAGAGGTTTAGACCGGGCATGTGCTGAGGGCTGTAACTCCTAGTTTGAGTCCTGAATAAAAGAAACGGGAAGCAATCAGGACTCTCAGAAAGTCAGGGAGGACAGAAGAACTGCATTTAGAAAGGTATGTCTTTGTCATTCTTTACTCCCAAATCACATAAAGAACAAAGTTTCTATTTTAAAGGTGAAGTTATCGATCGAAAACTGTACGGCAAGTTTTTATGAAGTGCCACTTAAGGTGCCAGCTAAAGAACAATGGATACGGAACAGACGACAGTGTATTATTGCACATGCTCTGAAAGAGATGGCAGGCTAGTTGAAGAGAGGATTCAAATACGATAAGTCCTCACTTAACACCATCGATAGGTTCTTGGAACTGCAGTGAAATGACACAAAACAAAACCAATTTTACCATAGGCTAATCGATATAAACAAGAGTTACATTCCTAAGGCGTCTCATCAAAGTTATAAGAAAATGATGTTAGACTAAATGGCATTATTCGAGGACCAGCTGTATGTGCAAAAGATGCACAAGACGAAATAGTTGACTGACCACGCCACCATGAGCCCTGCATTATGGCAACTAAGTAAGATTCAGGGCAATGGGTCTTTAATTTGCATTTTGACCATTCCTAGCTGGAGCTATTTCCACACAGGCTGTTAGAATATTCAAAACCCGAAGTTCTGAGAAGTATCCTTTCATTTCAGCCTTCTAACCTTCCTCTTCTTCCTTCCCTAACTGACCCAGGCTGCGTATGATACATACCGTCACAGGACAGTGCGTTTCTTTTTCGAAAACCTCACGTACAGGACGGTTGTTTACAAGCCGCAGAAGCATAATGCAACTTGCTCCTTCTCAGACATCCCTCCCACGGTTCAGGGCCAGTTCAGGGGGGACTTAAAATGATAACTTAAGTGTCTTGTGGTAAAACAACTTAGTATATGTACCTGCTGCGTTTCTCGTTCCTCTTGGAACTGGGACTGCCGCCATGTCCGCAGTGACCTTCTATGTCCTCACTCCATGAGATATCTGATTTGGTGACGAAACCCCCTTGACAAAGAATTCTAATGTTGGGAGAGGTCCCATCCCAGACTCTGAATATGAATTTTCCTGCCCAAGTACCCATAGTCTTCCAGGACTGACAGACTTATTTCTCTTTAAAGATCAAGTTAATTTTCATTTCTCTTTTAAGTAATGAACTCAATTTTAGATGTCAGTTTAAAAGGAGAAGAATTAGGGAAACATCATGGTTTCTCACAAACTTTGTGTTTTTCAACATTTCCATTCATACTTGTCTCATACACACATATTCTAACACATCGGCACGCCATCTTGCTCCCAGCCAACATTCAAAATTATGTTCTGAGTCACCTAAGATTTGTAATTATCTTTAGAACTGCATTAACATAAAAAAGGGACTAGCTGATCAGTTAAAAAACAACAACAGAGCAGCTTTCCTTCAGCCACGTGTTGTTTCATTCACCCCTCTAGGGCAGGGATTCGGGAACTATCCCTTCATTCATTCCACAAACGCCTCCTGGCGTCGGAGGGCACCCTCCCTGGAAGCAGACCTTGAGATGAGGATGCAGGGGCAGGTGACTTCTTCAGAGGAAGTGATGCCAAGAAAAACTGAGTGGAAGAAGCAGGACAGAGACAGCTGAACAGCACGGGACCTCAAGCAGAGAACTGGCCCCAGCCCAATCCCACAGGGAAGTGCTGGAGTGTGAATTCTTTCTCTAGAAGTTTGCCCCAACTTGAGGCAACGAGCTGGCCTTTATACCTCCGACCGGTCAGCTCCTGGCTAAGCCCCCGCTCCCACCCCAATGCTCCCCAGGATGCAAAGTGGCCCCAAGGGCAATAGGATGACACTTGAAAGAGAGTCACAGGTGCCTAGGTCAGGAGTGAAAGCACTGAGGCTGAGGAAGGGCACACAGCACCAATAAGGGACCCTGGGGATCTGGTAGCATGTCACCACTGTACACTATAGCTGGGTCCTACCCCTGGACTAAGGGTGTGGTTGTACTCTCTATCTACTTGAGGAAAAACTATTTGGGTTACTCTTGACCAAAAAAAAAAAAAATGAGAGAAAAAAAAATTTTACTAATAAGTTAAGATTTGACCAAACGATGTTCAACATTCCTTCTAGATCTGAATGTCTATGATTCTTTAAGAAGGGTATGTTTTACTTCAGACATTGATAGATTTTTCCAGGAGAAAATTAGTTTTTTCCCTCCTGATTTCATTCTCTATCTGTCCTTCCCATTCAATACATCTTGAAAGTTTTCTAAATCTCAAAAAACTAGCACATGAAAACATGTACTGTACACTGGGGCTACTGGATGTCTTTATCTCCTGGGAATAGTTACCATCAAACCACAGTAATGTTCATTTGTCTGTTTACTAATAATATGAAAAAAAAAAAAGACTGGGGTCACAGATGAGTGTGATAGAAGATGGTTTCTCCTCAAGATGAAGCTTATCCTTTTTGTTTTGACTTCCAAGTTCGAGGAAATTTTACATGATTACAGAAATGTACATTGTTGATTTGAGACGTTTCTGACAGTTCTACCATTTTGTCATCTCCCATTCCATTCGGAGGGGATCGTTTGTACTGGGGAATGAGAATGTTGGGGATGCTGCGTTCCTCGCCTGCCTTTTGTCTAATAAGGACTTGGCCCTTTTGAACTTACTATGTAAAATATGATGCCGGTCATTGCCGGTTATAGTTGTTAGAGCTGCAATGTTCCTGAAACACAATCAATGAACTAAGAATCAGTCACTGAAAGAGTCCGGTTAAAATAACCGCTGTCACCTGAATTCACTAAGAAATGTCATGTTGACTTAGAGAATTACATCACGAGATTCTTCTTTGCTTTTTTTTTTCTTTTCTCTTCAAAAATGGATACCTAGCTCCAATACTAAAGAAGCTCCATGCCGTTATTCAGATTTTTCAACTGGTCGGACTACTGCTATAACTCATTTTATTTCATTATACCTCAATTCAGATTTATTCGACTACATAAAATAGAAATAAATCAATCATGAATATCCTTTAAAAAAGTGTTCTAACATTGTAGCTTTAACACTCATCATGGCCAAACACAACGACAAACTAACATGTGTAAATCTCAAGCTAAGATTTAGGAACTTATATCACAAAGAGGAGTGTTTCGTTTTGACATAACAAATATGGCACCTACTAAATAAATTCCTTTAAAAAAAAAAACCTTCTTGTTTTGTTAGTATTTTAATATTTAATATATTTTTCGTGACTCCAAAATATTTTAAGTATCATTATCATAAAAGTGGAGATACATTCCTTAAATGATTTTGATCTTACCAAACAAAACTGAGAAGATGTTCAAAAGTGCATTTTCTATTTGCTTTGAACAGTGCTACTTTGAACTATTTAACTCCATGAACTTTAAAATCCCACATTAAATTTGGCAGGGTACATATCTGTGGTCTTATAAGACTAATTTTAGATCTCTGCTATTTTCCCAAGCAGAAATACAACTAAAGTTTTGAACTTCTGCCTCAATCCCTGAGTATGGGAATAATCATTCTTGTTTTCTAAGAATAAATAAAATCATGTAACTGAAATTGTGGATTTAGTTCTCAGATTGGCCACATTCTGGTCTTTTTCGTTAACGTACCAAGACTACTCATACTAATGCATAATACTAATTTCTCATACTAATCACAGTAATGCTACTCACATGACTACATAAGAAACACAACTGAGATATTTTATCTTATGTGTATCTTCACTGTAAAAATGATTGTTAAAATGACAAAGAAATCCATTAAATGAAGAACATGAGAAAAGAAAGAAAATTGGGCACTTCACTTAAAGCACGGCTGGTGCAGAACCACCAGTCATAGACTGATCTTTGTCCCCATGCTCTGTTCCAAGTGCTATATCCACACTGCGCAACACACCCAAGGTCGCACAGCAAGGACCTGGCAGAATAGAACTCCAATATTCCTCCATACTGCCTTGGAGCATGAATGAGATGACTTCCATCTTTGTCTAATAACAATGTATTATTTTTTAAACGAGTCATCAAATAATCAAACCTTTTGATTGTGTTCATTTGTATATGAAGCAACGCTTAGTGGAAAAGGTTGCCTTTCTCACTTGAGAGAATGTAAAAATGCTGACTGCTAGCTTTTTCTCTTTGCAGAAGATACACTGAAGATACCACTCGCTTCCTCTCCCTCTTCTGATAAACAAGTTTGTTACGATGAAGTTAAGGAGTGAATTGAAAGGACGTGAGTACCCGGTCCGTGAGCTTCCCTTCTCTCTCGGTCCATCCTTCTGACTAGGTCATTGCTGTCATCCATCTCTTTGATTATATAACCTCTGACATAAAAGCCTCCAGGGGCTGTTGCCACTCCTCCACCTACGCCTCATGCTTCCCTCCCGCCCAGCACTCCCCATTCCTGAACTTTCCATTCCCCATGCCGCCTCTGAGCGTGTCCCCTATTCTCCCCGTAAGGAAGGCCTTTCTTCCCCCTCCCCCTTTTGCTTTGGGTAAATTCAGAATCACACATCAAGACCCAGTGCTAGCGTCATCAGCTCTGTAAAGCTTTTCTGACCCCATTATATGAAATTCTTACTATCATTTCACGAAATGTGTTATCATAGTCTTTTCGGAAGGAAGATTTCCTCTTCTGCCTCGAATGTGGGCTGCTAATGACATCCGTAGAGCTATGGGTGTT
This sequence comes from Pteropus vampyrus, assembly GCF_000151845.1. Taxonomy (NCBI): domain Eukaryota; kingdom Metazoa; phylum Chordata; class Mammalia; order Chiroptera; family Pteropodidae; genus Pteropus; species Pteropus vampyrus. Next base: position 1,224,788 of record NW_011888877.1, on the reverse strand, counting down.
TCATGTAACTGGCCATTCTCCATGTTTTGAAATTGCAGCTACTAAGTAACCCTCTCTCCTTCTCCCACCCCTTTTTTTCTTACTCCAGGCTTGATGGTAGCACCATCTAAAAGAAACCAAATAATGCAAGAACCGAGACATAAGAGATGGCCAACAGGTGCACAAAAACATGTTCGACATCACCAATCATCAGGGAAGTGCCCCTGAAAACCACAGTGAGATGTCACTTCACGCCTGTTAGAATGGCTGTTATCAAAAAGACAAGAAATGACAAGTGTTGGCAAAGATGTAGAGAAAAGAGAACCCTCGTGCACTTTTGGTGGGAATTTAAATTGGTACAGCCACTATGGAAAACAGTATGGAGGTTCCTTAAAAAATTAAAAATAGAACCAACATATGATCTAGCAATTCCATTTCTGGGTATTTATCCGAAGAAAATGAAAACACTAATTCAAAAAGGTATATGCATCCCCATGTTCATTATGGCATTATTTATAATAGCCAAGATATGAAAACAACCAGTGCCCATCCACAGATGAATGGATAAAGAAAGTGTCACACATAGACACACACAATCAAATATTATTCAGTCATAAAACTCAGAAATCTAGCCACTTGTGACAACAGGGATAGACCTAGAGGGCATAATGCTAAACGAAATATCAGAAAAAGACAAATAGCACATCATTTCACTTATATGTGGCTTCTAAAAAACAAACGTAATCCACACTCATCAATAGAGAGAATGGATTGGTTATTGCCAGAGGCAGGAGTGGAGGGATGGGTCAAACAGGTGAAGAGGGTCAAAAGGTACAAACTTCAAGTTATAAAATAAATAAGTCCTGGGGCTGTGATGTGCAGCATGGTGACGACGGTTAATAATACTATACTGCATATTTGCTAAGAGAGTAGATCTTAAACATTCTCATCACAAGAAAAAAAAATTCAGTAACTGAGTGGTAATGGATGTTAACTTAGATATATGGTGATCATTTCACAGTATTGAACCATTATGTTGTACATCTGAAGTTAATATAATGTTCTTTGTCAATTATACCTCATTACAAATAAAAAAATTTTTAAAATAGACTTACTTAAAAAAATAACACAGGAACTATACAGTGTCACAAAACTTGGAGTTAAGAGATGGGAGTGTCTGGACTCAGGAGACTATGCTGCGTGTGAAGGGGGCTGGCTGTGATATCTCCTGGCCTGCCTCTTTCATGTGTTTCTGGGTGAGATTTGAAAGCGGATTATAGCTGTGAAAACTCTACGTAAACTGTAAAACAATACATAAATGTAAGACACAGAGGAGCCACTCAATCGATGTTTATTTAGCTGACTCATCAACAATGATTAGATCACATTCGTGACTCTTATGCTGGCAGATGATAAAAGCAGAGAACACAGGAAGATCAGGCCTGAAACGCCCCCTCTGCCGCTTACCACCTACATAGCCTGGGGTCAGAGCAAACTAAGGGGTGGGAAGCAGAGGACTGGTCTATAAGAGGCATTAAAAAAATGTCACTAAAATAATCTGGGAAAAGATCCCAGGAATCTTGGTAACTCTTACAAAACTGAGAAAACACCTGCTGAAGTGGCCAATACCAGTGAATACAAATGTAAAAGCATCCCTCGTCACTGCCAGCCTGCCCCCGAGAAAATGCCTGCAATATCTGAATATTCTCTGAATGATTATCGACACATTGCCTGCGTGCAGTGTCTTGACTGAGGTCACTTTTCTCAAAACCCCAGTTTCCTGTTCTGTAAGATGGCGGACAGAACATTTCCTGGGAAAGGCTACTGTTAATATTTTGAGATGACATATAAAATGTGTGCACTGAATAAAAATTCAGTAAGAATGCAGACACGATGGTTGCCCACGCTAAACCCATCTGGAAAGGTAGTGGGCCAGGGTGGAGATGAGCATTTGGGCCAAGATGCAGATGGGACAGGGCAGAGTGGGAGTCAGGCTCAGGCCGTGTGACTAATGTGTGATCCTGCCAGCTGGGGGCTCGGCTTTCTTTACCTCAGCTTGGCTCAGCAGCCCATGGAAGCCTGCTAGAAAGTTATCACCTTGGAGGAATGAGCGACAGTAGACTGAACTCCAAGAAACACTGGTTGGTCATGGCTGTGGGACATATGCCACCTGTCCCCAAGTATAACCTGCAACTCTCTGATGCAGGGGACTATGGGTAATGGCCCACTTCTCATCCAGGCTCCATCCAGGACAAGCCATTTCGCCTGATCTGAGGTGCCCGATTGCTTAAGTCTCACTAAAATATGATTGACATCTGCTCCAGCCCTTCATGGGTTAGAGAAAAGGATGCTTTGGCAAGTGCAAAGCAACTACAAAATGAGGGACTGTTGGAGTCAGGCAGCCTTATCAAATGGAATGGAATTCCTTTAATTTTATTTTTTAAAAAATCACTCAAAAGTGACTTTTTCTCTAATTGTGTAAGCCTGTTTCCTATTTGCATGCTGAGCTTTGAGACTAGAAACGAATTAGAACTTGGTTTGGAAAGAAGACATTGAGAGAGGGAGGAAGGAGAGAACACGCAGAAGGTTTTCATAGAGTTTAAGGCCAAAAGGATTGAGTTCGAGTTTCGCTGTGTTTAATGTAAAAGATATGGAAGATATGGTCTGGATTCTAGCGGCCATTCAACGCCAAGACAAAACATAACAGTGGCATTCATTAAGAGCAGTTTAGGGAAGGAATGCGCTGCATAGGACGAATAGCAATATTTTATTTGTTTTACATTGTGGTATAATTTGTTCTTAGTACTAATCTAGAGGTCCACCTAAAAGTAGTAGTTATCAAATTAAACCTCACTCTTTCTAGAAATTGAAATAGCTCCATTGTTCTCAGGGCAAAAAAAAATAAATAAATTTTAAAAAATTTAAAAACAGATTTTTTTTTAAAGATGTAGTGATATGTTACTGGAAAGTGTTGAGTGTGCTTGCTGTCTATCTTTTGTACATATTTTACAGAATAGAGGATTTCCCATTTTCTAGAAAGCTCGGAAGTGCCCGTTTTATTAGAGAAAATACCAAGAGGAAAAATAAACATTTATGCAAGACGATTTTGTCTCAAAAATTGAAGGCAGGAATGTTTCTTAGTATGATTACAGCTTTATTTTTAAAAAGACAGAAATAAAAATATTAATAGCGGTTGTGTCTGGTAATGAAATAAGGATTTTTGCGAAGTAGTTTTGAATTCTTCATTGGTGACTTTTTAATAGTTTATAAAGAAAAAGCATTCTTTTTAAAATAAAAGAAAGTTTCTTAATGTAAGAAAATGTATGCTTTCCTGCATAAGTATTAAAAAGTAGTAGTTTTATTATAATGATTATTCTTAAAAATCTCATAAAATACATAATCAGAAATCATTGAATAAGAGGAATGTATGAAGAGTATAACATTCTTTTGTTTTTGCAAAAAAAACTAATATATAAGTGAAATTTCATTTACTCATTCAGCAAATACTGGCTAGATGCTTGTCTCTGACTAGGCTTTTCAATGAAAACGATAGTCTACATGCTGTGGAGTTGTGATGATCTATATCAATTACCTATATTCAGTATTACATCAGTACAAGATGTTGAGGATACAATTTAAACCACAGTTCACGTTCGAAGATCAGATATGCAGGGATTAAGCAAAAGTATGAAAATCAAAGAATTCTTTACGAAGCAGAATTAGTAATTCTCAGAATCCTATTTAAATGATTTCATGTGTGTGTCATGCCTGTAACATACGTGTATGATTGACAACACAACAAAAAGCATTCTCCAGTAGTGTCAGATGGGACTTATGAGTCATTTATGTAATATATAGAACACTTGAAGGAAATAAGTTAACAGCAGAATGAAAGCATAACATTGAGAAAAGTTTCACATAATTGATATTCGATGTGCTTTTAAATTTTAATACTACCCTTTTCATTTCATTCATTCATATTTCAGCATACATCTCTAAAAGATTGGTACCATTTTAAAAGAATCTAATAACAAGAACCATTATCATAAACTACAAAATTAACAGTAATTCTTTAATCTTGGCAAATATCCAGCCTGTATTCACATTTCCCTATTGTCTTATAGCGTTTTTTTTTACTTTTTTTATTTAAATCAGGATCTAAATAAGATCTATACATTGCAACTGGTTGCTGCGTCTCAAATTTCTTTAATCTGCAGGTTCCCCACCATCTCTCTCTTCCTGCTGTCCCCTTGGCAATTTGGTTGAAGAAAACTAGTGATTTGTCTTGCAGGGTTTTACACATTCTGGATTTTGCATCCCTGTATTGTGGTTTCATATGGTCCAGTGTAGACTGCTAGTTATATCTAGAGGTTTGATCAGATTTCTATTTGAATTTGGCAAGGACGCTTCATGGGTGATAGGGTGTTCCCAACAGGAGGGATATATGACAGGTTTTTCCTTCCTTTGTGAAGTTAGCAGCTACTGATATCACTGCCTACAGCCAATCAGCCACTAGGATTGCAGAATGGTGAGATTCTAATTCTTTGCTCTCTCCTTCATTCATTAGCTAGAATACTTCTGAAAAGAGAAACTCTTCTTCAATACCAAGTTTTAGTTGATGTTACTTTGAAAAAGTAAACGCTGTAGTTTTTGATGAAAATATGATACAAAATGCAGTCCAAGATTCTGGACTGGTTTCAATGAATAAAAGGCAAACTATGCTAGGGGAGAACAAGATATTCTTTTTAAACATTTTCTTTTTTAATGGATCTATAAGGTCTTTAAAAAATGCTTTTAAGTGCTCACGAGCAAAAAAAAGTTTTTTTTTTTTAATTGTGAGATATCTAACGAATTCTGATAGAAAAAAAAAAAAAGCCATAGTTCCAGGAATTAGCAAATGTGAGTATGACATGAGTAATAGTAAATTCTTAATTTCCATATTGCTCCATGACACAATCAATATTGTCAGTTGGTCTTACAATGAGTTTATATACTTGCACTGGGATATAAGCAGGTATGAAGTTCTGAAAATTCTTAAGTCTTGAGGAAAAGGATGAAGACCTTTGGGCAGTACCCCTAAGAAGTGGCTGTAAAGTTGCCTAGTGTGTTTGTCTCTCTCCTCTCTCAGTTGAGCACAGTCTCTAACTAGAACAAAGCAGCCAGACAGACAGAATTGCACCAGCCCCAATCCAGGTTAAATTCTCTACATCACAAAGGAGATTATTTGTATTTTCCTATAAAACTGAAAAATTCAAACGTCATCCTTTAGGCTCCTCTAGACTGGAGAAATAAACAGAGATAATATCCAATGAGTATTTAGTTAAGAAGAAGAGCTGAGATTTAAAGTAAAAGATGCCAGAGATAAGACAGAGATAAGATGAATAACGGAAGCTATTGAACTTTAGGGAAATGTAAATGTAAAGAATAATTAGAATATAATACCAGAATTTCCCCAAGTTCTCATATTCCAAAGGATGCCCCCAGTTGGCTATTTAAGCTATAAGTGATAACGTAGAGCCAGACAAAATTTCTAATATATCCGTGTTAGTCTATTCCTGTCTTTGACAATTTATTACAAAGTATATGCATCAGGATTAGGAACAGCATTCTCTAATAACTATATTTAAAAGTTAATAGTCCTTAGAGGCTGATCTTTCTGAGAAGGTCAAACATCTCTGCCAATAGCACCTGGAAACTAAATTATCAGGTCATCTGACTCTAATGTTTTTCACCACCAGCTTAATCACTTACTTCCCCACCCTCAGAGAATGACTGCTGAGTCATTTGATATTTGAGACAAAAAAAGGAACAAGTTATAACCAGCAAATGTATGAAATTCATTTGTCTTCTCGTAAGGACAGGAGTGGAAAAACACTTCTGAATTCTGGAGTATTTTCAAGAGGAGATCAATTTGAGACACACACACAGCTGATTGAATAGTCATGCTGGACATCAGAAAAATCTCGTTGGCCCTCTATTTTTCTCAACTAAGGAAGGAAAAAGGTACAACTGAGAACATTTAATGTCCCTTGGGATCCAAAATTTAAAGAATCTATACTTTTACCATTTAAAATGGATTGAACTGAATTAGATTCTATGGAGATCAATAGAATGGGAAAGCAAATCAGTTGTCTGACTCAATCAATAGATTGTTTTGTTGAATTGATGAGTCAAAGTGGTATATTGTCATCCCATTAATGGCAAAAATAGTTTCAGAGTTTAGTAAGAAAAACTCTTACAAAGAATTGATATTTCTTACAGATTGGTCAAAGAATATTTATTTTAAAGAATATTTATACTAAAATGGCAATGTCATGTTACACAGAAGTGGCCTACCCCAGACCTTTGCCATCACAGTCCCAAGCATACAATGTGTTAGCATTCAGTTCTCCCCTGAACCCTTAGAATGTTCCCCAAAATATAATACAGGGATAAAATGCCACGTTAATCATAACAAAGAATGATAGCAAAGATTCAAGGGGCTCTTCATAATATTGTGAAACTCCAACTGAAAAACTAGAATATGTACAACTATCTCAAGTAAAGAAAGACCACATAAGGTGATTTAGGGACAGGCATTTCCTGGGATGGAGACAGGGTAACAAGGATGTATGCTGATGGATCCCTCGTGCCTGGCTCACAGCACATGCAAAGGAAATATTTGTTTAGTAAATGTATGAAGAAATGATTGAATTTAGAGCTTCCTTTCACAATGCAAGAAGGATCTCTGGGTTATCACTAGGAAATTGGTTAACTTGGGCCAAATCAATGGCCTGGTTAAAGAAACTCACTTAAAGCAACTTCACCCTGACTGGGTCATACATCTATGTTGTCAATGGCCCCACTGCCTAGCAGAAATCTATAACCCAATAGAACTATTTGTGTTGGCTTTTAAGAAACTTTTCATGAGATCTCTGTTTTGGAACGTGCAGAGGTTAAGGAATGGCTGAATTTCACATAAAAGAATTTTTTTAAAACCATAGGAAGTGTGAGTAAAGGAACCAGTAGATGGCGCTTCAGCCTTTTTCCCCCCAACCTCAAGAAACAGAAGTTAGCATTTGTGTTACTCTGTACAAGCTTTGAGTTAAACAAACAAACAAAACGCTACCACTGAATGTTTTTAAATCACTGAGAGGGATTCTAGTACAGAATGACTGATATTGACCAAGTCCGGTGACAATAATGGCACACAGAACTGTAATCGTGGGACGTGCCCATAGTAATGAAACAACCATGCACTTTTTGCTTCTGCTTAAAACTGAAGAGGCTGACAGGTCCTATGGAAAAAGTCTTCTACAGACTCTACGAGAGAGAGTTTCATACTCGAGAATTTCAGAGACGACTTCAAGACTTGTTTCAAATTAAAAGGAAAATTACAGCATGGCAAAGACTAGAAATCTCGAAGGTACACAGGACCACAAGCCCCACTGTTTGCAAGAAAAGCATTGAGAATTGATCCAAATAAGAAATGATATAATCTACCCTCCACCAACACCGGACTGAAAACAGAAGCTAGAACAAAAACCGCAGGTCGCTCTTGATTATCAACATGGCGTCAGCAGTGGACGATGAAGACGGGAGAGGGGAGGGGTGGGGAAGACTCATCAGTTTAAAGAATCTTTCTCCTATTCAGACTCACTCAACTCCTTAGTGCTGTGCTCACCGGCGGGACAAATAAAATACATATTCATGAAACCCCAAACATTTAAAAAAAAAAATGATCTGATAAAGAGCGGCAAAAGTCAGGACACGTATAGTCATAAGAGATTTTGGTGAGTTTTCATTTTCATTTAAGAGCTTTCCAATCACACCTAATACAAAATGACCGTTTGGGGTTTTTTGTTTGTTTGTTTGTTTGTTTTTTTGGTCATAATGCATTAGGAGGAAAGGCTGGGCTTCTAGGCTTACATTTGTGCCCTGTTTTCAGTAAAAGTAGTTTTGTGCTCACTTGAAATTCTTTGCAAATTCTCAGATTAGTCCCAGAAATGCCTCATTCCCAGGGGACCTCTGAGCCGAGTCCGGTGTGGAGCTGGGCCACAACACGAGAAAATGTCTGGCCTCCCAGCCAGACCTGCCCAAGCGGTTGTGAAAATCTGGAACAAAACAGGCCCCTGACTTAGATTAATTTAATGTGCTTCCAAAATGGTGAAAATCGGGCCCTGGATGAAGTAATCAGTTCACAGGCTACTTCTGAAATAGTGACTTAGCTCAGAGACACGGCTGTCTTGGGAGGGAACACTAGATGTCACTGCTCCTGTAAAATGGCACAATGGGAACCTGAAAACAATGTGAGGAAGCACTCAGTCCACTTTTTATCCCAATGGGCATAACAGTGGCCCTGTAGGGTTAGCATTGCACAGCCAATAAGGCTCGATGATTTTTCACCAAATTTTTTCTTTTCTTAAAAACTCAAGGCCTGTAGGTCATTATTACTTTTCTTGTAATCATCAGTATTAAATACCGCCTTTCTCTATCGCAATCTGGGCAAATTATCCTGGAGTTAATGTGACCGACATCGGGATACTAAGCCAGCAGAAACAGGCACAGCCATTCCGACCGTTGCAATACTAAAACCAGGACCCAAAAATTATACAAGAGTTACCAGCTGTCTCTGCAAAGTTACGCTGAGTGACATTCCTGATCTGTTGTTGCCATCTTATATATTGTTAAATATTTTTCACATCGTCCCTGTGTAAGGTAGAATCGAGGCAGAAGTCGAGGTCCTCTGTTTTTAATTCAATCCAACAGAAACACTCACTTCCAAGTCACTCCCAGGATCCTCTGCAATTTTTTTTTTTTTTTTAAAAGGCAAATTTGAAATAAAGTAACAGGAACTGAGATGTGGACCCTTTCAGAAGAAGGTTGAGTGCTTCCACAGAAACACTCAATCAAAAGATGTAGGTGTGAAATAAAAGTTTAGTTATATATATAACAGTATAAAGAGCAACAGTAGCATGACAGGTTGTAAACAATGGAAGCAAAATTTTGGAAATCCTGTGTGTTTGAGTGCAGTAAAAGGCATGAGAGAGACTAATAACCTTTCAATCATTTCAGTCCTTTAAGTCATTAATTCTCTGGTTCACCCATTTTATGGTTTTGAAATTAAATGACGTAGGCACCAAATATCTTTAAGGACATTCACACATACATACAATTTTACTTCGTTTATCTGAAAACAAAACGAACAATTTCCTACTTAAATGTACTCCACACTCTTGGGGAAAAAAAGGTAAATTTCAATATAAATACACATTGTAACAGAAAAAATAAAAAGTACTAGGGAGAGTTTATGAAAAACATGTTTTTGAGTTTGATGTAGTTTAGAAAGTAACCCACCTTATCATTAATAATTTCTTCTGTGTTCACAGGTTGCTAACCTCTAATCACAGAATGAAATGAAATAAATAATGGATGAGCAGAGGTTTATGATGCATTTGTTAAAACTGTATTATTATTAATTGAAATTTTAAAAAATGTTTCTTGTTCAGAAAAGAAAGTTTATGATAATCTGAGGAAATTACCAAGAATTAATCTTTTATTTAAAAAAGATTTAATAGGCAGTCTTTTATGTATTTTAGTAACTACTACTAGGAAAAATTCCTTGTAAAAATGCAATATTAAAAAAAGCTTAGAACAAGGATGACTGCATGGAAAATATCATGCGAATTTCTTGGCAAAAAATCTACATTCACTTGCTAGATAAATCTAATAAAAAATTTACTGTGTTGAGTAAAATACATAATTATTAACAGCCAAGATTGTTTGCACATGAGAGTGAGTTCAAGTCGACATATATGGGGGTAATTCCACTAATGTAGGCTAGAAATCAAGAAGTTTCATAGAATAGATTTTTGTCTTCAGTATCAGAACTCTTGGCTTTTTGTTTCTTGTTATCGATGGCTGCATCAACTGAATAACTACTACTTTCCTTGCCTGTGCAGTCATGGGGGCACGCCTGCCCTGTTCCAGCATCTGTGAAAATACCTGTTTATCCTGTTACCTCAGACAGAGGAGTCTGAGCTGTAAGAAGCATAATAAAGGATTTGATAACACTTCCTTATTTATAAGAGATGGAACTTTTTTTTTAATAATACAAAACTCAGAACTTCTCTTTTGGACATTGAACTTCCAAAAATATTTTTGGATTATTACTCACGAAAGTAGGTGAATATTAGAAAAAGATTTTTATAAGCTTGTCTATCTTTTCAGTCTGTTTTTCACCATATGTAAATGATAAAAGAGGAGTCACCTTTTAAAGGCAAAATCTGATCCAGATCAAATAAGTGTTAGAAGTAAATAATATTAACTCTGTATATAGATATTTAGAGTTTGGGGAAATAAAAAGAAAAAACTCTGTAGTCAGTGGGTAAGAGTTCAGGGTGAGTTGTATCTGTACAGTGATTTTTAATTTAATAAGTAAAAATAAATTGAGAATTCTACAAATACATCAATAATATAATTAGCTAGCATGTATTGATGAGTTACTATGTGACCTAATATTTAGTATTTTACACGCACTATCTCATTAAAAAAAATTAGAGCCATGTGAATGAATTATTCTTATTATCTTCATTTTATAGAAAAAGAAAATAGTCAAAGGCTTAGAGAAGTCAACTTATACAGGGTCACCCTCTTAGTTCGTGACTACTGAAACTCTGATCCGACTCCAGAGGTGGTTCTCTGAGCCATTATACTATATTTCTTCACAAGTAACCCTAAACAAAGATATTTTGGGGGGTGTTTATGACCATAGTGCTAGAAATCAACAAATAATTTCCCACCTCGTAGTCTATAGCAACCTTGCTCACTAAGGGGCTCTGAAAGTTTGACATGTGTCACTGAAAACACATCCATCAAGTAGAACACATTTTGACCAGTGGCATTTTACTAAAGGTTTTTTTTGTTTGTTTGTTTGTTTGTTTGAGGATAATTTACATTATGGAACAAAATGAGGGAAATTATTCAAAACATAGTGTTTTTGAGCCCTCCAAAATTAAACTGACATTTATTTCAAACATGGCGTTCAGGCATTATGAAATGAAACAGCGCCCGTTTTCGAAAGAGCCAAGATAAGGTCATCTAACGGATCCTGAAGGCCGCCGGCCAGCTCTTTGGTTCTACGATGACTGACGTCTATAATTACATATAATATACGCATAATTACATACCACGTACGCTCAAAAACCGAAAGCATGAGAAATCACCTGCTCCGTGCTTTTTTGCTTCGTAGAAGGGCAAGCCAAGGTCCAAGAGGTTAATGACTCACGTTGCTGAGCTGAGTCCGTGCCATCCCACGAGGTTGCCCCACCCCGGCCCCTTTATGAGGAAAGCAGCCCCAGCGGTTCCCTCTGTAGCCAGACTTTGAGCCAACTGACTGGCTACCAAGGGCCACAGACGAACAAACCAGGAATGAGTTTTGACCACAATGCTCCCACAGCGACATTCCAGTCGCCTGAGGTGATCTTTTACGGAGGCAGGGTCTGCTATGGCCTTTCTTTCTTATGAGCTTGACCACGAACTCCTGAAATGGTGGAATCTGAACTTACGCTCAAAGCCCAAATGTCGAACACTTGACCCAGTTTGTGTACACCGTATTATATCATTGACTGGTATATCTCGGCTCTTACTCTCACTCTGGTTCATAACCCATGTCTCCTGACTTCGGATCCGGTGATTTTAATTTTGAAAGGTGGAATTACACTTTTTTTCCCCCTGAAGTTCTATTTTCGAAATAAAACCTTAAAAGCAAACAAAAATAAAGTCAGAATACGAGCTTGATATTTTGACGGAGCTGTTCTGTGGGGGGAAGATCACTGAATAAGTGGCCCTGGAACAATTCACTGTCCAAACAGAAAACATGAAATTAGATCTCTACCTGATATCGTAAGCACAAATAAGTACGATTTTTTAAATCTTTAGGAATAAGTATAGAAGAATATCTGTATGCCCTTCTACTACTAGGGAAGGATTTCTTACAAGATGAGAAGTGGAAAACAAAGGAGAAAACTGTTAACGTTGACAACACCACAATTTAGAATTTATACTCATGAAAAAAAAGTAGGGAAAAAACATACACTGGGAGGAGGTATTTGCAACACTCATAGCTGACAAACGTTTACTATAAAAATGATATAAATACTTTAAACAGTTTCCCTCTTCTTCAAACCAATTCACTCTATACTTCTCCCAATTTCTTTATAATATCAACAATAATAATAATACAGCATCCTCCCTTAATCGAGAGAGATCAAGTCCAAAACCCCCAGTGGATGTTTGAAACCACAGCCAGTACCAAACCCTATATACACTATTTTTTTCCTATATGCATATACCTATGACAAAGTTTAATTTATAAGTTAGGCACAGTAAGATTAACAATAATGATATAGAACAATTATAACAATATACAGTAATAAAAGTTATGTGAATATGGCGTCTCTCTGATAACCAGGCTGGCTTCTAAGTGACTAATGGGGAGAGGGGGAGGGGAGGAGGAGAGCATCTACAGGGTGGAGACGCTGGACAGAGGGATGATTCACATCCCGGTGGGATGGAGCAGACGGCATGAGATTTCATCACACGACTCAGAACGGTGCACAATTTAAAACGTATGAATTGTTTATTTCTGGAATTTTCCATTTAATATTTCCAGACCACGGTTGACCACGGGTCACTGAAACTATGGAAAGTGAAACTGGATAAGGGGTGGGGGCTTACTGTAGCTGATGTTTATGGAGGCCTTCCCGTGAGCCAGCCCCTTCCTCAAGTGCTTCAGACACTATCTCATTTAATCTGCACGAGTCTACAAAGTAGTTACTACGATGATGCCCATTGACAGATGAGAAAAGAGGAACTTGCAAAGGCTAAGAAACTTGTCCAAAGGCACACAGACAGGAAATGGAGGACCTGGGATCTCAATCTATATACTGAGTTCAAAAGCCATACGATTATTACCTCTATTATTCTACTTTCCATAATATGCAGGCAAAATATTATATTTTCTATTTCCTTATAAAGCATTTAAGTTCCTTATTCTCAATTAAGGTAGGTTAAGGGAGAAATAATTAAGCTACTTTTAAATTTTGGATTCCCTAGCGATAATATATTAATGTGACCCTAGATGCTAACAACAAATCTAAGAGGTAGAGTCTTTTACTACAGTCGCTTTTCAGATAAGGAAACTGAGGTTTAGAAAAGATAAGTGTAACTCAGGGTTACACAGCTGACGAGTAGCAGAGCCAACACTCAAACCCAGGTCTTCTCTGTAATCCAAAAGCCCAGGTTTTTAACTATGACAATACTCTACAGATTTACATTGCACCTCAAGGCCTGCCAACTCTCGAAGTCTGTGGGGGGAAAAAAAAATTCTTCACCATTGTCCCGAGAGCATCCTATAAAGAGTGATACGCAGTTTCTAATATTAATCAATTAGCATGTGGTCGACAACGATAATAAAATTGTTATATGTATTCATACACACAGACACATGCATACATATGTGTGTGTACATTTCTCTCTATTCTGGAGTTGCATTATTCTTTTGATAAACTTACGCTTGCTTAAAATTGACTACAGTCACCCACTTGAATATACTTCGATACAGTCTAAAAACTTGAGTGCTCACCTGGCAGGTCCTCACCCTGTCATACTCCCTAATGGAGTCACTAAAAAAATGGGCACGGTAGGAAGAACAGTTCACTTTCAGACTGAGGGGGACAGAACATCCTCTCCTCCCATAAACCTAGAGGGGATCTTTTTCATCAATTTTAGCTAAGAGAAATTAGCATAAGTGTCTGACAGTCTAAAAGAAGATATCCTCTTCTATTATTTTGTTCCTATGCATTTCAGAACTTACACATTCATTAAGAGCTTTTGACAGTTTGTTGATGATAAAAAAACCCTGTCTTCCCTTTTGCACATCCAAACTAATTTAATATGTTTATCTTCACCAAAAAAGAGGTCTTGAAACGGTCTTTTTCCCCAGACTACATTTGATTTCTCCTGTTCAATGTATCCAAATCATATTCGGAACATGAATGGCTCAAGAAAATGAAATTTTTAAATACTAATTCCTAGGTCGAGAAAGACTATATCATGTTGCCCTAAAAACAAATTTGTTTGCATTAATTAAAACAATATGACAGTCAAAACATCAAGTTTGATCTTGCTATATATAAATACGTAACAGCTAACATAGGTTAATTCTTTCCAACTCAGTAAATCGTAAGTGAAAAGACTGCAACACTTTTATAAATTCACAAATAGGTTCTCTCACTGTCACGTAATACAGATCAAAATCGCAACTTATAAAACCATTCAGTTAAAGAAAGGCAAGATGGAAATATCTGGAAAAGTACATCCTTACTTTAGTTTCCTGTTGTAAAAGTCAAAAATAGGTAGACTTTCAAAATTAAAAGAAGACCTTCCTTGAAAAGTTAATAAAAGTTGTAATTTAAAGCAGAATGCCCTTGGAGAAACACGTACAATTTTTAAAGAAAATTTTTAGTGCTCCATGATGTTAATCTTGCCTTTAAACTGTTTCTGGCCTAAGGCATAGGATAAAAAATAAAAAATAAAAAAAGGCCACATTTTTCTGCATGTGAAATAAAGTTATTTTTAAGACAGATCTATTTGAAAGCATTAATAAGACATAACATTTACATTATTTTTCACATCTACTCAAGTCCATGACCCACAAAGAAGGAAAGAAGCAATTCTGTAGGTAATATGGCATGGCGGCTAATCTGGAAAATTTACATTCGCTTTGCACTACACAGCTTACTTTCAATTTAAATATGAGCATTCTCCAGCTTAAATCCTGTGATTTTAGTCATCAAACAAACTAACGGCATACACCATGGATCCCACGCAGGAGAAGCTCAACATCACTCTGAGTTTGTATACAGATGTCTATTTTACCACTTCTTAGAATTCTTTAGAATTCATTTGTGCTCAGGGTTTTTCTCTCTAAACACGGTATCTTCTGTCACTTAAACCTTCTCCAAAATAGTAAGCTTAAGAGTTGCCTTTCAAGTAGCTGAGGTGACTGCAGATAAGGACTTCAGACCTTCTTCAGGCTGGCTCCAGTTTATCTGCTGATGAAATGTAACAGATGTGGCAATCATACAATCTTGCCATCAAGAACCAAGAGTTCCTCATAAATAGCCAAGAAAAGGGCTTGTCAACCCATGGACGTGTTTACATGTCTGGGTCGCAGTTAAACAGTTATATTACAGCCCTTCTGACAAGA